>NC_135859.1:5661666-6022500 GCF_031162955.1 Sander vitreus
TGGGGGGGGGGCTATTTTAATTCCAAAGGCCAAGGGAACTTTATCAGGATGCATAGTATCCTGGATCCATGAAATAACTGGTCTTTAATAATAAACATCTGCCTGCCTCTATGGGAATTTAATATAGGGGTGTACTTACTTATGCCTCCTGTATGTTAAGGAAGAACATTTATTTATTCATGATACATTATTCATTCACAAAGAAAATTGGTGTCCTTAAAGGTTAGTTTTTTTTTTTTTTTTTTTAAGGCATTAAGATCAATTTCCAAAAGGTGAATTTTTTTTCTTCTTTTTTATTCCTCTTTTTAGTCAACTTTTAGCATGGGTTCATAAACTTGAGTGCCACTGTATAATAACGCCGCAACATGTTTTATTATAAATCCATGGACATGGTGAGCAAGTTCAGGCGTGAATCAATTGGTTGTCAGGAAAGAAACCAAAACGTCTCGCACCGTGTTAGTAACGAGCTAACGTTAGCTCGTCGGTTAGAATGGGCAAGTGTCAGAAGATCTGGCCAGAGATGGGGACAAGGTGGCAGACGAGGCGGAGGGCAATGGGGCTGAGCTTAGCACGACAAGCGGATCGCTGAGTCAGTTCAGCGCTAACGAAACGGTGGAGCTTTAGACCCGCCTGCAGGTTCCTGATCAGTTACAACAGCAACGGAGTGAGAGTTGTGGATACCTGAACTTGCATATCGGCCGATACCGAGTACCGATACTAGTGTGTCATATATTTTAAGAACTGTATACTACTATCCCTGTATGGATGGGATATGATTTCTATCTTTGTTGTCAGTCTGACTCAGGTTAAACTCTTTGTAAAACATGAATGCCACAGAACTTTCTTTTATTCCGCAGTTTGACAGTCAGTTATAACGGAAAAAGAACATAAATAAACTACTTTAACGTATTTTTTCTTTAGGGCTTTATTACGTGGTATCGGATCGGTGCATGAACTCCAGTACATACCGATACCAGCGTTTTAGGCAGTATCGGAGCTGGTACCATTACTGGTATCGGAACATTTTCTTTCTTTCTTTCGAGCTCTTCATGTAACAAATATTGATCTTATGTCATTAGAGTACAAAGCTATTGTGGAGTGTTATAAAAGGTAAATTCAGGTAAAGAATTATTTTCTCGGGCCTAAAAATCCACACAGATTTTTCATTATATGGCTGTGAATTTGCCATAACAGTTCATCCTAGGTGGTATTAAAAAGGTCAAAGTCTTAAGTTTAAGTTGAAAAATCCTGGGGGTACCGTGGTAAAGGTCAAAGAGTGCTTTTAGAATTGAAATGCTCCATTTTCTTCATTTGTGCTATAGGGGATCATCCGCGTGCCCGCTCCCTGCCAGTACGCCCACAAGTTGGCCTTTCTTGTGGGTCAAAGCATCCACAGGGAGCCCGGTGTGAAACTGGACGACCTCCTCTTCTACTTATAAAAAGACAAGCAATTTGTTCGGCTGTGACTCTTAAGTCACCTTGTGAAAAAACATATGTAAACGTTTCTTACATAAGTTCTCTTCAGTTTAAATAATGCAAGTTAGTTTTGCCAAAGAGTGCTAAGAGTTTGTTTCATTGCTAGCCTCAGAATGCCATGTGTATCAAGTTACGCAGTTCAAGTGCTTTGTTTTACACATTGAAGTATAATAATCCAAAATTCCCCAGGTCTAAAGCTAGCACATATGCTAACATGATGAATGATGCACCCCGTCTGTTGGAAATACACTTTGAGGTTTGTTAAGTAGATGACATTGTTCAGAGTAAAATGTCACAAGTAACTTTAATTGAGTTAACTCAAGCCTGCCCTGAAATGAGAAATATTTCAGACTACATGTCGTTATTGTATTCGCTTATATCTTCATTACCAATATCAGTTTTATGTAGGCTTTTGTCTTTTTGAGTAAGGAAAAAAAATGAGCACAGCCAATTTCTTTTTATAGGTGAATCTAAAATCTTTTTTACCTGTTAATTATACAAGCGAGGCTTCTGGTGATTTGTTGCGACGACTGTCCTCCACAGTGGGGAGTAAAAGGGTGCTGAAGTGTCACATTTCTGTTTGTAATAAGGTTCATATGGGTCTACACCTAGGTACTGTTATTGCTGTTAAATGGTTCTAATAAACATTTGTGTGGCATGCCATTTCGTTGAGTTCAATCACACATGCAAAAATTACAAAATATCAAATTTATTTTGGATTTGTTTTTTTTTTTTTTGTTTTTTTTTTTAGAAAAGATTGCACATGCACACCCACACAATAAGTTGTAACCATCAATATAGGCTGATAATTCTTATCATAAAGCTAGCACACAATTGCAGACTTTTAAACAATATGGTCTTCAAGACACCATGGGGAAAGCTTGCACTGTTTGATTATAAAGTTAAATGTACAAAAAAGGCAGTTTGAAAATCAAGTATAAACATTTAAAAACAATTTTACAAATGGACAAAGTACAAAAAGAGCAACAGTCACTCAAAATGAATAGAAGCGATGTCTGAAAACATGGTCCAGAAATAGGAAAAGATGTACATCAGTTTACTGTACTGTAGGTTAACATGGCTGTTCGGCCGAGAATTGTACAGAAAGTATTACAGAATGTTTTGCATACATTCTTTTTTTGGCAGTTTCAGTTCAACTCTTGTTTAGAAAAAATAGGCTAGCTTTTCGAATACATGATGAAATGGAAAACAATGGTGTGAGGAAATAAAGGTGGACTGTTTAATTTCACGCACAAAGACGGGACATCTGCACAATCCTTTTGGGCAGCTTTGACAATACATTGGCTTTCAATTCATCATACATTCACTACTCTACATTAAGGTGTAGATATATATATATATATTCATATACAGTACTTGTATCCTGCACCAACCTAACTCGGGACACGCTGAACAGGCATAAATGACTGATTGGCTTGAATAAACATTTTTCAGATCTAATAGATTTTGGGTTAGAAGGGCAGAGGAGGCAGCGTAGAGGTAGCCTTGTGTCTCAATCTTAACTACTGTGAAAACAGTCATACCTTTTAGTCTTCTAGTGAAGCCCAAAAGTGTTGCATGTTATGAATCATATGCAACACATATCACACAGATTAACGGTTTTTAATCTGTTTATGTAATATAGTTTTAAATCAGATGTGCATCAGTGTGGCATCAAAAAACAGTGAACTTAAAAGAAGAAAAGTCCCTTCATTACTTAGTAGCCTTAACAATTAGTATGCAGAGAACATTTAGACTTTTTTCATTGTTTTCTAAGATTAAAAATAATTTATTGGGCGTTACCATAGACTATGGACATTGTCAACACCTGGAGTCTTGGACTGTAATGTGTAAGCTCTTGTCCTATTGAAATCACGACAGTAACGCAATACAGTACCCTGCACATCACAAGTCAGGATTAACATCTGCAAACAGATTTTACCCACATAAATGAATAGTAGGCATGGAACTGCACGCTCTACTGGGCAAAGTACTAACCATTGTGCGATTATAAGGCAAATACACAGAGGTTGGATCTACTTCCATTCAGGCTGATTTTAATGCAGAGACCCTGTAGTAGGTACAGTATGTGCTTTTTTTTTTTTAAGATGTCTGACATGTTGGGGGTGGGACTTGTCTCTCACAATTAAGATAGGGCAGATGAGTAGGAGTTAATGCTGCTCATGTGTTACACTACAGTATACTGCGCAGCCAGTCAGCCACGTCGTATTAAAGTACTGCATGCTCCAGGTTCCGTACTGAGCCGTCACATTGCATGCACTCTCAAGGGGCCAGGAGGGAATGTGCTGAAGTAAAGCATGCAAACCTCTCGTACAGTTTGTGGCTGGCTGTTTGAAATAAGCTCAGGTCGAGGTCTTTATCAGGCCCTATCTTTTTCTTCAGATTCAAAATGGACTCCCAAGGTTTATTTGATGATCCCTCAGTGTTTGAATGACATTCTGTACACAGAGACATTGGTCACACTCCTAATGTAGTGTTTTAAGTGCCATCAGACTTGATCAGGTTCAACAAGGAGAATGCCCTGGGCCTTGTCTCTGTCTACAGCAAAACATCAGTCAGAGACTTGGAGGTAAGATGCTCGATACTACATCGGCTCACACCACGAGGTCTCGGGATCATAATATGAAATGTTACTGAAAATATGTAGATGATACTGTTAACAAAATACAAATGTTCTAGTAGACAACAGATGTACAAGAATAAAGCATTTGCTAAGCTCACAAATGCCACCTGTCCACTGTTATATTTAGATTTTTTTTTTTCTTCCTTTTAACACTACAAGGAAGTGGTTGACACTTGCCAAGTATGTCAAGAAATTATTTTACAGCGCCGAGTCTTTGCAATAGTGTCTTCCCTTTGGAGAGCAGTCCCTTTTTCTTTTTGGAGTACATGTCCGGTGGGGCCCTGATGAGACGGCCGGGCCCCACGGTGGCAGGGCCAGAGCCGGGGATGTGTGGACGCACTGTGGGAGAGCCTGCTCTTCTGGGCGGACCCGATTTTTCCAGTGGAACCTAATGGGAGACCCGTAAGGGACAGTTGAGGGTGTTAAAAAGCCAGCCGTCTCTCACACCTCAGTCCCTACTCCTAAGTCCTTTCTGTCTCAGCTGGGCCACCATAGCTCTGAAGTCTATCTCCCTGGATGTTGTCCTGTGCACTCACTGATATATATGCTGTACACACTCCCTCCCTCCCTCCCGCTTCTCCTTTCCTCTGTCATGTAGAAACAGTGTTTGTTTTTTATGAAGCTGCTAGGAATAGTCTACAACAACACAGAATTTAAGCATGACATTGACTAACTTCCACATCACTGTAAGGTGACAACATTTCCCAACAATGAACATCAAGGGCTGAGCAGTTCCTCTCACATAAACAGATACATTTGCATTTTGGGAGTGTGGGACATTTATATCACATTCACTTTCCTTCCCCTTAAATATATATATAGATATTTACTGATACAACTGGGTTACAGAGAAACTACTGGTCACTATTCCTTTTCTGTAATCATGAGCTAAAAGGCTCCTTTAAGTTGCACTTTGGGAAGACAGATGGTCAAAGATTCCATTTATATGAGCCTATATTTATGTATACAATATGTGTTTCAACACCAGAACATATCAAAATCATTCTGCTTCATTTAGCATTTGATTATACTGAGTTTAAAGTGAGACTGTGGAACTTTTGAGAGAACAAAAAAAACCGTTCTGCCACTTGCAAATGAAAAAAGTTGAATTCTTCAGAAACAAAACGCACCATTGCTCAAATTCAATCCTCCGTACACTCCGGGGCTTCGCTGCTACAGCCTTCCTCGGTCTGGTGTGACCTGGAGCTAATGGTGGCTGACTTTAGGTAAATATTGCTGTATAGCGGACATTATGGTGTCAGATTTTCTGACTTCATCACTCTTCTTCACATGTGCTACTGTTGCAATAACGTTTTAGCTAAATGCTAACAAGTAGTGTAGCAATTCAGTGCTATCCCATAGTTGTCATTTGAAGCCGCTGTATAGCAAAAGTTCCATAGTCCCACTTTAAATAAATAACTAATAGTTAGTTGGCAATTTAATTGATAGCTCATCTTGGTTCACAAAATCAGTACTGATTTGAAAACCACAATGCAATTTCTTTCTCGTTTAACATTATTCCTTGATTACAAGAAAAAGAATCCCGAATTTGGCTAGAGCAAAAAGCCAAATTATATTAGAACGGCTAAAGCAAATGAAAGATTTGTATGCTTTTCTTTGGATTTTGCATAGAATTGGTAGGTTTTCTGGATTACTTTCTGAGATGCAGCGTGCCATGCTGCACTGAAAGTAGTCTAAATGTTGGTAGCGTTAACTTTAACTGAACGTTTTTTGATAACTGTAGGTAATTGTACAATGGCCTTTTAGCTTACCATGAGTTACAGCAGGAGACTTATTGCAGGAGACGGACATTGTCATGTACAACACTCAGAGAAACAACTGAAGATACCATACTTCTTGTCTAATGCATTGGCTAGGGTTACTATCTCCTACTGACAAACAGTACTGAGTGTTTTGGTGAAACAAAGAGGAATCCTAAAACTACCTAAAAGGAATGTCATATAAAGTATCCATGTTTGCATACCAGAAGCTAAGGGTACCCATGTCATCTGCATTAGACGAGGGGAGCGTAATCTTGGTATCCTCAGTTGCTCACTTACGTGACGGAAACAGAGCCTTTAAGGTGTGAAATGAACACTCTTCTTCTGTTTTGCCAAGCGGGTGAGGAAAAGAAATAAAACAAATATATATATGGTGATGGCATTTCAACAGTTTGCACTATGACAATGGCAAATTAGAACACAAGGAAAGAAATATCTGATGACACCTATTGATATTTCAACAATTTGCATTATTTGTTAAACACAAAAATAACATCACATATTTACAGTTAGTAAATAATTACTTCTGAAATTATTCTCTGATGGCAACATAGGCTAAGTGACCTTTGCGTGCTACTTTACAAGAAAGCAATATACAAAACAAGGCGTTCAGGAGCAGATACAAAAGTTGGACTACACTAGACTTATCTTCATATAAAATGTTCAAGAATGCATGCATCTGGACTATAGAACATGCTAAGCTACAGACTACATAGTTCATCTTTCAGTACAACAAAACTATTTTTACTCTATTAGAAATGATTCGAGATCAAACACAGAATATATTCATAAAGCATCTGTCAGAATGCTGAATATGCATGTGCAAAAAGGGTTAACTGCTGTTTTTCAAGACATGACAGAACAAGTAAAAAGTCACAGGAGTGTTCCCCTCCTCCATTTTACTCTCATTGAGAATGCTTTATGAATACAGTCGATCCATGTATTATACAATGCAGAACGTCCACCCCCCCCCCCCTCCTTCACAGCAGTAAACATGAAAAATAAAAGTACCTCTGTCAAGTATTAGTCTTAAAGTTTTTTTTTTTTTTTTCATAGATTTCTTAGACATCTATTTATTTACAGTGTAATGCTCCAAAGTCAGAAATCCCATTGTACTTCAATGAGACACACGCACGCACGCACGCACAGACACAGTACTAAAGGAGATACAGGGAACTGAAAATAGTAAATGGATGACAGAGGGCTAGTACTGCGAAGGAGCATGTACCCTTTTGGTCTTTATCCGTGCAGCCGACACCCGAGTGTCCTGGGGGTATCGAGATGGTGAGTCAGTGAGAAAAACCTCTACATCATCAGGCACTTCTTCTAGAAAGTTGGAAGGAACAAGTCCCTTGTGTCCATTGAGCTCGCCCTGAGGAGGACACAAGCACAGTGAGACCGCTGTGGTAACTTTTCCCGCTTCGGTCCCCCTACAGGTTGGAAGCGGAACTGTCCATTACATTACATTATGTGTATAAGTGTACCAGATCGGGTAGCGGATCTGTAGTTCGAATGAACTGGACAATGTAATGTAATGGACAATTCCGCTTCCAACCTGTAGGGGGACCGAAGCGGGAACAGTTCTCTAGTGTTGCTTTAACATAATTTTTGGGGGCATTTTTAGGCCTTTATTTTCACAGGACAGATGAAGACATGAAAGAGGAGAGGTGGGGGGGGAATGACATACAGCAAAGGGCCGCAGGTCAGAGTCGAACCTGCGGCCGCTGCGTCGAGGAGTAAACATATATATATATATATATATATATATATATATATATATATATATATATATATATATATATATATATATATATATATGCACCTGTTCTACCAACTGAGCTAACCCGGCCACATAACACCGATTTTAAAATCACTCCATTGGCTCCCAGTCCGTTTTAGAGTGAATTTTAGAATCTTAAAGGTGCTCTAAGTGATGTGATGCGTTTTTTAGGCTACAACATTTTTCGTCACATACAGCAAACATCTCCTCACTATCCGCTAGCTGCCTGTCCCCTGAATACACTGTAAAAAAAACGCGGTCTCTGTAGACAGCCCAGGCTCCACAAACGCCAACAAAAACAAACTGCGCCAAACTGCTCAACGAACCATAACAAACAGTGTTCCAGCCAATAACCGACAAGGAGGAGTTGGTTGAGTCATGAACGCGCATTGTGGAAGTAGTCTACATGCTAACGCTGCTGCAGTGATGGCTCAACCAGCTCCTTCTTGTCGGTTATTGGCTGGAACACTGTTTATGTTTAGTGGTGCAGGTTGGCGCAGTTTGTTTTTGTTGGCGTTTGTGGAGCCTGGGCTGTCTACAGAGACCGCGTTTTTTTACAGTGTGTTCAGGGGACAGGCAGCTAGCGGATAGTGAGGAGATTTTTGCTGTATGTGACGAAAAATGTTGTAGCCTAAAAAACGCGTCACATCACTTAAGAGCACCTTTAATGATCACTTTTAAGGCTTGTACGGGGATAGCTCCAAAATATATAGCTGAACTTCTTAGCCCGTACGAGCCTAAACATAACCTGAGATCCTGTGGTAGGTCACTCCTGGTCACTCCCTGGTCCAAACTAAAAACTAAAGGTGATCGGGCCTTTTCTGCTCGGGCCGGGCCCCGCAACTGTGGAAGAACCTACCGGAGAAGATCAGGGAAGCCCACACGTTGTCTTCATTTAAGTCTCTTTTCAAAACTCACTACTTTACGACTTGCTTTTTATTGATTTTGTTTGTTTATTATCTGCCATTTCTGTTGTTGTTGTTGCTTTTTAAATGAATGTAAAGCACTTTGTAAATAAAGGTATTATTATTACTAGTAGTATTACTTTGAGGAGGTGCATAGAAGTTTCAAATGAAAGCTGCAATAGAGTTGAGAGATGGGAGGAACTGCCGACGCGAGGAGTATTCATCTGCACAAGCATGTCCGTTTGGCTTTTTATCAAAGTGCTCCAACCGTGAGTCACATACAGGAACATTGTTAAACTACAACTATTCCAGAACTCTGCTGCCAGGCTTTTAACTAGAACAATAAAGAGAAGGCATATTACCCCAGTTATAGCTAACCTGAACTGGCTCCCAGTGTCTTTTAGGATTGATTCTAAGGTTCTTTTACTTGTTTATGAGGCTTTTAATGGTTTGGGGGACCGGCCTACATTACTTATTCTTTTCATTTTATTATCCTTCACGGCCTCTTATATCGTCTCCTGCCGTTTAAAAAAAAAAAAATGCAAACTATCACACAAATAAAGAAATCGGCAGCTCAGCCTTTTTTTTTTTTTAACTATGCCCCAAAACTATGGTACGAGGCTATAAGAGATGCAAGACTCTACACTCTCACGCTGTCGTGAATCACTTTGAGCTACACTCTCTGTATGAAAGGAGCTTAATAAATAAAACGTATTATAATTGTTTATGGGCAAAATAAGCTGGAGCTGAGCTGCCGCTAACGTTTGCTTGTTTCTCTGATAACTTAAGATCCAGATGTCCAATGACCAAAATGCCTCATCCGGTTAAAATATCTAGTTAAAAAAAAAGATCTAAGATCTAAGAAGTGTATTATACAAATGTGGCTTAAAACTTGATGAAAAGTCAATTGATGATAGCTTCTGGCAGACAAACAGCGCTGGCGCGCACACAAAGGGGATGCAGCGCCATCAACAGGCTTGATTAAAACTACAGATTTTTCTGGGTTTCAACATTGTTGGAAATATTTGGGACAATGTCAGTACACAACTCAACAAAATATATGACACAGGATAAGTTTAAATGTACAGTACACAAGCTTGTATGTCTTTGTCTCTTTATCAATGAACCATATTCTTTCTGAAGCCTTTGCTCATCTTTTGGACTGAAGATTTCACAGGGAGAATGTCATGCATACACAAGACCTGGAAGTGCTTGAACTACAGTTTTGTCAACGCAGAAAATGAAAAAATGATTTTACTTCCGGGACCTTGGATGCCAAAATGAATCCTCCCACTTCACATCTCTATGAGTGTTTTTATGTAAAACTGTAGTACACCTGTAAGGATGTGTTGTGCTCTAAATAGGGAAGAAGAAAAAAAAACAGAAACGGATGCTCAACAGACATGGAAGTAGAAATGTTTTACACTTACATAGTAAAAGCCATCTTCATCTATTTCACCAAAAACTGTGATGACGTCACCGGCACAGAAAGTCAGTTCAGCCTGTGAAAGAAGAGAGATGAGATACATTTGGCTTGGTCTACTTTTTCTTGTTGTTTACAGCAGTATAAGTGTGCACAAGACTTTCCAAAACATCAAATGTACTGGGGTTTGATGAGTTTGAAATGCTGTGCTTCCTTCTCCAAATCAATGTGATGCATCTTTAACACAAGTGTCAATTCAGTCTCGGCGGACAGACTGTTGCAACTGCAAATGCATCAAATGTTGGAACTTTGAAGACAGGATTGCAACAAGACTAGGCACATCTGTCCTACGGGATTCTCGAGAACACACAAACCAAAACATAGCGCATGTACAGTATGTAGGAGACAGGTCGACACAAAAGACCAAACCGAGGAGGGGAGATGCTGGCTCAGGCAATGCATGATGGGCTGTATTCATGACCGCCGGGGACAGTCATCTGAAGCCCGCCTCCTCGTTTGCACTCCAACAAACGGGGGAGGAAACACACACACAGAGCAGACAGTACCGTACCCTCCTCACCCTCACTCACCTCCTCATTCAGTCTGTTGCCCTCATACTGTGTCGGTGGCAGTGCCAATAGAAGGGTGAGAGTAAGTGAACGGGGGTGGGGGTGGGGCAAAGAAAACAGCACGGGAAAGTAATTCAATCCTCTAGCTTACACAATGCTAACTGTAACTCCGCATTCTACCCTCACCTGTGTACATATTGCCCTGAAGCGCACTTAAAGGAATAGTTTGACATCATCTTGCCACGAGTTAGATAAGAGGATTGATACCACTCATGTGAAGCTACTGCTGGGAGATGGTTAGCAGGGAGAAACAGATAGCCTGGTTCTGTCTGAAGGTAATTAAATCTGCCTACCAGCATTTCTAAAGCTCACTAACAAACACGTTATATCTCGTTTGATCTGTACAAAAACTGAAGTGTGAAAAAGCGGGGGTCATGTGCCGGACTATTTCTTGGCCGGGGGCAAGTCTTGTCGTCACTGTGTAGTTGCCAGGTAGTCTGGATCAATGGAAGTACATTTCCAGGATAATTCCTCACCGTCCGCTCTCTGTGGGTTGCCGTTCTCAAACTCCATTCTCTTCGGGAAACAACAACAAACTTCAAGCTAGCGAGCTCCACGCTGAAAATGGCAAGTTTTGAAGAAAATTTGGATCGTGCAACAAGGCACGTCTGCTTGGTTCTTTCGGGGAATGATTGTAAAGATTTAGAAAGAATATGTTTAAGGCATTTACTCTCTAACTGGGAGGTTTTGGGACCGATTGGTGGGGATTGCTATTGAAGAAGTACACATGGCGATACACCGGTAAGAGCAAATTATGTTTAACCATGTATCCAGCAAATTTAAATAGCTCACATTAATGTATTGTGTGAACAGTTAAATTCATTTAATATTGTATGTGGCGTTTTCTTTTGCGGGGTGCAAATGTTCCACCGAAACAAGTTCCTTCCTGAGACCATTTTGCGGCGCCACCGCTGCGTCCAGAGCTTAGCGCCGCCCAAGACGATTGGGATTTGTTTAAAGAAATACAAACAAAAGACTGAAGACTAATCTTAGCATGAGGCTGGAAGTAGCTGTAAAGAGCTAGCATGGCTCTGTTTGTAACCCCCTTAAAACTTTTTTTTCACTTTGGTTTTTGTACGGATTAAACAAACGCGGTAGAATATGTTAGCTCTAGGTCAACACAACCTAGAGCTAAACACCAACACTGTGGTGATGGTGGTGGCCTTTATGAAGCACCCCACAGTGCTGCCCCCCCCCCCACAATATCCAACAGCCCAGTGTCAAATGTGGACTCATTCAAGTTTCTGGGCTCTATCATTTCCCAGGATCTGAAGTGAGAGTCCAACATCAACGCCATCCTTAAAAAGGCTCAGCAGAGGATGTACTTCCTGCTGAAACATGGCCTACCACAAGAGCTGTTGGCCATCTTCTACACTGCTGCCATTGAATCCATCCTCTGCACATCCATCACCGTTTGGTTTGAGGCAGCCACAAAACAGGACAAACGCAGATTACAACACACAATTCGGACTGCTGAAAAAAATCATTGGTGCCCCCCTGCCTTCCCTCCAGGACTTGTACACTGGTAGGACCAGGAAGCGGGCAGAGAACATCACCAAAGACCCCACACATCCTGCACACACTCTCTTTAACCTCCTCCCCTCTGGCAGGTGCTACAGATCCCTGCGCACAAAAACAACCAGACATAAGAACAGCATCTTTCCCACTGCCATCACGCAAGTGGCAGCACGCCTGTTTGTCGCTCTGAGAGATTGTTTGAGTCAGTGAGTTTATAAACATTGGCATCACTTTTATGAATTAAATACTCAATTTTAATTCATATTGAACCCCTGTGATGATTCCGGGGCTTATTGGATTAACTGATTAAATTTTTTGGATGCTTTCAGCTCAACGCAAGCGTGCAGTGCTTTTGATAAACATTGTTATGAATGCCGTAGCTGTGTGCATATCGGGATTTACTTTTCTACTCACTTTATCTGCGTTGTATGATCCCTTTCCTGGATTGGCGCAGAGCAAAAAACTTTTATATAAACTCCCATCTGTCTTTGTACTGCTGTGAAGACGGGTAGCTTCGCGGTGGAAGAAGTGGAAATCTGACTCCAGTCGTGGTCTTGGGATAGTATCATCTTGGAATAAGCATTGCTGTTTTCACCCTATCTGGGTTGGATGCAACTTTGGAACGCATTATTTATCCGTGGAAATTATTTTATTTAGCTTCACTCCCAGCTTCACGGCATTACGTCACGGGAGGACGCTGCGGAGGGGGTGGAGCTAGTGGTGGATTTACTCTACTCGAAAAAGAGGACTTTGAGTTTTTTAAGGGATATTGTCTAAAATCCTTGAATTAAAATGGATTTAAAGCCGCGGATATCTTTTGCTGTGCTGTATTTGATAGCGCTGTATGTCTCTATTGGAATTTCCCCTTGTTGCCATGGAAATGCGTTGCTCTCATTTCCGGGTTGTTCAGGAGCGAAACAAGCCATCAGCTGGCTGTGGTCAATCAATCCCAGTCTTTGCTCTTCACTTCTGGCACATTAGAAGTGCAACGTCTAAGCTGTCTTATGGCTCTGCAAAACCATCTGGGGTCTCAAGGAGCAGCCCTTTTAAATTTGGCAGTCATCCACAACCACCAACATTGTAAACTGCCTAAACAGAGACTTTTGCTTATACTGCTGCTATTAATTTCTGGAAATGTCCACCCAAATCCAGGCCCAGAGCAAAATATGTTATATGACACCCCTGAAAGCTTTAAATGCAGAAAGGGCGTGGGAAGTTGAAGTTAGGTTTTTTCTTTAAAATCAAGTCCTGTTTATCCTTTGAAGCAAAAAAACAACTTGTAAATGCAACTTTCTTGTCTGTTTTGGATCTATGGTGACATTTTATATATGTATTCAACCTCCCAGTGTCTTCATGCTTTGGACACGGTGTTTCATGGAGCCTTAAGATTAATCACAAACTTAAAATCTCATACTCATCATTGTTTGCTGTACTCTCGGGTCAAGTGGTTCTCCCTCTCAATCAGGCGTTGGATGCACTGGCATCTTTTTATTTATAAAGCAGTATTAGGACTACTTCCTCCTTATCTGAACGCTTACATCCTCCCGAGGTTTGCAGGGACATATCACTTGCGTTCACAGGATCTGTTTTTATTGTCAGTCCCTAAAGCCCACACTGACTGTGGTAAAAAGGCTTTTAATTTTGCAGCACCATCTGCATGGAATCAGCTTCAGAATGAACTACAGTTGAAGGAGTTGGTCTCTTTTTATTCTTTTAAAGGATCTTGCAGAAAGGCAGTCTGTCTGTCATTGTTTTTAAATTGATTTAGGACCCAACTTTTGTATTCATGAAAAGAGCAACATTTCAAAGTGGCTTGTTTGGTGCACATTTTTCCATGTAGCTCTCAGTCTCGGCCCCGCTACCAGATGGGCTCCTGGTGGCTGAAACGGGTAATTGCATTGTTTAAAAAATTAGTGGAATAATTACGTTTGGCATGACCAAATATTCTAAATATTTTAAATAACAGAAAACAACTAAATGGTGGTAGGTAATACATCAGATTTTTGCTTTAGTAAAAAAAAAAAAAATATTACCTGACTGACGATGGGAGCAGCAGGACGCAAAAAAACGAAAATTACTGTTGCACTAGTCTGGACATCTTGCTGTGCCAACGTTGCAATAAAGGTTTCCTAAATGCCATGTATGTACATTTGATGTCAGCTTGATTGTGCGTTTTGTGTAGATTTGGACTACGTTTATTCCACTTTGTTTAAACGGCGAAGTGGAGAGGCCTTGTTTCCCCAACAATGTTAGTGAGTAAATCTACTGAAATGGCCACCACACCATCACAGAGGAGTGTGATGAGAATGCAAAATATCAGAATAGCAAAATGAGAATGCAGAGGTTAACTCATGTATGTCATAGCTGTAAAAACAATGGGCTTCTGTACGTCTTTACCAAGCGCAAACTAGTACAGGAGGTATCAATAAAATTTTGGGGAGCGTCATCCCTCTTTTCCTAATCATTTTGGAGGGTCATAGAGAATTTATTGCTGGCGAAGGGAGGGTCAAGTCTATTTTGACGAAAGATTCCAGAACTCCTCCGGTGGCCCCTGAAATAAATAACGAACAGTCCCTTATTTGTATATTTGTATTTTTGTATATTATGTTGATATATGCCTATATATATATATTGCTGTCTCTATTATACCGTATGTGTCTATATTCTATTTGTCTACTGAATGTTTACTACTACATGTCTATCTGTTGAATGTATAGAGAGTTACTACCAAAGTCAAATTCCTTGTGTATGTAAGTATACTTGGCCAATAAAACTAATTCTGATTCTGATTAGTGGGCTTTGGAGATGCTGGTAGGCAGCTTTATTAAGTTTTGACAGAGCCAGACTACCTGTATCCCCCTGCTTCCAGTCTTTGTGCTAAGCTAAGCTAAGCTAAGCATCCTCTGGCTGTAGCTTCATATTCAGCAGGCGGACACACAGCAGAGGGAAACTTCTCATCTCACTCAGCAACAGAGTGAATAATCCTATTTCCCAAAATGTCAAACTATTCCTTTAAAATCCAAATTGATTAAACAAAACATTAAAAGTCATCATCTTTGTGCGTGTGCATCTCAACATATTTTGTGCTTTTATGCATTTTTTAACATGATGGTGATGACAGAGAATGGTCAAGACAAAGAGCATAGCTGGAGCCACAGGAGGACAGTACCTCTACATCAACGTTAGGGGAGCTCTCTCGGGGGTCATAGTCGTACAGAGCCACCATCCTCCGTGTGGACATTGGATGTTGGCGGCCACTCCGCCTGTTCCTCTCTGTGAATAGGAAAATTAACAATAGACAACAATAAGATTACTCACTGGGAATATTTTAAAAACCTTACGGAAAGATGTGATGACCAGTGACGACACATGATAGCCGTGCAAGTCCAACAAACTTTTCAATCTGATCATCTGGCTTGCAAGGTAAACTACTCCAATGTTCATAGTTAAGGAAAGCTTAGTGACAGCAAATATAGTGGACATGAGCTAAAAGCAGTTCACAGATGAATAAGTATGGTGAGAAGTGGGGGGAAAAAAGCAGTAAAGATGAAGCAGAAAGCAGAAGAGCATCTCACTGGACACAGACCTCTCTTGGACTTTCTGGACCTGCGATTTATTGAGCGGCCATCTTTGAAACGGTCACAGTTCACTTTACAGGAAAGCAGAAAAAAACATAATTAAGTGGGAAGAGCATAGAAAAGGAAAAAGTATTAGTAAAGCATTGAGTTGGTCAGATACATACAGAGGGTATGTATAGGTGCAACATTAAAAAAAAGAAGGTGATTTGGTCCTGAAGGAAAATGACGTCTCACCTAACTTCTCCACAGGAGTGTTGAGTGGCAGGAAGCCCTGTTTGAGGAGCTGGTCCATCATGTCGTCATCCTCTGTTTGGATCTCAGAGACCATGTTACAGGGGATCAGACCCACGCGGTCTCGGACCTCCGCCCTGTAGAAGCCATCTGTGTCTTTATTCCCAAAGACCTGAAGCAACGACAAAGAGTCAGGGAAAAGCCTCCGGTACTGCCTAAAATTTTAACCCGAGCCAGACCGAACAACAAAGATAGAAATAATATCACATCCATGCAGGGATAGTAGTATACAGCTGTTATCGGATCAGTACTCGGTATCGGCCCATACGCAAGTTCAGGTATCGGAAAGCAAAAAATGGAATATAACCATCTCTAATTAATTAATAATAAAAAATGTTTTTAGCTATGTTATGATATGCTATGATACATACATCTGAACATCTGTCTAAGAATCAAGCCACCACCTTGATGATCTGGCCCTCCTTGAATGGCAGCTCCTCATCAGCAGCGTCGGGGTTGGGAGACATGGACATGGGGTCATAGTCGAACAGAGCCACGAACACACGAGTCATCTCCTCCGGCTCAGACTCCTCATAGTACTCCGGGGAGCGCCGTCCCCGCCCGTGCCTGCGCCCGCCATAGCCGTCTGAAACATAGAGGAGGCCTCTGCTGCTACTACCAGCCTTATACAGCCACGCTGGCTGTAGAGGCAATGAGAGCAGAAGATGTCTCTTTGTTAGAGCTGACAGGGGAGAGGGCGATGAGATGCATGTGTGAAAAAAGAGCCAGAGATTGGATGCGATAATTATGCTTTTAGTTTGAATTTTTTGTTTCCACTTTGGAAACGATATTCCTGTTGTGTTCATGCACTAAAAGCAAAAGGATGCTTTAAAAAAAGAAAAGAAAAAAGGCTCGGTGCAATTGTAGCACATCGGGGTTCTTCGTTCACACATCTCTGCTTGCTGGCGTGACAGTCTCTAAACATCATAGCACAGTGATAGCACAGTACAACACAGCACAGACAGGAAGCACATGTCAAGTTGTTGTTTTGGGGTGCAAGGGGAAACTGAATGACACCAGGATGACACAAGTAACACTGCTACTTTTGTTCATTGCTGTTTCACTGCCTTATCTCACAGAGGCTGATTTTCAACATGCTTGCTTTCCCGGGATCAGACATGAGCAGGAGAACATTCCTACATCAAATGCAGGTGTGCGGTCATGCTTTAAGGCCACATCTGGAAACAATGTGCAGCGGAAAAAAAGGGCAAAGGAGGCACGTTACCAAGGGAGATAGCACAACAAATGCCCCAGCAGTTCCTGGCAACGCCGATATCAGTGAGGGGGAAGGGATGAATCTGATATCAGTTCCCCATGCTTCTCATGGATCACCGTATTACATGTTTCAATGGCAGATTGTAAGTCTGAATGATGACTCAGGGATATATTGCAACCAATACTAACTAAGCAAGACTTTAAAGATGTAAAATGTGCTTCAATGGTGTAAAACGTGTTTGACTTTGATGGCAGCAGAGTTGATGAATGCACAACCGAGTTATACCATCAAGGCAGTCTTTCCTTCTCACTGTGTTGTAAACGGCTCATGCAAAATTAAAGCAAATGGGCTACTTGCTCAAGAAGGCGGGAGGAGAAGGAAAAGAGGAGGTGGTGAAGAAGCTAAGGAAGAGGAGGGCGGGCTAAGTTGCAGTCGGGTGGTGGGAGAGTCGCCTGGATATGGAGGGTGAATGGGAAGAGGAGGAGTGAGTCTGGTTTTCTTGGGATTGAAGGTGTAGGAGTACATACAGGGAAGGGATTTTCATTCTCCAAAAAACGGGAAAAGTGGCCTGTCTTGTCTTCCCCCGTCAGCTTTATTCAGCTAAGCTAAGCTAAATTAAACAAAGCAGTTAACTGTCCAGCACAGAACAAAGACCACCATATATCACTGCATGTGTTCAAGAATGACTCTTGGCCTTTTTCTGGCCTTGTCAAGGGTGAATTGTCATTGTCAGCTGCACCACATACCATATTGATCCTCTGAGGACATAGATCGCCATATCCTGCGCCGAGCTACACTGCCATAGTAAACATCCTCCTTGACGGGTGAGAGGTTCCCCTCACTCCCCTCACTGTTACTGTCCATGGTGATCTCTACAGAAGACACCAATCACAACGTTACGGTCAGAGATCCCCCGCACACACACTCTGCTCTACCCCATGGCCCATTCACTCATGCTGAGACAGTAGGATGATGAGGTTGCCCTGAGGTGGGGTGGGGGGTGGGGGGTGTACAAGGCAACAGGTTTCACTCTGGAGTCACTGGGTGTAAAACAGCAATGCTTGCACTGTTGCGAGCAGGTCAAATTGGGCGGACATGTAAACATGTCAACCCACAGTAAACACAGGCATAGGGAGTGTATCTGGGATAACTTTCCTGCAAAACTGCATGTGAACATTTGGCGAATCCAGCTCGTGAGGATGGACAGCTACAGGGTGTGCAAACACCCCACAGAATAAAGGTCTACATGGTTGTTTAAGCTCTATGGGAGAGATGTACAGCTCGGCTCACATGGGAAAGGGAAACACATGGTATAAATAGCACAAACATCAGTGGCCCTGCAGGTGGGGGGTGACGCGTCTCCTCGTGTGGTGACCTCACTAACCAATGGATGGGATGGGCCGTTGCTGAGGGGGGTTGCCGATGTGAACCGGCCTCCTCCCTGAGTGCTCCAGGCGATCAGCGCTTCCATGTGATGCTGAGTTCCCAATGATCTTTAGAGTAAAAAACAAAAGGCGAGCCGTTAGAACAAGAAACCACCTGCTTTGTGAAGATAAGTAAACATTTAAAAGAACCCCACAGTCCTGTTAAAACAACATAAAACCCATAAGAGCAAATGATGTGACTTCCATTTGTCCTTAGGGAGGCAAAATGATAGTAAAAACTAAATCCATAAAAACAATAAGGAACCAACAAACCATCAAAACAAGTAAATCAAATCAACCCCCAACACAACAACATGGACTGGGGGTAAGGAAGGGTCACATGTTTAGCTAAAGACCATTTGTTTGGTTTGTTTTGTTCTGTGCATGTCAGCTCCTTGATGAGAAAAGAAAGCAAATGGCAGCACAAAAGACAGAAATTATGAGAAAGGAATAGAGAGAAAGAGTGGAGGGTGAGTGTGATCGAGGAATGGATAAAGATGTAGTTAGACGAGCAAAGCCATTATAGCTTCAGCCTGGGGCTTTGTATTACAAGAATCAAAACATTTGAGTTATGAAAAATGATGATGAACAAGATCACTTTTTGCTGAAACAAGTGAAAGAGACAACAAGAGATGATGCGTATGGGTTGGAGGCTAAATGAATCACTGCAGAAGTCGTGATCTGGCCTTATTTTATGTGTGAAGCAATGAGAGATGGGAGATGCTGAAATAAAGCTCCAAGCACAAGGTGGAGCGATACGGCTGCAGCTCAAGAGGGCGAGACATGGAGAGCAACAAATGAAGGCGGCAGACAGAAGGCAGAGGAAGAAAAGACGGGAGCAGCATGTCCCCATGCACTGCACATGAGACTTTCCTTTAAGTGGAACCTTTCCTCTCAAAGACATGAGAAGTCAAAACTTAGCTAAATGGCCTTTAGGTAATTGAAAGCTTTACTTTATAATCCACCGGACATTCTGAGTACAAGCAAAGTAACTCACACAAAATAAAACATCAAATCAGACCAACCATGAACCATGTGATAACTTGTCATAAAATGAAAAACAAAATGCCAAATGAAAGAAAGAAAACGGGGGTAATCATAAAGAAAAAGAGACAACATTAAGAACACAGAATGGCTGCAGCTTGCTGATGGAAAGTACAGCAGAAAGTCTGAATCACACACCAGCAGCTGGTCCCGGTTGAGCCTGGACAAAGACTGGGCCCTAGCCTCCCTGTGGGGGCTGTAATAGACCCAGTCCAGCTCGTTGAGCCTGCCCTCGCTCAGGGCCCCTTCCCTGGGGTAGTTTCGCTGACCGGCCTCCCGACCAGGCCCAAAGTGCTCCCTGTTCCTAAAGTCACCTGTGTGTACCGACTTGGCTGCAGTCCCTGGGATGTCAGAGAACTCCTCCTCTATGCTGCACTGGCGGGTCAGAGTTCTTTTACGGCCCATAGCCAGCGCCCGCCTTTCTACCGGGCCTTCACAGTGAATGACCTGCACGGGCCCCCGCATGGGGCTACCGTGAGTATAGTACCCTCGATAACCCCGGCCTAGAGAGCCTTCTTCCTCACTGCCACAGTCTAAACCACTGTCAGGACTCTTGGTACTCTGGCGGTTGGGTCGTACCAAGCTGCGGTCGTCTGCGTTGTAGCAGTAGCGGCTGTCAGTGAAGCGAGGGGAGGAGCGCTGACGCTGCAGGTAGCGGGAGTTCTTGCCAGGGGTGTGACGGTTGTGCATGTGGGTGTCCTGGGGGTACGTCCTCCGCTGAGTGTGCGGCGTTCCCGGCCGGCCGCCCTCTTCGAAACACAGTCGCTGGCCCATGCTGTCCACGCAGTCCGAGTCTTCCTCGGCCACCTCGGGGATGCTGTGGAGACGCTTGCTGCGAAGCGACTTCTGCTTCACCACCTCCCTCTGGAGGTCCCAGCAGTCTCTTTCCTCGGCTAAGTCCTGACGCTTGTAATATGCCTTTAGTTATGACCAGGAGGCAAAGTTCCACAATTTCACAGTTCAGTTAGTCAGTTCAATTCAAAAGGTTCAGTTTAGATTTTTTTTTGTGAGGAGGGTTGAAATGTTTTTTTCGGAGGTTTTAGAACAGGCAGGAAACAACACAGTATGTGAATAGAACAAATGGGGGGGAAAGACAAAATAAAGACAGAATTAGTTATTTGTGGCAATGTAGTAAGACATGCAGTCTCATTCCGTGAGGAGAAAATGGCATGCTCTGAACAGGAATCTCAAACTGAGCGTGGGCACGGAGGTTAAAGGAGAATTCCAGTCAATTTCAACACGTAGCTCTGTTGTTTGGAAATTTGGAGTGCTGTCAGTAGCAAGAAAAATGAAAACAATCGGTGCTGCCTACACCGTGTTATCCCCCTGCTAGAGTTAGCACCCAACAGGCTTAAACAGGGCAAGTTTTAAACTTGTTTTTAGCATCTAAACATGTTCGAAATGTCATTACAAATGTCTACCCATGTGTAGTGATTCCTTCCGAGGGAACACAGCGAATCTGACTGCAGTAGATGTGACAGAAAGGCATCAAAGTTGTGTTAATCCATACCTGTTTATATTACTGTTTATTTCCTGTTTTCCGGTGAAGTCCACACTAGTCGATTGTCGAACTCATACAATCCAATATTCCAAAACGTATTTCTTTCACAAAAAACGATTTTCCATTGTTATGTCCTTAGTAATGACTATGTAGCAACAGGCTGTAACCTGACACCACAGTGGAGCCAGCAGAGCTGCAGTTTAAAGGGGTGGTTCAGAATTTTGGACATAAGACCTCATTTCCAAGTTAGCCAGTGTGTTATTTATAAGCGGAGACAGTTTTCAACACTTTTCATCCAGTCCTTCCAGTTGCAGAGTTCGCTGGTGCTAGGCAAGCGCAAGTCAACAGTATCTGCTAGCCTGCCACTAAAAACAGTCTTACCGACTTCACAGTATACCAAAGGCAAATAAATTATAATGGCAGACTATCAATGTATATGTCTGTTGATAGAATAATCTTAGAAATAAAACTACCCTTGCATCGCATTGCAATAGTTATACTTTGTTCCCTGTAGTTGGTAGCTACAGCAGCGGCGGAGTGATATTACTTGACAATCACACTATTGTCACTCTTCACAATGCATTGAACTATAACGTTATCTCCACTAACGTTGTCAGTTTCAATCGATCAGTAGCAGCTAGGCTAATGTTATGAAAGGGGCTAGCTTTATTAGCTAGCTAGAGTAGCCTACCAAAGGTTATTACCTGTTCATCAGTAGCTGTTGGTGCATCTGGAAATACGGATGGAACCATATTCGTTGTCAGTGACTTGTGGTCCTTTAGATTGCGGGGTTTTTCAAAGTCGTCTGGTCTAAAATGATCACTACAAATTCACAACTTGAGTAGAGTCTCGACCGGTATCTCGATGTGCAAGCTAGCAGCAGCAAGAAGCCACAGTTGGTTCCTTTCTGGATCTCGCAATGGAAATTTGTGGAAACTTTGTGGTGCCCATCTGTAGCGTTTATTTTTACAATTTGTAAATGCACACTGAATCACCATGTTGCCTTAGTTTCCAATCCAATGCTTCAATACCAATGTACAAGGCTACAACTACTAGGTGTCCCAACTGTAGTGCGCTTCTCTGTTTACTTTTCGGTGCAGTACTACTAACAAAGTAAAATTCCGCCGTTGCTGAGAAACTAGTCCCTCAAAATGTAATGCGATCATTGAGATGCAAGGGTAGTTTTATTTCTAACATTATTCTATCAACACAGACATTGACATCGATAGTCTGGCGTTATAATTTATTTGCCTTTGGTGTACTGTGGAGTGGATAAGACTGTTTTTAGTGGCAGGCTAGCAGATACTGTTGACTTGCGCTAGCCTAGCACCAGCGAACTCTGCAACTGGAAGGACTGGATGAAAAGTGTTGAAAACTGTCTCCACTGATAAATAACACACTGGCTTACTTGGAAATAAGGTCTTATGTCCAAAATTTTTAACCACCCCTTTAAGAGTTCAAGTGCAGTCGCACATGCGCATAGGTAACTAAGCAACAGTGGGCTCTTGAACTTTTGACCTGCTGCAGCCGGCCACTCTGCTCTACTGGCTCAGCTGTGGTGTCAGGTTACAGCCTGTTGCTACATAGTCATTACTAAGGACAACACGTTTTTTTGTGGAAAAAATACATTTTGGAATATTGGATTGTATAAGTTTGACAATCGACTAGTATTGTGAGTACTACTCAAGAGGTATGGATTAACACTTTGATGCTTTTCTGTCACATCTACTGCAGTCAGATTCGCTGTGTTCCCTCAGAAGGAATCACTGCACATGGGTACTTGTAATGACATTTCGAACATGTTTAGATGCTATAAACACGTTTAAAACTTGCCCTGTTTAAGCCTGTTGTGTGCTAACTCTAGCAAGGGGATAACACGTGTAGGCAGCACCGATTGTTTTCGTTTTTCTCGCTACTGACAGCACTCCAAATTTGTGTGAAATCGACCAGAATTCTCTTTTAAATGTAGAAAAAGTGAATTTCACTTGTGAGAAATTAGAAATATCCAAACAAAAAACAAAAAGTGAGTGACAGGCGTAGTAAGTGCCACAGGTGAGGGATGAATGAAAACATCAATGTGGATGAAATGGAAAAAATAAAAATACAACATGAAGCTGAGAAAGTGGAAGAATCAGCTTACACATACTGTATAAGGACACTTCTGTAGCAACAATATCAACTGTAGTGAAACATATGTTCAGAACGTCCGTCAATGTGCTCACAGAAAACAACAGAGGCAAATTTGACAATTCATCTTCAACTATTACCTTAATGGTATCTATATAAAATGATTAGATCATTACTGCAAATATTTTAAAATAATAATGTGTTTACAGAAATATAAAGGGGGGGGGGGGAGGGAGGGGATGTTTAATGTGCAACAGTGATTTACAAATAGATGGCGATGACAAAAAGGAGATGCAGCATTGGTGTATTAAAAGAGTTAATACACTAATGACTACCCCTCATGAACACATCACTGTACACATTGAACTGGACAAAAACAGGGATAACCTAACCAAATGACTTTGTATTGACTTCTGGTAGCAAGTCTACTTTAATACAGAGGACCAATCAGCAACTAATGTTTACCCCTCACTCTCATAACGTGATGCTTTTTTTTTTTTTTATCATGATGGCAGATTGCCTTTTCATCCACACATGCCCACACCCCCACTGACAGACCAAATGAAGACAGGATCATGTACCGACAATGTTAACATTTACATCCACAATAGAAAAATTAAACCTTAGGACATGACAGACATAAACAAACGTGAATATTTCCATTTAAGTACTCACTTAAATGAGATTCCCATATGCACTTGATGATCCTTTGATACAGTACAGTATATTAAAATGTGCACTTCAATATCACATTCGACTTTAACACTTGTAACACTCCTTTGGTGCGGTATAAAAAGCATCAAAATGCAATGCAAACCATAACAAAACATTGCGCTTTTTGTTTACAGCCTTCCCCCCCTTTAGCATGCGGTACAGTAATGTATACACAGCCATTCCCATGAGATCAGCCTTGATTGACTACAGCAGTGCTGGAGGGGCAGGGGGGTTGGAGCAGGCTGGGGTAGGGAGGCTGACTCAGCTAACACAAGGCAGGGGAGCTCAGCCAGGCAAAGCCACGACGGGCCTGGTTGTAGAGCCCCGGAGAGAGAACAGGTACCTCTACAGGTGGCAAGACCCTCTCTCCCTCCCTCCATAAACCCCTGTCTTCCCCACCGTCCTCTGTCCTCCCCCTGGCCACTACAGACTGAAAGGTGTGCAGTATGTACCTTAAGAGTGTTGTGAGAGTTGATACTGCGCCTACGGCCCTCCTCCAGTTGCATCTCAGAGTAAAGATCTTCCTCATCTTCCTCCATTATGTCGGACAGGTCCGAACCCCGGCTACTCTCCGTGTGGTACTCCTCACTGTGGCTGTAGTGGGGATGATGGTGCTAAGGGAAAACAAAGAGAGAGAACATTGAAAGGGAGCATATTGGGTAGAGATCAACAGGTTTTAAATTCTTATCTTTATATATTGGTGACATCTAGGGTGCTGGATTATGTGGCAATACTCACCATTACCAAAGAGATGAAAGGAAAGTGTCTACACTCTACAGAGACTCAGAATACCACAGCACTGTCTGATTAGCACCAAATGATGGCACCTAAAGACTCGGACAACTCAATACAAGTGCAGAAGCAGCTATAAACTCCAAATTGGCTGGCCAACATGCAGAAAGCCAGTATGCAGTGTTCACAAAGTGTTGTGTGCGTTGGTAAAAACTCTCGTATAGCTAAAATGATGCAAATGTGTTGCCAAAGTAAACTGGATTAGTTAACACTTGGTAACGACTTTTCCTCCTTCCCTTAAAAGTATTTATTTGAACAGAAATGATGTATACAAGATTCTAAAAAATATAATTTTGATGCAACACAGATGCAGACATCATTACAAGGGGCTTCATTTTGATATGATGGGATGTGATTTCATTCAACTTGATTTTGCCTACATATAGGTACCGATTCCACATTCTTCCCAGAAACAAGTGATACGCATTCACTGATAGTCTGTAAAGTACCTGTCTGCCCAACTCTGAGCCTCTGAGGAATTCATCCACCGAGGCTCCTCTTCTCCTCGCATGAGGAGAGTCGTAGCCATCCTCCTCCTCGTCAGAGTTGAGTGGATGCAAGGCGTTACCTCGCTCGCTAAAGATGTTCCTTTTCTCAACCTGATAAGAGAAAAATGTTAGACATTTAGATTGAACAGGAAAATACTTTGAACATCTATGAACACCAGGATGAGTAGGTCAAAAGTTGCAACAAATTCCCGCACACTGTGTAACTTGCAAAGATAAATTTAATGGCAACGTTTCGGTATTGGCTTTTTGCCTGATGAAGATCTAGTACCCAAACGTTGACATTAAATGTATCTTTGCAAGTTAGACGGGTGTGCGGGAGTTTGCTTGCAACTTTAGACATCAAACGTAAAAAAGAAGAAGCCAATACTTGTTGTGTTAATGGTTTTTAAAGCAGGCTGATTTTCAGAAACAAGTGAAATCATCCAGGCTCTATTCTAGAACTAGATTATATCATGTTTACATGAATACTGTTATAATATAAATTATATAATTAAATCCCCCACACACCTGGTTGCCCTCGGCAAACACTCTCTGGGCAGCTTCTCTGGCCATGGCCTTGGCGATGGTGTTGGGGATGGGGACTCCCTGAGGCTGTGGCAGGATCCTCTGAGGAGAGGGGGATCGCCGTGGCTGGAAATGTGGCGGCTCCAGGTTGGGTCCACGCATGGGAGGCAGCGGAGAGGGGGATCGCTCCCAAGGCTGGGCTGTCCGCAATCCCACCTCATGCTCTTTGGTTTCGGGCTCTCTGGCACTTACTAACGGTTTGGACTTGGGCATGGGGTGGCACTGGAAATGAGGCTGGGAATGAGAAGGGGGTTGGCAGACGGGCTGCGAGTGCGGCTGTGTGTGGGGCAACGTGTGGGGCTGGGTTCGAGGCAGAGGCTGCACCTGGGGCTGAGGATGATTCAGGGGGTACGTCGACGGATAAGGAGGATGGGTTTGTGAGTGTACTGGATGGGACTGCGGGAGCGCCATAGTGTGGGAAGGTGCAATGGTTCGGTGGGAGAGGCGTGGAGAGCCCAAGAGATTGTGCGGGATGACGGCCACGGGCGAGTCCTGGGACTCTCCTTGTGTTGATAACGTCCTTACAATGAGTTCCCTGGCCTCCAGACACTGGATCCTGTTTAACTCCACAGTCGTATAGTCGGCTGTGGGGTATAATACCTCTGCTATCTGTATTCACAAAGGAACCAGAGAGTCCTTACCAAAGGGCAATTCAGAACGACAGCATACAAAAGAATTTACTCTGTAACCCAACCATCATACAAACTGCATGCATTTCTAGCTCTTGTATCTGTTGGCTGATATTTGAAAGAAAATGTTTTTTCTCTATCCAGCATTTTGATTTGGGTTTACAATTAAACTGGAAACTGCTATGGTTGATACAGTAGACACATTTACACACACACACACACACACACACACACACACACACACACACACACACACACACACACACACACACACACACACACACAAAACACAACAGCTCCTTGTGGAAAAGGGATGTGATACTGACGCAACACCATGGAGCCTGCGATGCTTGTCCCTCGGGGCTGGTTATTTCAGCATTATATAATTTCTCCAGGAGATGGCAATAAAGCACTACTCATACAAGTCACAGTTGAGGAAGGCAAAGGCTACCTTTTTCTAAGAATTGTATTATAACACTTGTTCTGACATTTGGTACCTTTTGTCC
Source organism: Sander vitreus (assembly GCF_031162955.1). Taxonomy (NCBI): domain Eukaryota; kingdom Metazoa; phylum Chordata; class Actinopteri; order Perciformes; family Percidae; genus Sander; species Sander vitreus. The sequence continues at coordinate 5,688,718 of NC_135859.1, forward strand.
CTTTGTGCACACGGCATAGCCAATTACACTGGCACCGTTGGAGGTTCCTGAAGACGTCAGAGGCGGCGGCTTCCATCTGACCTGCAGGACCCCCGGCGTCTTACCACACTGGACCTGCACCTCCTGGGGAGGGAGAGGGGGCCCTGAGGAGCACAACACACACACTGGATAAGGAGAGAAAAAAAGATGGCTCAACAGTGGCTGAACCATTTGTGCCTATTTGATCAAAACATAATGTGCTGACCTCGGTACTATGGACTTTCCACAGTTCTATTCAATAACCATTTCACAGCGGTGTGAAATAAAGCTATTCTCATTCTAGGTGAACGGTATTATATGCCTCACATCTAAAGTACTGTAGACTGCCTAAACTTGTGGTATTACCAAGAATTGTATTCAAAACGTAATGTATACTAAATACCAAATTATTCTAAAAGCATTTTCAATTTTACTGAAATGAACAGCTGGTATGTGCTGTGATACACTGAGCCAGTAACAGCTGAATGAAGCATTTATATTCAAATATTGTAATTTGTAGTATTATTTTGTTATATTTATGCTCATCTCTGTTCAGGTTCATGGTGTGTATTCCGAGATTTATTCATATTCGTATCCGGCGCAGGCGTTGGTTGAAAAAGCCAAGTTCGCCAACATGCAGCCATCAGTGTATGTACAGCAATATCCCGTTGCCAGATTCTCGCTGACATTATTTTATGGAGCATTAAAAAAAAAAACAGTTTGCTATTTCCACAATCTGTCAGTGCTGCCTGCATACTAAATAACATACCCATCTGTGCAGTGCTCCCCTGCAGTCACACAGTGAGAGAGAGTGAGCAGACGCAGTCAGCAGTATCTCAGAGCTGCAACGTGCAGCTGTTTGTGTGTCCGAGAATCTCCATCAACGCAACCTTAATCATATTTCTACGCTGACTGTCGGCAGACAACACACACAGTCTTGGAACAGCGGCAGTGGTTGTTTGGAGATTTCAATTCTTCTTGTCGTTTTTAAACTACGTCTGTCATAAACAACAAGCTCCTCTGAGAACTGAAATATTTCAGTGGAGCCACTTTCATTAATACTGGACACAAACAGCAGGTCACTGATTTCCAGGCAGGGAATTGGAGGCTGCTCCGTGTGAGAAATATAAAAAATGTTGTATGTATCGCTAACAAGTAACGAAGTCGCTTGTTTGAAGAACACATGCCGAGTGTGAAAGCCTAATAGTGCCGCCAGACACTGTCCACCCTATTGACAACCGTAACTCTGCCACAGACACTGACACTATTTCAGACACCTCTGATTAACATGTTCAATAGATAGATCATTTAATGAACTCTCAGCATGCCAATAGAAAATGTCACATCAAACTTCAGCCTCACTCTCTCCCTGTCCTCCCCTCTCTTTCTCCCTCACTACCTCTGTGTCCTCCCTTTATTCACTCCCTTTCAGCCTTTTTTCTACTCATTACTTGACTTCACTCTCCTTTCCAAGTTGAAAAATAATAACATTCCCAGTCCTCTGAGCACTCATATAAAAAGCAACACTATGACATGTCTGAACCAACAATTGGCTAACTACACGCTACCTATAGATTTACACACACACACACACACACACACACACACACACACACACACACACACACACACACCTAAAACATGTGTCATAAATGTAGCTGGCTGTGGAGACAATCACTTTTATTATATTCTCACATTAAAAGATTTCCCGTAGCTACACAGTCAGGCTCTGAGACCCAAGTTAAGTGCTGGCAACCGCAATGCATCACCGGGTGTCTCATGGGAGAAGAAGTCCCAGAGATCTACGCTCGCTATTTACACTAATTTGGCTTCGAGAGACACTGTTTCCAGTGTTAAAGCTCCATTCAGCAAATGCTTCTATGATGTTTTCTCATTGCACTTTTCTTTTTTCTTTTTTCTTTTCTACCATGCATGTGTCTTCTCGCAGCAGTACACACACAAATCCTTGAAGGCAATCTAAAAGTGGCTGGGGAAAAATGAAAATGGCTAAGATGTTCATCATGTTTGTAAATGGGCTTGAAGCGTGTGGCAGAGGAAATAAATAGATTGCTGTGTTGGATGTAAATTATCAGATGGAAAAAACTAACAAAACTGAGACTTTGGTTCAGTCCGAGCACTCTCGTCAACATTGTTTCCAGCCATCTTTTTTTCAATGAAAAAGCTCTGATAAACCCCACTGTACACTACCTTCCAAGCACTATAGTGCATAAACATAGAGGTGATTTTGCTGCTAAAGAGCCAGATATTTTTCTCAGTTATTAAAGAGACAAAAGGAGCTAAAAAGGAATGCTGGACTAACATTTGCCAGGTGGCCAAAAACATGCATGCAAAATACTGGATGTGTACATAACCAATGATTTGCTAAACAGTTTACCTCAACACGTTTATACTGCTTTGAGCTAAATGCCAACGTCAACATGCTAAAATGCTGATGATTAAGCAGGTATAATGTTAATCATGTTCACGATGGTTAAAAGTCATCACGAGACCACAAATTATTAGAATTTATCCTGATGGGGCTATGAATATCTGCACCAAATTTCACGGCAATCCATCCATTAGTTGTTCATATGATTCACAATAAACCACAAATCTGTGTTGAGAAAGAAAAGAAAAAGAAGAAAAGGTCAGGGGACTCCTAGAGTCATAAGGATACATTCTCTGGTATCTGTACCAATTTCAGACTGGACCAAAGCAGAGGACCGAGCAACCAACCAACAGAGCTAGAGACATGCTAGCGCGGCTAAAAATATCCCAGTAGGTCTAGACTTGAACTATACAACAATACACTGCATAGAAAAAAGTCAGGTAAAAGTGCTAACGTGAGTAATGTTTTGGAGGCTGACCTGCAGGCTGAGTGCAGAACTCCACAGAGATTTCCCTCTTGTCCCTTTGACCCATCGGAAGCTGCCAAGGCACCTGATGCGGCTGCGCCACAACCTTCACCTTGTAAACTGTCATGGACTTCAGGTTGAGGAACTTGTACTTATAGCCCCCCGCCTTGACCATGTCGTACTCTGCACCATTGAGGAAGATGGTGTGACTGTAGTTGCTGTTGCTGGGCATCCAAGAGAGCTCAGCAGAGACCTGCGTGATGCTGTCCACCCGCAGGTAGTAAGGTGCCACCACCACGTCCTTTCCCACGAGCAGAGTGCACCGGAGCTCGTCCGACGGGCCCCGGTCGGTGATGCTCTGCACTGAGATACGGTAGGTGTTGGTGGCCAGATTGAGCTTTTCAAGAAGCGACTTTGTCCTGCCCCCGTAGGGGACACTCATGCGCACTTCCTTGTCCACCAAGACATTGTAGCCACTGATGGAGCCCCAGCCCGGTGGGACCACAGGAGGATCCCAGCCAATAATCACACTCTTGGCCAGTTGTTTAATCAGGTTGATGCGGCGGGGATAAGGCACAATGTCTTCACCGACCTCGTCAGTGCTGACATCCAAGGTTCCTGTCCCGTTGCTGGAGGAGCCCAGGAGGTCCATGCCCAAGCTGCTGGTGCTTAGACAGTCTAGTTTACTGTCCGACAGCAGGCTGCTTATGCTCGTTCCCGTTCCTGTGCCGAATTTCAGTCTCTGAGGCCCCAGGCTACTGTGGTTGAGGTAGCCAGGTTCTTTAGCCACTGTGTCCCTATGTTGGGCAGAGGGTGTCTCCGCATCTTGGACAAATTCCACAAAATTGGATGGGACAAGTCCCCGCTGTCCATCTAGCAGCTCTCCTGAGAAAACAAAATAGTAGATAGTTGGTATTGTGGAGATATTAAAATAAAATATGAAACACTATCAAGGCAGGTCAGACCTTCGTAAAAGCCATCCTCATCCATCGTCCCGTAAACGTAGAGGTACTTCCCTGCCACCAGGGGGAGCTCTGCCTCAGGATGCTCATTAGGCCCGTCATAAGGATTGTAACTACAGTGGAAAAACATGAACGAACAATTCAACTGCAGAAGTCTTATATTTTACACATATTTCTTTTTACATATTACTCTACATCAGGGTTATTTTATGTCAACTGCTACAGTTCTCTAATATGTATGTCAAGGGTAAAGTATCTGCTGAATGCTGCTTTGAGAAACAAAGTTTGTTTCTATTTTTTATCTATTTATTCAGTTTTGTTGTTGTTTTTTTTTTTGTTTTTTTTTACAAATATGAGCTGAGGACCGTGTGGGTTGAAAGCTCAGGCCCTGTTTCACATATTTGTGCTCTGAGGATTCCAATTATTTTTTTGTGCTGACAGGTAATTTTCCTTACATAGAAACACTGAATCATCTTTAAGACCACAGCCTAAAGCTCTGTTAGAGAAAGCTAATAATCTTAGCAAGATGTGTCCATGACTTGTCCACACTGAGCAGCCAGTTCAGTTGACTGTAATTTAATGACATTTTTATTTTATACTCTTTATTGATTGAAATTACAATTTACACTCTGTTAGTACACACTACACACAGGCCTGAAATACACACAAAATACACACACACTCATGCACTAACGGAGAGATGTCAGAGTGAGTGGGCTGCGACTGCTGAACAGGCGCCCTGAGCAGTTGGGGGGGTGGTTCAGTGCCTTGCTCTAGAACACCTTGGCAGTGCCCAGGAGATGAACTGGCATCTCTCCAACTACCAGTCCACTTCCATACTTCGGTCCGTACGGGGACTTGAACCAGTGACCCTCCCTCCCCGACTGAGCTACTGCCACCCCTAAAGAGGTATGTAAAGGATTTGGCCACCTTCTCTTGTTAATGATCACCCTCTCTTAGGATGTTAACGTGTTGGGGGGGTTTGTGTTATGTTAGCACAAAGCTCCTCTTAACACTTACTCTGAAAATGCACTGAAACCACTGAAAATATTTTGATAGTTATAAGGACTTTTAAGAACTTGTTGGAAACAGTAAAGAGTCTCATCCTGCACTGACCTGATTACAAAATCCAGGAGGAGGTTGTATTTGTTGTCTGTGTTCAGTGTTTCAAATGAAACAAGATACACTGTGAAGTAGTAGTAGGTGAATAAGTAGTTGCGTGTTGTGTGTACGTACCTGTACCGAGCAATACACAGACGAACCTTCCCCGTAAACCTCAGTTTGGACCTGGTAGTTGAGCTGAGCTCTTTGTCCATCTAGAAAACGCGGAACAAATAACACAACATCAAATTCTCCTTCGCTGTGTTTTCACCTTTCACCTCATATTCAGAAAACCAGAGTGACAAGCATTCAAGCTTGGTAAGTCAAAAGGATTTCGCAACAAAGCAAGTTGCCAAGATGTTCAGAGATACTGAGGTATGCTGGATCTGTAAATCCTGGTGTCTGTGCTCTGGAATTCGCAGAAAGTCTTACAAAAAAGTAAACAAAAAGCACATAATATACATATTTCTTTTGTTTAAATTTTTCACCTCCTGTGAACAAAAAAATGTTTTGATCAATCCCAAATAGCCGGCCTGCATGAGTAATACCAGGAAGCCTGCTGCATGGATTTGCTCTTGTTCAGCCCAAACACATTACTTAGATTAAAATGAAGCAGCATTTTCCCCAAAATTGTTACAAACTGCTGTCTATACTAAATGATAACAAAGGCATAAGAGAGGTAACATATCTAACACTGAGTTGAGCTCACTTAATGCTGTATAGGACTAGATATGCTGTTCCTGGAAGTTCACATACCTAACAACAGGATTTCATTTAGGGAAACAGGGCTAAAGCTAATCTAAGTTGTTGGGGATTTTTCGCTTGAAGTTTGTTAGACACATTTATTTTCTATAGATGTCATGCAAAGTGAAAATGGAGAAATGTGCAATAAAGGAAAAGCCATATGGGCCACAAACGGACACTATCAGATACCTCAGCGTGGGAAGCCCGTGCTGGGCTGCTGACTCGGCCGCGAGTGAGGAATGTTGGCTTGACAGAGAGGAGCTCAGGCTTGTCTCCACTGATCTGGAGTGGTCGAATGAACTCAGATATCAAAGATCTGCTTGTTGGAGCCTCATTGCCTGTGGAACAAACAGAACTTATCTCACCAGATCTTCACATCACAATGTAACAGAACTTATATCAAACGTGTGACCAAAAGAGAGAGCGATGCAGAAAAAATAAACAGTATCTCAACATTTTAACATTGTGTAACGGTAATGTAATGCAAAAAACAAAAACAGTACAAATACCAGTAATAGTACCCATACTTAATAACCAGCTGATTAGGGCTGCCCCTTTTAAGTCGATATTAGTCAACTAATTGGTCATTTTGGTGTTAGTCATCTAAAATTTCTTTTCATTTTTCATGCTGAATGACTTAATTCCAAGAAAACGTATGAGCACATCTCTGGTAAAGATTGAAAGTGGTGCTTTTGCAAGATTCTTTGTGGAGAAAGTCAGTTTTACAGATCTGTCGATTAAATCATATGAGTGTTAGTCGACTGAGAATGTCTTTAGTCGTGGACAGCCCTACAGCTGATTGTATGTTGTACATATATTAGGCATTCACCTGCACTAAGACATGATGAACTACTAACTCTCCTTTTGAAGGTACTACAATTTAAATACATGTTTTTGAGCAGGTGTCATTTAGGTCGATATCTCACAGTACTGTACTCTCTTGTAAAAAATTGTAAAGATATTTAATAAATTAAACTTGATAGCAAGAGCTGAAGGATACTACTGTAATTAGTGAAGCATTTGGGAATTAACAAAAACAAGTAAAAAACAAACAGAGAACAAGTTTTGCCAGCTAGAGGCTATTTCTCACTGTGACTGATTATTTCATAAACAGTTTGTGTTTACTGCGGATTAAGTCAGAAGCCTCTTGGACTTCTAATTTCAGCTGCAATTCTTTCCATTATGAAGGAACTGACTCCTCTTCCAATATGTTCAGTGTGCAGTTACTGCCAGCAGCTCTCACGTGACAGAAATGATGCATTTATTCAATTACACAGCACTTTAGTAAGAGTGGGCTACATCAAGCAAAAATGAATATGGTTTTTATTATTTATTGTAAATATAAGTAAATATCCCATAAAATGAATATCAATACATATTTAGTTAATACATTTATAATGTATTAACTTTAGTCACAAATGAGATGTCAGCCCCTTGGAAATATGACAATAAATAAATATTACTATTTACTTGGCTAAAATTACTTATGTACTGATATATGAGCAATGAGACATATCTGAGTAAAAAAAAAAAACAAGAGATAAGGATAAGATCCTACCTTTTCCTATGGGGGCAGCCAGTCCATTAAGGAGCTGTGAGAGGGATTTGTTGGGTGACCCAGGAGATTCACATAGAGTTAGGGGTTCAGTGCTGAGGATATCAAACTTCCCAGCCTGGAGCCGGAACTTCTCCAGCTCTTTTGACAGGAGGTTGAACTGCTCACTCTGAGACCGACATTTTTCCTCCAGCTCGCGGACTTTGGCCTGATGGTGTTGAGGGAGGAGAGTCATCAAGAGAGGAGTGAGAGAGACAGACAGAAGGACAGACAGACAGACAGACAGACAGGGGCAGGGAAAGAAAGGATGGGAAACAAAGGAAAACAACAGAAGACAAAATAAGGAAACCACAGGATGCAGGACGGAACATTCCGCACACAGAAATACTAGAGTACTGTACACACAGTACAGCAGGTACGTATACGATGCTATACGTCTACTGTCTACACACAAATAGAACATGGAATAAGATTTACTTTAGTACTTATAACATGTGGATTGGCCATTGCAGAGACAAAACATGTTACAATGACTTGAAGACAGTATACAAATTGCATGCACAACTACAGTTAATGCTAATAATACTGAAAATGAAAAAACTTGTGTCTAGGCAGTATGCATACCCAAACTGCAGAGTGGCATAGAGGAGGAGGCTGATGATATTCTAAATTTTTCTTATTGTCAAGTAATCCCTTGAAAATACCAAAACCAACAATAATTTAGTCCTACTAACAAATATTATCTGTGTAGCCAAAGCCTGATATATATTATTTTCTGTGCCGTAGAGCGTCATTGTTGTCCAAAAGCTATTAAAATCACACCAATGAGCCACACTGTTGCACTGGGTAACATGTTCCTCCATTATGATGAACATGGGCATTGTGGTTTAAGTCAATGCCACATACTGTACAGTATCCTGCTGCTGTAAATACTCAACTAAGCAACAAATGTGTATTAATCTGCAGCTGAAAATAGTCCACAGCAAATGCATTATTTACTTCTGTTTGAGGAATGTTTCCGAAAGACTGAAGTGCCAAACTGGGGAATTCTTTTTATGGAAATATGTATTTGTGACAATACAGAATATCTGTTTGGAAAGACGTACATTGGAGATTAATGGACTTGGGGGACGTTCGAAAATATTGTTGGTAGTGGTCATTTCATAGGATTCATATGTAACAAAAACAAATAAATATAAATATAATATAAAATAACACCAGCTGTAAGCAGGAAACTTATTGCACAAACTAACACTGGTAAAATGAACATAATTGTTTGGGCAGGTATAATAGAAATTCCAGGTGCTAGAGCACTATTTCTCAACTCACTTCTCAACCTGAAACTGCAACAATCTGAACCGCAGATGCTCTGGAGGACACTGAAGCTACCATGGAATTTTGTTTAGCACTGCCCAACACACAGCAACGCCCCCTGCTAATACTCTATGCTATTCTGTCCATTTCATGCACACAGATTTTTGCTGGATATAACATGCTGTTAGCTCACAGACACCAAAGGAATTCCTGCATTTGTGAAATAGAATAAGTAAATTAAGAGGTATTAGTTTTAATAGCATCATACAGTTCTCAGCTGTATGGCAAGTACAGCTAGTAAAACACATGCTGAATAACATGCAATGCTACAACGAAAAAAGGATCACATGTACCACTGTTTGGCAATGTGATCCTTTGATAACAATTACAGTCTTATAAACTCAGAAAGCTCTAATATCTACTGTATACATCAATATATAAACGTAATGAGTAATATTATGTAGATGAAAAACTGAAAAGCTGAAATATCTGCAATGCATTAAGACTTCCAGACTTTTTATTGCAATTTATTTTACCAATAAAATAGATTTTCTGCATTCATTTATTGTAGTCTGATCTTTTTATCTGTTCACATCTAAAACACACACTTTTTAACACGTGTTTGGTCTTATGAAGTTAAATTTGCACACCTCAATGTGTTGATGGGCTTTGATTATGTGGGACTGAGGTCGGTCACTGAGGCCCCAGGCATTCCTCTTTAATTGAAGTCGATCCATATTCTGAATCTTTTCATCAATTGTTAAGCGAGTGTCGCTGAATTTTTCTTTATGATCAAGTCAGAAAGACCTCCAGTTTATGCTGTCAGTCATGTTCCAGACTTTCAAAAAGCTGTCTTTGATGGGAAATGTGAAACAGAGCTGAGTGGGTAGTAAAGCCCAAGAAAAGAAGCAGCCCTGAATATTTCTGAAAACCAAAGAGCAAAGAGCACACATCAGATTAGTTCTGGACTGATGTATGCTTTATGTTACCTTTTACCTTTTACGTACCACTTGTATATTTATCGTGTTTATCATTAATACAAAACTTGGATAGTGATGAATAATTTTGTTTGTAATGTGGTGTTACATCACCATACCTCCTGGGCCAAAGTAAACATAGGGGGTACTGTATACCCCTATTGACTATACTGGGAAAGGTAAAAAGTGTCAAGTAAATAAATAAAAACAATTCTGAAATACCTGCATGCTGTCCAAGTGGTTCTGTATAAGCATAAACAAACACCCATTCAGTAAAAAGAGATGTAGGAAAGAAATAAAGCACAATTACACATGTGATCACTCATACGCATCTTGAAAGCACAACACTCCTGAACTTATGGTCTGCTTTGACACCCACACGACGCACCACCTTATTACAATGCTAATAGTAAGAGATAATGGCATTTTTTTAAATGGATTTTATAATTAAATGTCTGTGACATTTTGTTCTTTACAATGTATTCACCTTTCTGGAAAAAAAAGGCTATTTACACAACTGTGACGTTAAGTTTAAATGCGTACCTCACAAGTCAATATATCAGTCAAATATTGTGAAAAGAAATCTTTATATTTATCCCCGGATTCATAGCTTAAAACATGAGAACTAAAAAAAAAAAAGCTAAGAGCATAAAAATTCAGGTAGTGCGGTCACAAAGAGCAGGAAATGGCTCTAGGTATACACAGGTCTGCCCCAGGGCTGACTAGTCCCTTATCCTGCAGCAGCAGCAGCAACCACATAAGCACACACAGTCAATTCCCCCCACCCCCCCCGAGTCCAGACGCTCACCTCTAACAGATGGACAGCGCCTTCATGTTCCTTTTTTGCCTCAACCTGAGCCTGGGAAATACAGGGTGCAGCGTTTCAGTTCACTTTCATTTATATTGCAGTTAAGTTTCAATTGAAAGCGCCAATGAAAGGCCTTTACAAACAAAATAGAAAGAGCTTTTCATTCATTGGTGCTCAGGGTGAAAATGATTGAAAAGAAAGCCACCATCTCTATGTGAGGCCACGATGAAGGATGAAACTTATCTGTAGTGTATTGTCACATTGTACCCTTTCCAACAGTGCCTTGATTTGAACAATTCTAACTTAACCACAACCAGCTCAAGATATTGTGGCTTTTTTTGCACCATTTTCACCTTTTATATTTTATGGGTTTTTTTAAAGCTTGTTTAATTATCAAAACAGTAAGTTATGCAACATGAAACAATTATGTGCACACAAGACAAGTTAATATAATCAAGGAAACATTTGTCAGTTTACTACACTTACCTGTGAAGACCACTTGCCTGAGAGCATATAAACTAAACTACCAGCCTGGGGGCCACATCGAAGCAGAGAAGAATGTTTGATTTTTTTTCTCATTTTCGTTTTCCCCGAAATAGAACATTTTCTAGCAAGGCTCCTCCTCCAGCTATAGCACCAGTTATAACGAAAACTGGCTCTTAATTTTAATTTTAAATAAATAGTTGACAAACCCTTATTCACATTGTGATACCTCTCTTATGCCTGTCTGTGGTATAAAAAAACAACCAATTTGTCCTTTTATGGGGGGTTATGTGCCAGTGTATTTCTTGGCTCTGAGTAATGACTCATAAAATGGCGAACTGTCAACATGGTGTGCAGTATACAGTGGGGAGAACAAGTATTTGATACACTGCCGATTTTGCAGGTTTTCCCACTTACAAAACATGTAGAAGTCTGTATTTTTTATCATAGTTACTCTTCAACTGTGAGTGATGGAATCTAAAACAAAAATCCAGAAAATCACATTGTATGATTTTTAAGTAATTAATTTGCATTTTATTGCATGACATAAGTAATTGATACATCAGAAAAGCAGAACTTAATATTTGGTACAGAAACCTTTGTTTGCAATTACAGAGATCATATGTTTCCTGTAGTTCTTGACCAGGTTTACACACACACTGGGCAATATAGACTTTCAGCTCCCTCCAAAGATTTTCCATTGGTTTCAGGTCTGGAGACTGGCTAGGCCACTCCAGGACCTCGAGATGCTTACGGAGCCACTCCTTAGTTGCCCTGGCTGTGTGTTTCGGGTCATTATCATGCTGGAAGACCCAGCCACGACCCATCTTCAATGCTCTTACTGAGGGAAGGAGGTTGTTGGCCAAGATCTCGCGATACATGGCCCCATCCATCCTCCCCTCAATACGGTGCAGTCGTCCTGTCCCCTTTGCAGAAAAGCATCCCCAAAGAATGATGTTTCCACCTCCATGCTTCACGGTTGGGATGGTGTTCTTGGGGTTGTACTCATCCTTCTTCTTCCTCCAAACACGGCAAGTGGAGTTTAGACCAAAAAGCTCTATTTTTGTCTCATCAGACCACATGACCTTCTCCCATTCCTCCTCTGCATCATCCAGATGGTCATTGGCAAACTTCAGACGGGCCTGGACATGCGCTGGCTTGAGCAGGGGGACCTTGCGTGCGCTGCAGGATTTTAATCCATGACGGCGTAGTGTGTTACTAATGGTTTTCTTTGAGACTGTGGTCCCAGCTCTCTTCAGGTAATTGACCAGGTCCTGCCGTGTAGTTCTGGGCTGATCCCTCACCTTCCTCATGATCATTGATGCCCCACGAGGTGAGATCTTGCATGGAGCCCCAGACCGAGGGATATTGACCATCATCTTGAACTTCTTCCATTTTCTAATAATTGCGCCAACAGTTGTTGCCTTCTCACCAAGCTGCTTGCCTATTGTCCTGTAGCCCATCCCAGCCTTGTGCAGGTCTACAATTTTATCCCTGATGTCCTTACACAGCTCTCTGGTCTTGGCAATTGTGGAGAGGTTGGAGTCTGTTTGATTGAGTGTGTGGACAGGTGTCTTTTATACAGGTAACGAGTTCAAACAGGTGCAGTTAATACAGGTAATAAGTGGAGAACAGGAGGGCTTCTTAAAGAAAAACTAACAGGTCTATGAGAACCGGAATTCTTACTGGTTGGTAGGTGATCAAATACTTATGTCATGCAATAAAATGCAAATTAATTATTTAAAAATCATACAATGTGATTTTCTGGATTTTTGTTTTAGATTCCGTCTCTTACAGTGTACCTATGATAAAAATTACAGACCTCTACATGCTTTGTAAGTAGGAAAACCTGCAGCACTTAAGTTTACAGCACACCTGACAACCTAATGGCTCTTTCTAAACCTGAAAGAAAGTGATGTGACAGTTTAAAGAGAATGTGGAACAGAAAGAGATAAAGAGAAAGTGGACAATTCTTTTTCAGTGCAACTGCTTCCTGCATCATCTACACGCAGAAATCTGCCATTCACCAGGAATACAGGGTGTTCAAGTGCCCCCACTAGGAAAGAGCCACCTGGCCACTGGTCCTCAGGTAATTGGAGTTTGAGAACCCTTATCTGTCTAAACCGACATTGTAATCGCAGATATCTCACACTCCGATACATGCAACTACAATATATTGCAAAGCAGGTGTGATCCTGGCTATTATTTCTTTTTAAGATTATTTTTGGGGGATTTTCGGCCTTTATTTATAGGACAGCTGAAGACACGAAAGGGGAGAGAGAGAGGGGGAATGACATGCAGCAAAGGGCCACAGGTTGGAGTCTAACCCGTGGTCGCTGCGTCAAGGAGTAAACCTCTGTATATGGGCGCACGTTCTACCAGGTGAGCTACCCAGGCGCCCCTGGCTATTTCTATTTATATAATGATTACCTACATGATGAACATGTTACCAGGGTGTATGTTTGAATGGCTGTTTAAGTTACGTCTAAGAAAAATGGCCTTGACTGAGGCTCTGTGCAAACAAACATAATTGTGAACACATTTTAAATTAAGGAGGCTAGGGCATTCAAAAGGAATGAGGTTTGGGTATTATAGAAGCATTGAACTGTATAGAAACATAGCATAATGCACACCATTTTTCTTATGGGAACTAGAAACATCTGTTTAGAAAAACTGTGTTCCACATGAATATGAGAGCATCTGTGGACTTTACAATTTCATAAATCTACTTTGCAGGCAATTAATTTAGGAGAATGCAGAGAGCAGCCAGTGTCTGAAGGAAGATAAGGCAGTAATGAGCTTCTGTTAATGAGAGGGAAAAAAAGCTGAGAACTCTGCCTGTGAAAGGCTGACTGTGAAGTTAGAGCAACACTGCAGCAAAAGCAACACTGGGCATACATACACACTGTTTCGAGAGAAGGCATTGGTGACAATTCCTATCACGTTCACACTATCAGCAATCTCAGCCATTGCTGGGCTTGCTTTGGCATTACGGTCAACTCCAGTGCACAGAGGAGGAAGCCCGACCATCAAATGGCCTGGGCCAGCATTTATGTTTAAGCAAGCCTCTAAAAAGTGTCATATTTACTTTGTGTTTTCAATGTTTGATTTGCTTGCTTGTAACAAACAAAGAGCAGTGCTCCTGAAATGTTTGATAAGACAGCTGAAGGATGGGGTTAAGAGGATGCACTGAGAGAGCTCTAGTAGTGCCAGTGATGAAAATGTTGAGAGAGGTGAGTGCTACAGCCTATAGAGAAGTCTTTCCTTTGCTCTGCTCTGTATATTACAGTCCTTGAGTAGACTTCCACCTTTGTTAGACTGTACCGGTGCTCATCAAAAAGCTCTTTTGAATCATGACGCGGGCCCAGGCTGAGCAAACAAGAAAGCCCAAACCTGTGGTGCTGTGAGTGTTAAGTAACCTGAGCTCCCTTACCTTCTGAAGAACTTCAATCTCCTGCTGCTTGGCATTGAGTACAGCCAAGGCCTGCTCATGCTCCAACTCTAGCTGCTGCCTCCGCTCTGCAGCCTCGCGCATATGCTGTCCGCAGGGGGTGCAGGGGTGGAGAGCCAGGAGTGAGGATTGGGAGGGGTGAGGAGAGGGGGGAAGGGGGGAAGGAGCATAGAGAGGGCTGCTGTTAGTGGAACTAAAACCCAACGGCACTGAGCCAACACAAAATGCATCTCCAGTCTTCTACTCCACACTCAGAGACAACACAGGTGTTAACATGTGCACACACATTACACATACAGAGGCTGGTTAATTAACAGTGTACTGACCTTTAAACCCTTAAAAAAAGCCATGTGAAAACAGTTTATGTCAAATGATCTGCAGGAGAGATCAGATCAAATTGTGCACGGAAGGTGCTTATGGATGAGGACTAGAGATGCTTTGCTGTGTGAACAAAAAAAGAAACTAACATCAATCCACAGTCAGGTTTGCTGCCCCCTTTAGGTAACACAATACCTGTTCGAAGTCTGGTTACTGGTACTGTTTGAAAAGCTGTCCTCAGCGATGTTGTCTTTGCATGATCAATACAGGGTTTTACGTTACATGAAAAGGGTGAGCAAACTCCGTAGCGTGCTCACTTGTCTGTGGTCATCCATAACAACAAAAGAAGCCATACAATACAAGAGACTGAATGCTAGGCTCTTCATAACACAATATGCCGTGTCATCCAGTCACATCACTGCTCCCACTATAGGTGAACACTTTCAGGTGAAAGAAGCAAATGACTTTTCCATGCCAGTAAGAATCTAAGATAGGTAATGTCATCAAACATGTAGGTGACATTATCATCATGAAGGGTGACCCAGTCTCTCCGTCTCCTCTTCCTCCCCCTCCCGTCATCATAAAGCCAAACTCTTTGTCCTGCCTCATGCAAAAATCACATTCCACAGTGCTGTGGTCGTATAGCCAGGTGACCATTCGTACGTCTGGTAAGCAGCCCACGGATAAAAGGGGGAGATAAGCACAGCCACTCAGGTGGACAGAAAGCATTCAGAATGGGATTGTATAGGACTGCTCCCTAACAGATGGACATAACAGTGATACCTTATAAATCTAGCAGGGGGAGAAGGGACGGGGAAGATGGGAAGGGGCAAGTCAGGGAGGGTAGGACTGCATGAAAGGGTGGAATAGGAAAGGAAAGAGGGGCAGTGTGCTCCAAGCTTCTACTCTTTCACAGCTCCTGGTCAGACCTCCCAACACGACACTGGAAGGCAACAGACATGTCAGGGACATTAGACAGTATAGCGGAAGATAACCAGATGGAGGCAGTGTAGCACAGGTAGGAGAAGGGGTACTGGCAAAGGGTTAGGCTCCATAAAAACACCTGAATTAGGATCCCGGGATAGGCGGACTACTAGAACTAGAGATGCACACAGTACAGCGCTCAAGGCTTCCTCACCTTGAGCACCTGCTCTAGGTTCTCCAGTTTGCCTTGGAGCTGGTTCCTCTCCCACAGGGCTAAATCTCTCTCCTGCGTCACAGCACCAAGGGTCTCTTTGAGCTGGGCATACTCAGACTTCACCTGTGCAGACAGAACAAGCAAGGAGAAAAGAGACTGAGTTTGAGAGTGCAGCTGTACTACAGTTTATCTCTTTATTTGGGGTAAAACCAGGCAAAAATCACTGCATCATATTTTGTTTTCACACTGAGCTAAACAGATTTTTAGCCTCTTTAAGAATACTGGCAGGTTCATGTTTTTCTTTGCAGATAAGAGAGTGGTCATTCTCTTGCTCCCCTAAAAAAAGAGGTTACCCTTTATGGTTTCCTGGTCTGGATATTTTTTCCTGCCCCCTAGTCTCCAACCTCTTTGTTAGAAAATGGTCAGATATAGTGTTCACCCTACGATTAAGTTACCCTAAATTAATAAATGGATGAAAATTGTGTCTAGTTACGCCTCTCCTTTTCTTTATAATGAGCTATTATTTGTTTTGGTACCGCTTAAGTTCAGGTGTCCTGCCTGTTGTTTTTTTTCTGCATGGCGAAATTAAAATTAGCCTGTGGAGTTTAATTGTAAATAGCCAAGGTATGTTTACAGTCAGACTCATCACCATCAGCTATCAGTCTGATGACGATTTAGCCTCTGGGAGCAACGGCCAATATTTCAGGTGCCAAGACTTCCTGTTCCGTGCGCCCTTTAATTGTTTACAGTCCGAGTCAATACGTTTTGTAGGTGTTTTAAGTCCAGGCGACATTTTGGCTAACCTCTATAAACAGATATCCATATAAATGCAGATCAGATGCTAATCGATTGGTTCTCAGATGGCCTTTCGGCCAATGTGTTCTGCCTCTTTTGTGCCCCACACAGACGGTTTACCTGCATGCAACCAAAGCCCTCTCAAATGTGATTGGTCAATACTACTCGGACTACAAAAGGGAACCAGAATGCTTCCGATACCCAAATCTTGCCCCGTTGCCTACAGATTCTGCATTTATATGCAGGTAGAAATTATGTTAATATAAATTAGTCCCAACCTAACGCATTGTGAGTATGTATAATATAATATATTAAAACTGTTTACATCCATGTTAGTTAATTTGCACTCTGCTTCTTCCCTGCATATGGCTGGTGCATTACCACTTTATTTGGCACAGTACTGCCACCTGACGGTCAGCACAATATTGTGAAACCATCAGCAGGAATCCCCGCGTCACCTGTATGTATGTGCGTATGCCTGAGATGCAAAAAACGATCGGGGCCTACCCATCAAGTCATTGTAACAAGTGGTCAAAAATACCACAGGGTACCTTTATGGGTGGCTCATATACCGTCCACCATTACCCAACTATACCATGTTGGCAATGATAAAACCTGTTTCAAGAGCTTTACATTAAATGCATCATTGCAGACTATAACAACAGTGTAATCACTACAGGGTGGTGGTAGGCAAATGCCAATGTAGCAAAATGACACATTTGCTAATGAGCAAATTTCCCCTGATTCACACTACGGAACAAAAGATGGAGGACAGAGTGTTAAAGAGTCATCATCTTACAAAAATAACCACTTGTTAAGCAGCTGTCATTTATTATTAAATAGCTGTGTTATTTTAAACTGAATAATACAGCTAGATTAACCAGTGACAATGGTATTCAAGCTCTTGAAGAAGCAGTGGCTCAATTAAAGGTTTTCCACTTGTTTCCTTTATTCTACGGTGGACAAAAAGTCAGGAAATGTCAGGAACGCCATTCAGTGCGATCCCAATTCAAAAACACCACAAAGCCTCCCAACTGACTACAGAGTTGAATCAGTGCCTTTTTCGTACAATATGAACAAAAACTGAACATAAAAACGCTTCAAAAAGGTAGAGCTGTTGCTTTGGATTGAATTCAATTGTACAGCTGTTTCTATTTTTCTGGTTGTCACTGTTGATTTGAGGCCCTATGCTGCCATAAACAATTTGCTTTAATGCCACCTGAAGCATTTGTAGCATTTAAAAACAGGCAGAAATGTTATGGGGCCAAATGTGGGAGCTGGCTGGTTTCAGTGATAAAAGCCTTTAAATATTATAATAATGCAAGAAAAACATAATTCACTGGCTGCAGACCAAAACATTAATACATTATTCACTCTTCATTGTTAACCAAGCACTAAAGATTCAATTGAATAAGTGCACATTATATTAACACTGTACGTCAATTCAACACCAATGAGGTCTGTACTGCCATTATGAACAATATATGAAAAATTTGACTATTTCTACACTTTCTTCATAATCTGTCTCCCACAGGCCAGTTGTATTGTTACTTAAGAGGCAGTATTTTTCAATCAGCTTTTTAAAAGGCCCCTTATCGGCAGCAAGATGACTTTCCTGTAGCCGTAATGTGGCAAGGCCCCTTCCTCAGAGCAGCCATGAATGACTAATGATTCCTTGAGGAGGGCGTTTCAACAAACACCAGCAAAGCAAAACACAAACAGAAACCAGTGAGTCTGCCTCTACACAGCAAAAACTATCCGCATGGATAGAAGCGACTGTCAGACTAATGTAGACAGATCGAACGGAACTATATCGGATTCAGCAGAAGCAGGTCAATAGTCTATTATGGGTAG
Source organism: Sander vitreus (assembly GCF_031162955.1). Lineage (NCBI taxonomy): Eukaryota > Metazoa > Chordata > Actinopteri > Perciformes > Percidae > Sander > Sander vitreus. Next base: position 5,707,091 of record NC_135859.1, read on the forward strand.
AGGGAGTTGCCGTTCGTAGCCCCTCCTAGTTCATTCAGACACGATAGGGATCAGAACACGGGGGTGTAAGCGAGGGCTAATATCCGCACTGCCCTGCAGAGTGCTGCTCTCATATCCGTCAGTGTGATAACAGTTCAGGATAGCTGCTCCAAGAGCCCCCCAAGTCCTGATAAGACATCAATAACCAGCATCCCACCCTTCTTCAACCCAACAGCAACTACCTGCCAATCAGCTCCTTCAGGAAATTGCCTTCCTGTCCACAGAGAGAGGCCTGGTGCCTTTTTTTGTCGATCTACTTTAACTTTGTGTTATCAGCTCTGAAGGCCTTTGAGGTATTTGGGCTAAAAGGAAGGTGATGGTGTTTTAATAGAATTGGAGGTTTGTTGCTTTCATTTATATGCTGAGAATTGTAAAAACGGCTCCATCTATCCAGCATCCTACTGTAGGTGCAGTTTTGGCTAAGTTATAGTGTGACCCAGAAAGTCATCTGATTAATGTAATAATGTTAATGTTAATGTAAAGACCAAAGAGGCTGTGGCCTATGAAGAAACAAGACTGAGAGTCTACAGCCACGTTTAGCAGCTCTGTGAGGCTGTGCTTAGGCACTGCTCTGCTTTGTGCAAAATGCTAATGTAAGCGTGCTAACATGCTTAAAATGACAATGCTAACATGCTGATGTTTACCAGGTGTAATGATCATCGTCTTAGTTAGAGAGTTAGCACGCTAGCATTTGCTAATAAGCACAAAACACAAAGTACAGCTGAGGATGATGGGAGTGTCATTAGTTTTGCAGATATTTGGTCACAAACCAAAGTATTGAAAAACAAAATGAAATTGTGACCCGATGGTGGTGCTATATGACAAGTTAAGGGATCACTAAAGCTACTACAATTCATCCTGAGGGGAACATGAATGTCTGTAACACATTTCAATGCAATCCATTCAATAGTTGTCGGCACGAGCCAGGGGATCTCCAAAATCATTAGGATTCATCTTCTGGGAACTGTGCATGTCTGTACCAAAATGTACAAACACTCATCCAATAGTTGTCTACAAATATGTAAATAGATAGATAGATATAGATATTTCACTAAAAAAAACAAAAATGTCAACCTCATAGTGGCACTACAGAAAATTTCAGGGAATTCCAAAGTCACCAGGATTCATCTTCTGGTGACAATGAATGTTAATCCATCCAATAGTTGTTATTTCAGACTGGACAAAAGTGGTTGACCGACCGACCGACCAGCTAAAATCATGTTTTACTGTAGGTGTGCTCACAAGACAGTTATGAGCTTATAATCATTACAAGTGTAAATGGAGCAGCACTGAGATGTATACAGTATATTGCCAAAACCAAGGCCTTTTCGCCTCTTACCTTCTCATACTCAGATGTCTTGTGGCTATTGTTGAAGAACTGGAGGTTCAAATGTTTGTTCTCCTGGAGGAAATCTTGAAGCTCATTCTCCTAGACGAAAGAGGCAGAAAGAAAACAGTGTTTAGAACCCCAGAAAGTCACAATGATTAAACCAGCGCACAGCACTCAAAAGCCAGCGTGTTGTTAGCGATAGCCCATGCATTATTCATCTGAGGAGACCGCTCGAGAAGCTGCCATTTTAGCCACTACAGTGAAACAATAATAATAGTGTCATAACAATACAAGCTTTTATGTCAATGTCTTAAACATACTGGAATAGATGTAAAAAGAAACCAAGAAAATGTTCTTCTTCACTGCTCTCTGTGAGTGGATGTAAATTAAACATGCATTCTGATATCCTCCTAAGCACACACACGCGCACACACACACACACACACACACACACACACACACACACACACACACACACACACACACACAGCTGAGGGTAAAAAAAAAAAAACCTTCAGTGCAGAGAAAGAAAACTTAATTACATTCAATCAACAGTCATGAGGCGTGCCGTGGATGCAATTTATAGTGCCAACTGGAGAGTTCTCTGAGATGTGCAATTCACTGTGGCTACAGCAGCATGTAGGCCAATTGTTGTTCTTGTCAGGAGCAGAGAAACCTACTGGCTCATGCATGATACATTTACTGTAAAAGTGTGTACAGTGTACAGTTCTTCTTAAAAGCTAGTGATGGCGAGCCTGCTCCTTTCCCCCTTATGTTTTACCTATGAAGGATGTTTCAGAAAGCAAACTGAGACAGGAGTAACCATTACAAAACAAACATGTATGCAAGGGTCATTTGCTTTAGTGATGTTCATCAAGCATTGTAAAAATCAGCGTTGTCTGGTAAAGGTACACCAAAAACATTTTTCGACACGTCACAGTAGGAGAATCGCAGGCGTAAATAATAAAACAAATGACGGCTGAATTACATTTATCTGCTTCAGTTTCAGGGTCCTGGTATCGTGCATGCTGGCTCACTGTCACACTGTCACTGGGAATACAGCAGAGCCATCGTTAATGTTATTAGTATCACCTGTGCTTTTCCTACTATGACAAGTCCAAATGTCGGCTGTGATGAAAGCCTACTGTTCGTGATGAACTCAGGTGTACATTTAGACTTGTTGATGATTGATTGCAGACTGCTACCAGGTGGTGTATGTACTGTATATGTAGAGTATATTAGGCTGTATCTGCCACCAGACCAAGTGAGGTCAAAAAGTACGGTAATAACGTAAGCTTAATATGCAGTTGTCCTTTTTTTTACATTATTATAAGGTAAGATAACCAAATTTCAAAAAGAATCCATCTGTATCTACAGTAGATAATGCATCATTAAATTGGTATATGTTTGGACATTGCTATTAGTTTTTCATGATAATGTAAGACTATAAATAGCACTGTGAATTGGAGAAACCTATCAACATTATATAACTTACTAATGCATATACTATACTGTACTGTCGGGAGTGTTATATACACTGGCCTGTGCTCAAATTACATGTAAAAATGAAGGAAATGTTTTATTTGTAATGAATGGATTATTTTGGGGGATTGTGAAAGACCACACAAACATGTTTTAAATCATGTATCATTATACAGTATAGCTATAATGCACATACTACATTTTCCTGCTACACTACTATTACTACTAACTGTTGTTACTACTCAGTACTTCTAATAATAGCAATATTAATAATAAGGGACATGTACTGTGTGGACACAACTACAGTGTATATACTGTACATATGCACAACATTGAGGAGAAATACTGTCAAGGACATGCAATGATAAGTAAACAACAGCCTGAAGACAGCACCAAAGTCACATCTGAGATCTGCTGCTTTTCCATTAATTTCATTTCAGTTCCCGAAAAATTATTGGCATTTCAACCTGCATCAATTGTGTCCAGTCAATTTTAATACTTCCCGTACAAGCACTAGATTGCATTCGCATTCCTATTCATATGCATTGATCCTTCAATTGGGAGCTAATGTGGGCTGGCTAAGCCTCCAGGTGTTCATTCTGAAGGACAAACACAGCTACTGAAAACAAAAAACAGAGAGCTCACATTTTACTGTATGCACACTGATTAACACAGTGGACTGAAATACTTTTTCAGAAAAAATTAAAGCTTGTTGTTGATTTAAGCATTTCAACGTAGACTGCCATGCTCAGTTAAAAATCCTTTTTGGAATTTAGAAGCGACAGCACAGCACACACGTAGTGATGCAAACCAAATTGTCTTGAACACAGAGAATCAGCTGTTTCTTTGTCCTGTATTGTTGACGTGTTAACGCTTTAAAGAGCTCAGTATACGTCATAATCCCTTGACAAGACACATTCTTTATAGAGAGTGTGTGAGCCTAGTGAGGAAGAGAATCCCACGCAGAATACATCGTGGCCTATATTGAGCTGCCTCCAACATTATTCAGCTGAGGTTTTCTGCTGAGGTGTGTGATTTGCCATTTGAGATTTGCTTTGAATACTAACACCAATGTACACATAAAATGTACTACACAGCATAAATTCTGTTTGATTAATTATTTTTGTAATGCTTTAGAAACAGGCTAATAGTATACTGTATACTATATATATATATATATATATATATATATATATATATATATGTAATCAATTCAAAATCTCTATGTAACCAATTCAAAATGTAACCAATTCAAATCTCCATGACATAAACAACAAATGTAACCGATGTAAAAACAACATAAATGTTAATTACTGTAATATACTATTTGCAATTTGCAATATTACAAAAATGAAATATACTGTAGTGAGCAAACAGACAAAACAACACAAAAATATTGTATTTATATATAATAATATTGTGTAGAGATAAACAGGGAAGTCTTTTAAATGTGTTCTCTTCATTCTTGACAAGCCAGGATATAGTTTCATGAATAATGCACTACGTAACAATAGTATTAGGCCTGAGGCAGAGTACCTGAGTCACTCCTATGTTTGAAAGCAGTGCAGAGGCAGTCGTGTGTTCTGTCCAGACATGATCTGACTCAACCTGGTGTGCCAGAGCTGTGTGTTTAATTTCAACATGCCTGACCGACGAATCAACTCTGCCATTTAACACAGGAGCAAAGCAAACATTCCACCCACTTACTCTCTGCTCTGTAGACTCTGTGTAAACAGCATTATTTGCTCTTGGTCAGTATAGATGACAGCCACCATTACTATTGTACTAATAATCAGCTACACCTTTTCAGCCTGACTCTTACTATATTTATTTATCCAGACCATCTGCTCTGAACCTTGCCCTCCTGACTACTGGCTGTTTGTTACACTGATGACATTAAAATAGGAATATTATAAAGGTATAAACCTTTTATAAGTAAATTTGGGGACTAGCAAGATTCCAAAAATTGAATTGTGTATGTCAAGTGTACAGTTGAAATGTACTGACTTAGCTGCACAGTGTAGTGTAAAAGTACATACTGCCCTTTCAGGTCCTCTGCATACTTTTGTTCTCTATAAAGGGGCCCTTAAGCCCTTAAAGGGGACCTTTGGTATTTTTCAAACTATTCTCTATTTTACCATGTTTTTGTGCCTAAGTGACTAATCAGAAAGGGGGGGGGGGGGTAATGCAAGGCTTGTTTCATGTGGACACGCTAACAGTTTTGTTGTCATTACTTAGAATTCCTCATGGGGGAGACAGAAACCCCGCACTATAGCTTTAAGCTTTCTGTAAAATAGTGTTAAAATCTCATATTGTCTCGTTCTCGTGAACCCAATCTCGTGTCTGGTCTCGTGAGCTGAGTGTCTCGTCACACCCCTAGTTTGTAGGGATGCATTTGTTTTTTTTTTACCTTGGATTTTTCTCCGTGTGAAATGAAACCGAACCAAGGGGGAAACGCTCCAAGTTTACAAACTCATCAACTGATTTGGACCAGAGCAAATGAACTACAGGTGTGAAGACGCCCTTAGTGGACGTACCCCTTAGTGGACGTACCCCTTAGTGGACGTACATTGACTGTCCATAACTGCTCCGTAGGATTAGATTGCAGCCCGTTTTGCGGCTGCACGGTGCATCCCTCTTGCTCAATACTGGACCAATTTGAAAAATAGTTTTCCCCATAAGTCACTTAGACACTAAAACATGGAAAAATAGGATCCAGGTTGAAAAATACCGAAGATCCCCTTTAAGCTCTGAATTTACTGTACTGTGTAAAATGCAACAACAAAAAGAATCAATCTTGACATTGATTTCTGTTCTTTTGCTTTTGCACATACAATGCATGCCATGTGTCCAAGCAATAACAACTGCCAATCCTGCCTTTGGCAGAAGGTGTTTGTGCTTACAAACAGCTCATAAAGAAAGCTAAGCTGACCACAAAGGCAGACATTTCACATTCCAGTCCTTGGACTGTTAATCTTCAATTAGCACTGATACATATTCGGGCAACGCTAACACAGGTGCCTGTCGCCATGGTAACGGGCCTTAAATGCTAGCGGAGGCATTACTCCTCTGGTGGTCTGTAGTTATATTCTCGATACTCAGAAAGGTTGAGGTGCCAGATGGCTATGCCAGTGTTTGCTGTCACTCACACACTCAGTTATTATATATACGACTAAAAAGAGACATGGCATTAATAGCATCTGGAATTTCAAAGACTTGAAAAATGAACGTATATATTCCTGTATATGCTGTCAGTGTCAATGTAAATAGACTGTTCAAAATCTACTAGCAGAGGAGCTGCAACTGAGTCCCTAAAAGCTGCACCTAATTCTGTACGTGGAGGAAAAACAGAGGACAGACAGAGAGGTAAGCCAGTTAAGACCAAACAGGGAGTGACATTACTGTCAACTCGCCATCCCCTCACAACAGTGTTCATTGGCCTTGTCTGTGTTTGTGTCTCTGTTCCCGGAGCTCGGTGCGGAGGGAGATAAGAGCTGTGCTGCAGTCTGTGGAGACCAGCCTGCCATTTCTACACGCTATTTGGGGACAGTTTGTCCTTTGGGTAGCTTCCCCCAGACTCAGCAGGCAGACAATGGTCGAGGAGGGAAGTGCTGCTGTCCTAATGGAGTGTTTATTTGGGGCAGGGAGCCACACACAAAGACAGCTCATCTAAAGAAGAGGGCTTGGGGGCATGAGGGGAATTAATTCAAATAGTCTCGGACCAAACCGTGCCATTTAAATTACTGCTGAATCTCTCCAGCTCCTGCCTTTCATAGGAAAAATATCACTCCAGGCCATCTGCTCTACTCTGTGCCTATTTCTGCTTCTACAGGTTACAAACATGTATCAGTTGTATGTAGTGCTAAACATCCCAACTCATGAAGCAGCTCTTATGTCAGTCATACAACTCCCTGTATTGTTTTTTCAAATCCCAAACCGTTGGCCAACAAATGTCTACACTTACACATTCTCTAAAATCCTAGTGAATTTAACTGACATTAAACTCAACATTTTGCTGCAGAGCCCATGGGGACCCACTTTGACAAAGACTACTGGAACATCACAGCAGTAAGATGTCATTCTCTCTCAGAATAAACTTTAACAGAAGCTGAGCAAGGCTCTCCATCTCGGTATAACAAAATAAAAAGTGAGTGTAGTTATTCTACTTAGTGGGGCTCGGTTAACTGCAATGGTAAAACCCCTCAGACCAGAACCACTTAATCTTTATTTGTGCTGTGATTTACAACTGTGATGTCCTCCTGCTGTGAGGGACTGATAGAGTCTGATGACTCCTCTCATTTGAGGTACAGTACTACTCCCTACTAAAATAAACACAACATAGCAGGGTAATAACTGCCACTGCTAGCCAATGGTTACTTCAGCATACATGGCATTTAGCCTGGCTCCAACTGCAAATCCTCCACTCCCCAGCACCACCGAACAATAAAAGTTGAATACACACAGTTGTATGTGACCTGTCTGCATCATTTCAGGCAAACCATACTCTTAACACAAACGGCAACACAGCCAAAGTGTTTAACCACCCAAACCAACACAAAACCCTGATGGCTATGGGACACTAGTAGACATTTGGTCTTCAGCACTTCACTTCAGTCTATCATGAACTCTGCAAATGATGAAATAGATTAATTTCAACTTGTTGCAGCTATTCATACTTTGGCCATGCATCATTTACACCAGCTTCCAGTCTTCTTCTTCTTCATTGATGTATCTTTTATGGGGCATTATTGCAGCCCATTGATTTGGACTATGCTGAGCATATGATGAGCAATCATGAGCAAAGAAGACTAACGTGGGACCAATACACATCCTTTATTTAAATAATGCATAGCTAAAATGTCAAACTTCTCAGCAGGTTCTCTCCACTCAACCTTTTTTTTTTTTTTTTTCTTTCTCTTTGCCTTTTGTCCTTAGTCAAGGCCACTCCAGCAGGAAGGATGACATTTCTGGGGCACTGTGAGAAAATGTCCTTCAAAAGGCACCAAACATATGAAAATGCAAGACTTGTGTAATATATCTCTGACTTTTTACAGTGGTCACCATTACTGGAAAATTACACAGGGTGCTGTGTACTGCTCAATACTTAAATAACAGCAGGGTTGTATAAGTTTATGTGTATACAAAAGAAAGAAACCAATAAATGCACAGCCTGAGGATACCACTGATGTACACAGCGGTGTCCTTAATACATCATATCACTATACACTGTTTTTCTTCTGTTTGTGTATGATCACACACTGCAAACACTTACTGCTGCAAAGAGTATCTCTCATTCTCAAATGTATTCCCCATGCGAACAAAACCAAACCCACAGAACCTGCAACTTGCAGTTAACCGCTCCCATTTTTCAATTTCAGTCATCACCGCCTGAGAACTAAGCTATCATTACAGTAGACCCACCACTCATTTTCTCAAGGGACGTTTGTATGTGATGATAGCAGGCAAGGCTCTCAGGTACAAATCAATTTTAGCGTCCGTCCTCCTATCGCTCAGAGGCCAGGGTATATTTTTGGAGCACTTACCAAAGTCTGACATGTTTGATTCTTTTTCTTCACCTCCGCTTCAAGTGCTTCACACTCCTTTCTTCTGGTGCTGATCTCAGTCTCCTGGGGAGGAAAAAAAAAAAATCAGAGGACAGCTGCTATGGTTTGTCAGGAACAGAAGCTTCCTGAGAGAACTCAGTGAAACTAGGAAGGGAAAAAAGGAAGGGAGCAAGAGCATTTCATTATTCAGCTGTATTTAGGTGCGTGAGTGTATGTGTGTGCAATCATGCGTATATGCATGTGTACGTGCAACAGAGAGACATGGACATTTTCAGAGATTATCTAATAAATATTACAGAATGTTTTTGTTGTCGGAAAACAGACGACAGGAGGTTGGAATGATTCTGATGTTCAAATGTTGAGGATGTAGAGTGTGGTCCTCTAGGAATAATTTGTTGAAAAGGATCAAACCAAAATCTGTTAACTTAACTTCATTTGGCTTGTCATATTGTAGGCCGTTCTGTGAGGTTGTACTTAGGTTCATAGGTGCTTAAAGGACAATTCCGGTGCAGAACGAACCTAGGGGTTAATAACAGATGTGTACCCACTCGATCGCTCTCTGGGACATGTTTTCATGCTAATCGAATGTGTTTGTAGCTTGAAAGAAGCTAGCGCGGACCGCTGATTAACTTACAACGCTAGTATTCGGGGCACAGGGAAAGTAAAAACAAATCACTACTTATACCACTAAAAAGGCTCAAAATATCACCAAACTTCAATGGTAGCATAATGAGGGTCCCTAAATGTTAACCAAAGCATTGAGAACATTGTAAGTGTACAGACAGTTTATTGAAAAGATAGATTATAAAGACACTCGCGTTCATGTTTACATGCGACTATTAAAAAGTCTATTCTGTCTCCCATGTGAATTAGATATAACAGTATGTTTTATTACGGTATGCCTGGACATACACAGTAGACTAATGCCTGTTATGCTTCCATCAAGCAGCCACTCAACTAAGGGGGCCAATTTAATAATTTGTTGTGATGAATGATGTGATGAAAAAGATTAAAATCCCCCAAAAATTAAGCTACAACTCTGTCTTTTTCCCCAGTTTATACACTTTGTTAGTTGTTGAGTCTATTCCCCTTTTTTTCCAGAAGAGGTCACTTACTTGTCATAGCAGGAAAAGCACAGGTGTAACTAATAACCTTAACAATGGCTCTGTTCCATTTAAGGGTCCCAGTAAGCCAGCATTTGCACTAGCAGAGCCCTGGCACTGATACGTCTGAATGGAAGGAAGGCAGTCTTAATTAATGCTATTAATTACACTTGTGCTTTTTCTGCTGTAACATGTCCAAAGGCCTACTCTTAAGAGGTTGATTCCATGTTAATTAGGTATAAACTTAGACATACATGTTTATGCACAGGTGCTACTGTAAGTACATTCTGTCTCCCATGTAAATGAATATGGATAAACAAACTGAAACTAAAATATTTAAATATGTTTGCACATGTACTGTAGATTGCATTCTGTCACTTTTTATTAATATAAGGTTCAACCAGTGCCTACTGTAGCTGACACCTAATATTCCCTCCTGAGGTTTTTGAATGCCTGTTCTGTAACCATCAAGCAGCCGTTTAACTGGGCTGACAGCTGAATGCTGTGTTAGCTAGAATTACAATGAAAAGAAGTTGAGCTTTCTTCACAAAGTGTGATTAGAGCCAAAACATGACTCAAGTCTGCCACAGTTTCTACGGAGGATGACTTGTTTAGTCTATCAGCTTTCTTCAGAGAATTCATCACCACTGGCTTCTCAGTAGGAGCACAAGGGAGACAGCTAGAAATGGGATATCCTCTTCAAGCTGATTGGGTGTTCTGCACTGCTCTGGAGATGCCACATCTTTCTGTCACTCCACTCTAATCAGAAAGTTACATTTCTGGCAAGCTGGGATGCATTCATTAGTCAAGGGTATACATATTTAACCAGAAAATATGCACATTCTTTATGGGCATTCATTTGCAATGCATAGCCAACTATTGCACTGCTATTACAGTACAAAATACATGAAAGTGACCACCCTCCAGATCCTGTGTTCATCAGCAGACTGAGCTCTCCATCAGTGTATGGGAAACAGCCTTGCTATGGATGGGAGTGAAAGTGCAGCTGGATGTTCCAAGATTAGCGTATAGAATTAAACAAGATTTTATCTGTGTCAGTGTGTGCTACTAGTACACACACACACACACACACACACACACTCTCTCTCTCTCTCTCTCTCTCTCTCTCTCTCTGGTAGCATGGCACCACGTGTCCCTGAACAAGACTAAAATAAGCACCAGAGGAGCCACCAGAAGCCCACAGCGTACAATACATGCTGCATGTGAGAATGCATGAATGTGCACTTCATCACAGAAAACAATCACAGCTTGGTTTGACTTTGAATATATATATTGGAATCCATTCAAATGGAAGACATCAGCATGACCCTGCGAGTGCCGACAATATTCAATTAGACAGTGAACGATACGGTCAGAGAGCAGGACGAACGGAAGGAAGAGGAAAAAGCTGTGACCCTTTCGAGATCAGTAACCTTGTGATGTTTCACCCCAGGCAAGTGACAGTTGGTATGATTAAATCTTTGACCCCTTATCTGTTGAAGCTGGTCCAACAGTGATCCTATTCAACTGTATGTATGTTAGTGTGCGCTCGAGTATTTCCATCCTTTCGAGGACCAAAACCCTTACATGGACAGTAAGATTTGGAAAATAAATAAATGTCCTCTGAAGTGAGGTTTTCATGATCAAATACCTAATTAGGATGAAGAGTTCAGATGGATCTATAGTTTTGGTTTTAGAATTAAAATGACGTTCAATGTTTTTTTTAAACTTTAAACTTCTTTTATGTTTGGGATTTGTTTAACGTTACGGTAAGAGTTAGGGTTAATGAATGAAACAGGTAAAAAGAATGTGGTCAACTTCTCAGGCAAACATTTAATAAAACTGTTCAACCAAAAGCAGCAAAAGACACTGTTACAGCTTCCAGTTTGTGGGCAGTATCTCTACTGAAATGTGAAACTGCTGATGTTTCAGATAAATATTCATACTTGAGAGATGATTAATTTCCTTATTCAGTTGGGAGTGATATTAGCCACTGCAGGTGATTGTAACTAGTAGGCATTTATCAACGGTGCAGACCAAATTGCCTTAGGGTGCAATTAGATAGACCTACAACCAATCAACTTAACGACGTAGCACTGAGTGATACATTCAAGTTGGGGGAGGGGGGCGTTCTGAAGCAGGAGGAAAATGGTGGCCGGGTCACAAAATTTCTCAAATTACAGATAAACAGTACACCAAAATGTGTTTCGGAAAACATTTTAGGCGAAAAATAGGCAATACAGTAATGAGTAATACAGTTTATGAGCCTGGTGAGTTGCGCTAGACGGAGAATGCCAGTTACAGTACGTCCAGTAACTAGGTATCAACGCATTACGCTTGTCATCGTTGTGAACCTGCCCCACATGAAATAAACGCTTGTGATTGGCCCGTCCAGGTTCTGTTCGGCTGAAAATCTGCCTGAACGGGAGTGGGGCCAGTCGTATCTGCCAGAGCAAATGAAACATGAGCATGGCAGATTCGTCTGGTTCCAGGCTAGTTTGTAACTGTAGTTTCTATGGGATTCCTAACACCTAAAACTATACAGTTATTGTTAACTATACTATGAAAAGCGTAAAAAAGATTGGACCTGTTCAAAAAAAGTACACATATGTACAATATACACTACCACGTTGACTCTAAATGATTTCCTTTGAGTGAATCACACAGAGCCCCTGCGGACAGCTTGCCATCTCCCATGTGGGCTAGTATCTACAGTAATGTGTGGAGTTATCAGAACCAGACAGCTTCAATACAGACAATGGATATTTCACTCACACACTTGCAGACACTCAAACACACAGCTTTCAGGCTTGCTCAGGCCCATTTGTTTGGAGCACATTTGCCAATGTTCAATTAAAAATCCCTCTGATAAAAGATTCAAATGGCTGCCATTGTGAGTAATGAGCTCCTGTTTAAGTGGAGAGGCGTTTACTGCACAGCAGATGAAGACAGATGAAAAAGACCATCCCCTTAGGCTGGATATTCGTGCCTCAGTGGCACTAATGCAAATGCATGCATAAGAGAGGTGCATCTACAGCGATCTACACTGCCTCCATGTCTGTTATGTATTACAGTATTACAGCATGAATTTCACATTCTGCTTTATGGCAGAACATCTTTTAAAATGAATATCTTGATAACTTTGTTTCAGGTTAGTGTAAAAGATCTAAAAAAACAAAAAAAAAAGGTTATGGTTTGGTTTTAGGTCAAGGACAAAAGTACTGTAGGAAAACAAATGTCTAATTAATCTACTATTTCTTACAGAATCTAAAAAAAAATATTTGTTAATTAATTGATAAGCCAATAAAGATAAAATAAATCAACCACAATTTTGATGAGTGTTAATCATGATTCATCACGCAAAAATTCCAAATACTGGTTGGACAAAATGAAGCTGTTACCTTGGGCTCAGGGAACTAGCAATGCACATTTCTTTTTGTTATTAAGATTATTTTTTGGGGGCTTTTCCCTTTATTATGAAGTGACAGAAGATAGACATGAGAGGGAGAGAGAGATGCGGGACGACACACAGCAAAGGGCAGCAGGTCGGATTTGAACCCGCGCCGCTGCAGGACTCGGCCAACATGGGGCGCACACTCTTACTGGGTGAGCTAGAGGCTGCCCCTGTTTTGTTATTTCTTAACATTCTATAGAATAAAAGGAAAAAAAGCATTGACAATTAATCAATAATGAACATAACCACTACTTGAAGCCCTAAACATTTCACTGACCAAACTTCACTCTTCCATTTACTTTTTCTATTGTTTAGCAAACACGATTTATTGTAATAAATAAGACCATCCTCTGACCAAAATAATCCATCATCATCGCGTCAACATTATAATTTGTGTCATACTTTGTTTCATGACCAAAGCCTGCAAAATAAGTGACTCAGCTGTAATTTGTGTTTTGTACTAATTAGCAAATGGTAACTTAGATGGTGAACATGGTAAACATTGCCATATTAACATTAGCATTGTCATTGTGAGCATGTTAGCTCAAAGCACGGCACGCCCAGGTCCCACAAAGCCACAAGAACGACTGTAGATTCTTAGTCTTGAAGATGAAGTCCCTACCTGGACTAGTCTTAACAACCATTACGTACATCTACAAGTGGCTATTTTCTCCAAGTTACCTCCACACACGTTTTTCCTTTTACAAATAAACTCACAAAACATACCTGAAAATCGGACTTGACTACTAATTATCATTTGCTATACTTAAGCCAATGTTTTGCAAAAGAAAGCAACTGAAAACAGCCGAGCCTCAGCTGTGAGCCCTGAACACAGCCGTCTTGGTGTTCAGCACCATGGAGAGTTCCCCTGGGACAACAACAGGAGCATGTGCTGTGTACTGTACATATGGTTTACTTCAACGTTTTCTGTTGCTGCTGACTCCCCCCCCCCCTTGTGAGTTCAATGCACAGCAACATCTTGATGAAATGAGGTGCACAGGGCGCCCAGATAGCTCAGTTGGTAGAGCAGGCACCCATATATAGAGGTTTACTCCTCGACGCAGCGGCCGCGGGTTCGACTCCGACCTGCGGCCCTTTGCTGCATGTCATTCCCCCTCTCTCTCCCCTTTCGTGTCTTCAGCTGTCCTGTCAAATAAAGGCCTAAAATGCCCAAAAAATATACATATATATGAGGTGCACATACTACAGTATCATTTCTGCAATGACTAATTAACACGGAAGGCTTTCCCCATCCTATTCTCAGCGTTCAGTCTTCTGATCTTTTGTAGTTGGGAAAGCTCTGTGTATAATCTCTGGCGAGCAGGGGTAACCTCATTACTCTCTCTCTCTTTCTCTCTCAGCCCTTGTTGTGCTGAATATGTATGATGCGTAATGATGGGTAATAATCCTGCCTATGGCTGAGCAAAAAAACTGCTAACGTTTTCTACCGAGGTTCGATTCTATGCAAACAGTAGATATCTGATGGACATATCAAATATAGACAGACATGCACAGGAGTAAGACTTCCTCCAGGATGAGTTTTAAAACAGCCTCTGCTCTTCTTGAAAAATCTTGTTGGTTAACTTCACATCTAATAATGGCACTGAATGCTAATCCTTAAGAAATATGCAGGCACACAGTGTGCTACAATTCAGCTGAGCTACATTATAATATATATGATGGCCACTCTAAAGATAAAGCACTTGACTTTTTACCGGGAGTAGTTATGCTCAGAAACAAACAGTACATCACCTCTAACTGTGGCACATATTGTAATCTTTACAGCTAATTTGTTGCCTCTCAAAACGCCAGTGGTGTTCCCCAAGATATATATATTGTCCTGAGACACTTTGTTCATGTTTTTATGTGTTTTATACTTTTCTCTAACCAAGCTGCAGCCAAAATGAAAGGCCATTAAGGAGGCTGAGGGAAAGAATACCAATGTTTAGTGTTGTCAGGGTCATTAAAAGAGGATTCCCCTCTATTACTCAACAGGCACCCGTTCCACTTAGCAACATGGAGTATATGACTATACTGCACATACTGCTGGCCCAGGCACACAGTAATCTAGTGCAGGACAGCAAGCACTTGTGATATCAAATCATTTGAAATGGCAGAGTAAGTTACATAACCCCTACAGCTTAAGTCTGTGTGTGCAGGCACAGATGCTTGCACTCCACTAATACTGTACTCGCCTGCAATTGTGTATCTGTATGTATGTGTGTGTGTGTCTGTGTATGTGTGTGTGTGTGTGTGTGTGTGTGTGTGTGTGTGTGTGTGTGTGTGTGTGTGTGTGTTTGCATGCATGTGCATACACAGCAACATGCAGACTGACTGCTGAATCACATTTACAGAAAAAAACTATTGTAAATCCCTGAGGTCAAGTACATTCCCACACACACACACACACACACACACACACACACACACCAAAATAAATGATCAATGGAGCAGAGAGGAAAGAAGAAAGAGTGAGGGGAAAAAAGAGTGATAGTAAATGAACATATGATCATGAGCGAGATATGTAAAAGCAGCAAGGCCTGGATATGAATGCAAATGAAAAAGAGGGGAGAATGGGCGAAATGAAAAATGGGATGGAGGCAGGATTTACCGTCTAAGCTCCTCAGCTCTGCAGCATTTTGTCCCGGGTATATAGACCTCGGCGAGGCGCCCTCTATCAGGCATATTAAACATCATGCAGCAGTGGCAAAAGGAGTAGCCTAGTCTGAATTCCACTTTCTCTCTCTTTTTTCTTTCACACTCTATCTCCCCACTACCAGGTTCCACATGCATTGGCGTGCTGCAGAATCAGAAATGAAGCTGACCTCTCTGAGCCACCGAACGCTACACTACCTGCCTGCTGATGTCTTATGAGTCCAACACACTACTACTGAAGAGCACAAACGTGTGGAGGAGAGAAAAGAGAGGAATACTGTTGTCATGACAGGGGAGAAGAGAATGAATAATAATGAATGAAAAAAAGAAAAACAATAGACAGAAAAACAAAGGGAGCTAATCTGCTACTATCACAGACCTATATAACAAAAAGGAAAAAGGGTGAAAGGAGAGTGACAGGAGAGGAACAAAAAGGATAAACTGGGATCTATAAGAAAATGTAAATGTGGTTGTTGGAATAGGAGGCTAATTTGAAAGAGCAGGCTCAGTGTGTGTGAGAGGCTCCAGAGAGAGAACTGTAAATCTGATAATCCCACTGCCTGAATACAAAGATGTCAGATGAGACTTTTACCTTAATGGAAACTAAACAATGACTCATGCAGCCACAACAGACTCCTACAGAGATAAAGGAGGGTGCTGTGCAGTGCTGCGATATCTATTCATTTCCCTATGACAAGGCTGGATTCAATAATGCACTATTATAGAGAGAAACTATGTATGATCAGAGAATAAACAGGTTTTATTTTCGTGTTTTGGCAGCTGAAACCATTTCGCTGACTAAAGGTCCACAGAGAACATCTGATGATTACTGCTGCAACCAAGCAATGCTGTTGCCCACTCAGACACAGAGGCTTACTCATCCCCAGCTGGATTTGCTGGCCAAGCTTCTGCAGACTGCCATTCGATTCACATGGTAACCTTCATTTCTCTTGGCAGCGCCTTAAAACAAAAGACAGTTCTCGTAAAACATGTATCACCTCTGCGGCTTTTATTGTGACTGTGCTGTCTAGAGAACACCCATCTCACCAACACATCAACCACACAGATGTGTGTGTGTGTGTGTGTGTGTGTGTGTGTGTGTGTGTGTGTGTGTGTGTGTGTGTGTGTGGTGGGGGGGGTGAGGGGGGGGGGGGGTGGGCAGGAAGTTGTTTGATCTATATTGAATGTAAACTTGGGGGATCGACTCTCTACAACACAAAGATGAGGTGGTGGGATGTTAATCCTGTGTTCTTCCTTTTCATTAGAGATTGCAGAACACAGTGCTTGAAACTAATGCAGAGATCTATAGAGCGTCAAGGGTTTGCAGCTAGCTCAGTCACATAGATACACACATGAGCTGAATACTCTAAAACCAGGAACAAAACATGCCAGGAGGGCATCCAAGCATCTATATTTCAGTCTCTCTAGGAATTATTGATCAAGGGATCAAGGGGGCAAATTCAACCAATCATCTGAATATTTGAAAGAAGTTGCAGGTTAACAATTCTGTCCAAAATAGATTTGTTTCCCCCAATCATGGCCATTTCTCATATACAACTAGTATACTACTGTCTATTCCTAAAAAACAAATACATTAATAAAACCAATGCTCAACCCAAAGTGCTTTCTCAGACAGAGCTCACTCCCAGACTGATTATCACTCCCAAACAAGTGCTACTAAAAACATACATTTTTTTTCCCCTTGCAATTTGTTTCAGACAAAAAAGCAGCAAACTGTGCACCAATTTTTCGGAACAGTCTCTGCAAAATCAATCACTTTTGGCCAGATTCACAATAAGCGCTGTGATATCCTGTTGGGGCTGATATTTCAAAATATAAACAACCCATTTTACAGAAATAAATGTCGTAGGTAGTAACCATGGACTCGACTCAGCTTGCATTCACATTGTTTTCAGCATTGGTATAGACTGTCATATTGAAGGTCAACATGTTTCCTGCAATATTTTACTGTCAAAAGATGACAGAATGACTTGAATAAATGACTAAAATAATGCTGAAAGCCATTACAAGAGATTTGTATCATCACTTGGTTGGAAGAGTTGAGGCAAATAAATACACAATACTGAGACCAGAGCTTCACAGCTGGCTTAGAGTGGCCAGTAGCCATGCAGGTAGATGAGCCACTGAGATGATGGACTGTTCTCTGAGCGGTCCAGACAGAGTGTTCAACCCTCAGGAGGCAACACTGGAAACTGAGCAGGGGAGCAAACACAGGAAAGAACCATGAATCAAGAGCCACTAATACGATGCAACTGTACACACAGGAAATCAAGGTACTTGTGGGGCGCAGTAGAGGCCACTGTTTATTCTTTTTATCAGCCGGTCGGCCACAGATACAGGCACGGAGAGCACAACTTGCCATTAACACAATATAATTAGCTGATTTAAATGACAAAATTACTTTCAATTAGATCTTGGGCAGGAGGGACTCTTCTGTAACTGTGAGCCTGAAAACAACCATGTCCTTCCTTCCACTGTCTGTAATGCTAAACAATATTTTGATTTGCTGTCAATTAAAATGTCTATGAAATAAATAAGCTTTTAGTATGTGTGGTACACACTATTGTTAGAGGTAACAACTACTATATACTATATATACATTTTAAATATGTGCAAAAATAATATAAATTCCAATGTTAAAAGCTTTCTAAAGTACATCGCTCTACAATATGTTCGGGTTAGATTTTGCAGTTATTATCCAAAAGGTTAAGTTAAGACATTTGAGTAGGACAAACTAAACAGCCCTAAACAGTTTGAATTAATAGGCAGTTTTGATACAAACAGACGGACTACAAGCTCAAGCAGACATATCAGAAAAAGCCATGTATTGGTTAAAAAGGAGCAGCCATCTTTCCCTTCATGCCGTCTACTACTGCCAGAATCACTCACTCCTTGTCTACGGGGAGTTGTGCTCTCACATCTGCGCCCCTCTCAGTCAGAAGCCAAAAGAGAAAGAGAATCTCACAAACCTGCCATGATCAAATTAATTCACATCGAACCAGGCTGCCGTTTGTCTGCACACTTGGGCCCCAACCAGATAAGCTGATTATAACACAAAATATTACATGATGCCCTATTTGTTCTGATCCAGTGTTATCCCGATGTCTCTGGTAATGCAAAATCACTGACCTATGAAATGTCAAGGTAAACTAAGATGGATAATTATGACGTATACACAGTGATCCTTCAAATTCAAACGGGTGCAGCCTTTGGCACGAATTAGCGCTGTTTTAGCCGTGAGAATTATGTCCAATAATTTCATCTACACCTGTAATTTCTAAAATGATTGAGGAGTCACGGGAGCACAGACAGGACACCCTCTTCAAATAACTGGATTACCACTTGTGCTCTACTGTATCAGACAGCAATAACACCTCTGTGTTGATGCTGTTGTTATTTTGTGATTCATTGCATTAGTGCAGCAGACTTTGATACACAGTCTGCACTAACCAGCACGAGGTCTGATGGTAGATCCCTTTTCATTGCCTCAGTTTTAAGCTTAATTTAACTGAATTTAATGATACGCTCTTAGTAAACGCTAATTCTACACTGGACGCTGCTAATTTAGCCATCTTCCTGCCCCACACAGTGAGAGCTCAGGCTGATGAAGGTGAAGGGTCTGTCGCCAGCTGAGGTGCCCCGTCTCCCGCTTTGATCCTCAGCCAGAGCCAAAGACATATGTTGCTCCATCCTGCAGGGAGGAGCTGTACTGGATGCTACTGGAACAGCTCTCCACTGCCTTTTACATTCATTAACTGCATTTCAACAGCTGGTGACCAATTAGTTTGCTCTCCAGATTGCAAAACCAATATAATGAGTGCACCTTAACTTTTATATCCTTTGTCAAAGGGGAACAAACTTAAAGTTGGCAGAATACAGTTTGCACAGTTCTGCTGTAAACAGTCAAGAGCTGGCATTTTTTGCCCCTGGATTGTTTCCATTTAATTCAGGCGGAGACTGAGCAGATCCTTGTTTTTTCGAAACTGAACCTCAGCACCAGACTTAAACATTCCTCCCTTAGCCCAATCTTCAATCCTTGCCAAGAGCTGTTGTCAGCCTGGCCCTACAGAAGTGTCCATTAATGGGTCTTTAATGCCAGAGAAAAAGGAAAATGGAGAGGAAGGTCGTACGCGATCTGGTGTAGAGGATCACCTTCTTGTAAACGTGCGAGTTAGAAAGGCTGCCTGTCCGTGAATTGATCATTATGAGGTGTTAGACTTGGCTTTTGGCCTCAGCAAAACCAGAGTGACTCTGATGTGAGGAATTTTCACATTAGGGGTGTGGGTGAAGAGATCCTGTGTCCAGTAATGGGAGACAGGTGGTGCCCAGGAGGAGATAAAGAGTGAGGCTCTTACCCCACAGGAGTCTGGCACGATCGCCGCAGAAACAGACGCCTTTGCCTCCCATCTGGGGGACAATCTCTGACTATCACTGCCAATTTACAGGACACTCAATTACTGGTCATTACCTTAGCAAGGACTTGCTGCCTACAGCGTCCAAGTGCCAAATCATACAAGTGGTCAAACGGAGAAACTAAATAATGTCAGCAATGGATAGACCATTTCGATTCAGTTCTATTATTATGGTTCTTCCCTTACAGATGAACGGGAATTGTAGTCGGCGAGTCCCGCAATGTAATGACGTAAACGTGCTCTGGCCCTAAATGGTTTATTGCATTGTGAGAGCAGGCTAGCGGGGGAGCGGGGAGGGGGGGACAATAATTGTGCTCTGGCACGGTTCAACTGTGAGTACGCCCATGCTAGTGGTTCTGTGAGGCTGTGCTAAATTGTAACACTAGCCACATGCTAACAATGACAATGCCAACACGCGGATGTTTAGCAGGTATGATGTTTAACATGTTTAAAATAGACGATAAAGCAGGGTATGCTTTAGGGGGTGGCTACCTTGTGATTGACTAGTCGCTTCCATGGCGATCTCAATCACATACATCAGATACAGGCTTAGCAATCTGTATCTATGGCACTGTGTACATTCAAATTGCTGCAAACTTGTTTTTGAGCATTGTTTTCGTGCTTTCATCTTAGGACTGTGACCCTTACAATGTGTTTTCTGTTCCTAAAAGTTAATTATAACATTTCGGTCGCCACTGTCTTGTTCAGTGTTTGGTTGTACTAAAAGACACTCTAATAGATAGATAGATAGATAGATAGCATTTTATTGTCCGTGTACACGGAAATTTGTCTTGCAATACCAGCTCCAACAATCACAACACAACAACCTAAAAACAAGAGCTAAAAAACATAGAGGCATCAATAAAACATACATAGATACTTAATTAATATGAGGGGGGCCCTGCCCTGCAAGAGTGGTCTTAAATAGCCATAAACATATAGATAAAAGTAAAAATAGATAAAAGTAAAAATAGGGGGGAACTATCACTTCTTTGCCCTCCTGTGTTGATTCAGCAGAGATATTGACAGAGGAACAAATGAGTGTTTATATTTGTTCTTTCTGCAGTCTGGGACCCTATAGCGCTTCCCGGAGGGTAGTTGGTACTCCCCATGCAACACATGGGAAGAGTCCTGGGAGATTTTGTCAGCCAGTCTGACGGTGTGCAATACGTGGCTTTCAGTGAACGCGTTCTCCACTGAACGTTCCACCAATTTGGAACAAATCCTCAGGAGAGGTAGAATCCTGGCCTTCAGATGAACAGAGAGGCCCCCAAACCGCACTGCGCCTCCATACTGCAGGATGCTTTGAATTGTTGACACAAAGAAAAGAAACAGGATTTCGCTGCTCGCTCCGAATGACCTAAGTCTCCTTAAAAAGTAGATTCTCTGCTGTACTTTGCTGCAGATATAGTCTACATGATGGGTCCAGGAAAGGTCACTGTCCACGTGCACTCCAAGGTATTTGAAGGATGAATTTTGTTTTATGGTTTGATTGTGAATGGTTATTGGTGTAATGTGGCAGTCATGAGAGGTGCCGAAGATAATCTCCTCAGTTTTCTGTGTATTGAGGATGAGGGCATTTAAATCACACCACTTTGTCAGATTATTCACTGTTTCCACATAGAGATCAGCCCCCTCCCCCTCCTTCATCAGAGCTACCAGTGCAGTATCATCGGAAAATTTCATGATATGGTGGTTGGGTGCAGAGGTAACACAGTCATTGGTATAGAGTGTGAAGAGCAGAGGAGAGCTAACACATCCTTGTGGGGCACCACAGCTGGTTGTGACCATGGGGTAATAGGTGTTATTGACCCTGACCAGCTGTTGCCTGTTATTAAGGAAGGTACAGTACCAGTGAATGAGATATGGGTTCGTACCCATTTGAGCCATTTTGGATAACAATATGTCCGGTTTTATTGTATTGAATGCAGAGGAGAAGTCGATGAACAGTACCCTGGCATAAGGCTTTATTTTCGGAGCGTCCAGGTGTTTTGAGACCAGATGCATGAGAGCGCCAACAGCATCCTCCGTGCTGCGCTGTTGCCTGTATGCAAACTGGAACGGATCCACTATGTCCTGTACAGACTGAGAGAGTACATAGGATATGATTTTTGTTTCCTAATGAGTCGGCTTTTCATTTTTTCCCATGAAGTACATTTTGTTTTAATCCTGTTTTTAGTTACCCCAAATTAGCATCCCAATTGATATCAGAGTTAACGTGAATTATGGGATGCACCTTGCTAACCAAGCTAGCTAGCTAGTTAGCTAGCATTAGCTGATAACTTAGCTCCACCCTCTCGTCCATATATGGTCAGTTCCGGCTGCAAAAAAAGAAGATGGCGACAGCCAAAATGTACGTCCATTTCTTGATAGAAAAGAAAGTTATGGGATCACCAAAGTTGTTTCAATTCATCTTGAGGGGACATGAATGTCTGTACCAAGTTTCATGGTAAACCATCCAGAAGTTGGAAAAGTCAGAGGAGAAGTCATTACGATTCATTGTCTAAGAATCATGACAAAAATGTAGATATAAATACAAATAGTTGTTGAGATATTTCAGTCTTGACCAAAGTGGTGGACTGACTGACAGATCAACATTGCCATTCATTTACCAATGACCGCAAAAAAAATATATTTTAATATCAAGTACCCTCTATAACATTTCAAGTTATTTTATATTTTACAGCAACAAAAACAGTCCAGGAATTTAGTAAATAGTATATCAGAAAATGTACACGTTAACTTTCAGGTACACTCACAGACACTGTGGTCACACAGACATAGCAGCTTACAACAAATGAGGATGCGTCCCTGCTGAGGCACAATTTAAAACAAATGACTTATTTTTACAGCAGACCCTGTAACTCCAGGGTAAATGAGGACTGCAAATCTGAAACTAATTTGGTTTAAGCCTGTGGCTCACCAGAAGCCACAGTGAGGTACATCTTGTAATCAGCAGACCTTTACTGGCAAACTGAATTTAGCAGGTATCGTGATAACTGACTATATCACAGATGCTCCAGACAAAAGATCATGACAGGTGAGATTTTTTTGTCAAACTGAATTGGAGTTAAGAATAATATGAAGCCTGCTGTGTACCGCCAACAGCATAACAGAAAGTGAGTCGGTCGTGTGGGAGTGACAGAGTCCAGCATTAGCATATAAACAACAGCCTGGAGTAAACGGCTGCTGCTGCACAAGGCTTGATTGTCAATATGCTCGCTGGTCCTCATCCAGGGATCAGAGAGGGGCTGTCAGGACTTTGATTCCTGCACATAGGGGAGAGGATAAACAGCAGAAAAACAACACTTCAACCTGTCAATCAATAGACTCTCCATTTTTATCACTATGGACTCTAATTTGAGTATTCAGAAGGACAAAAAAGAACTCCAATTTCGCTTCTTTCTTTGGAAAAATTGACTCAGAAGGCTCCAAAACAGACGAGTGTATGGGAGACAGAGAGAGGCTAGACTAATGTCTTACTGCTGTAACAACAGTCCCAACAGACTTTTTTTCCAGATCTAATTCACTGCACTGAATTTTTACAAGCAGTAAAGCTGATTACAGAAGTTCTGATTCCTTTCTGTATTCAACAAACAGCAGAAGACCAAACACATCTCTCAGGTCATTTTAGAACTGTATGAATGGCCAACATAATTCCATGCTTCTGACAAAGTGGACCTGACTAAGCACTGTAAATATGTGTGTGTGTGTGTGTGTGTGTGTGTGTACCAGTGTGTGTGGTTCTCAGAAAGGAAACTACTGTAGCACCATAAATTTCGGCTGCCTCCACTCATCAGAGGCTGGGTGATGCTGGTTTGGAGGGAACAGAGCCACCATTAGTACTGATCTAAGCACATTATGCTCACTGGATCTCACTACTAATAACTGTAATAAGCACCTCACACAGTAACACAGCTAGTATGTTTTAAAAGTCTGAACACACAACAAGCATGTACAAGTTTCCACAGCCAAAACAAAAAAAAACAATGTATGTAGATGGTTGCTTTTATCAAAGCACAGTCCAGTACAAGCAGTGAATATACATTGCAAAATAAGCCATATTGGACCCTTTGTGTAACACAGGATACACTGATTATCTTTCCACTGAGATCGCTTAAGCAAATGTTGCGCTGCTCTCAGCAGTTACCATGGCATCTGTGCTGGCAAAGCAAAAGTTTGTATTTGAAACTGAAGAGATGCTGTTTTGTAAAATGTTTTACATCTACATACAAGTTGATGCAGAACTTAACTATGCTGAGATTCTCATTTCTCCACACAGAATACAATGCTACATCAAAGGTGTTTCTTTGCAGTCGTGAATGGTACAGACAGCACTGCACATACAGAATGTCTCCATGTTTTTCAAAGGGTTTTTCATGCTCTGAAAATAAAGCAACAGTGTGTGTGTGTGTGTGTGTGTGTGTGTGTGTGTATGTGTGTGTGTGTGTGTGTGTGTGTGTGTGTGTGTGAGAGAGAAAGAGAGCGTGACATTACCTCTCTGATATCCCAGCTCATTCAATTAAAACTCTGAACTACTTCAAATATCTGTCTGAGGCTCATTTACCACCTTAATAGAGTCTCAGCTAAATGTTGATATCTGAGGTTCAGCCACAGTGTGTGATTTCAAAGCAGACATACTCCCAACACACTGAGTGGACTTGAATGGAACATGATGTGCTTTTAATTTGTGGAACATAATTTGCCAGTAATTTCTCTCTTCGAATTCCATGGTTATTAAGATGTGTGTTGCTGAAAACGGCAGAAAATTACACAGAACATAGTTTACTTTTTTTGTATTAGTATATTGTGGCCACGAAATACTAATTTGTATCCACAAAAAACTAATTTGTGGACTATTCATCATAATAGGTACTGTTGACACAATGTTCTACTGCTAAAGCTTGATTTATGGTTCTGCGTTGAATCTACGCCGTAGGTAAGTACGTATGTACGTGTAGATACG
Source organism: Sander vitreus (assembly GCF_031162955.1). Lineage (NCBI taxonomy): Eukaryota > Metazoa > Chordata > Actinopteri > Perciformes > Percidae > Sander > Sander vitreus. The sequence continues at coordinate 5,732,117 of NC_135859.1, forward strand.
GACCCTACGGCGCACCCTATGCCATAGCCTGATGTGCAACTCCCCAGAAATGTAACTACACGTCGGCCAGACTGATCTCACAAAGTGGCGTGTGTATGACACGCCAATTCGTATGCCGTTTTTGCATGTTATAAAGACGCATAATCGTTTTTTAGCGTGTTAATCAACGCCGTTTGGCCTCCATTGACCTACATTACATGTGAATTATCACCGTAGCGAGTAGTATGAAAGGACGGAGGTCCGTGAAGTGAGGTTGGTTGGGGTCCACAGGACTTTCACCCAGGAGGGCATGGTTCGCGTCCCGCGTGTGGCGTTTGTCAACCGTTTTTTTTTGTTTTTTTTTAATAATGCCTTCCCCAATGTTCTTTTCCTAAACCCAACTGTTTATTGTTTCCCTAAGTGTGTGACGTTGGTCACCGTCGTGTTTTTGTCGTATTTTTGTCGTATTTTTTTAGTGTTACTAAAGCCTTTCCCAATGTTCTTTCCCTAAACCCAACCTTACCGCGATAACACGGTAGTGGAGACGCCACGTGGTGTGTATGTTTACATCCACTGTATACAGTGTAGACATAAACGTGGATAGCTCAAAATGCGTACAGATAACACGCCATTTGGCTTTAGGAAAGTGGCGTGTATGTTTACGCAAAGTCATGATGCCATGTTGCGTCGGCGGTGACACAGACCGCAACAATTGGTTCGCTTGGCTGGGCTTGGTAGTGTTGCATTTCCCCCTACTCATTTCTGGGTTTTCCTGCTCGGTGAACAACATGAAATCAAGGAGAGGGTTAACTTTTCCTGCTACAGGACGGAATTGCGGTCCGAAAGCACAGGGGAGACACTTTTTTTCTCCGTCCCTGCCGCCGGAGTCGGTACTCGCTCTGAAGCTGATCCCCGTCACTCTCTCACTTGCTCTACCACACTCTCCCCATGCATACACATATACCGGCTCTACTGTTCTCTTAAAAAGATACGCTAGAAGACACAGAGCCCCCAGCACACGGGTATAAATCCTCACAGCAGCGTAGGCAACTTGTGTCGGCTACGGCGTAGGCAACTTATGTAGGCTACGGTGTAGGCTCTGCGTAGAACCTACATACAACCATAAATCAGCCTTAACACTTTTGTACTTTCACTTCTGAGCACTTTTACTTGTAATAGAGTATATTTACATTGTCATTGTCCCTTTAAATACGAAATACTGTGTTTGCTTTTGCGGTATTCGTACAGTATAATCTACACCAACTTGCCAGTACCCTTATGATCATAGAAACTTGGAGAGCTACTGGGAATACACAGATTTTTAAAAACAACTCGTCTGTTCACATCACATCTCATCTCACGCAGACATACAATGAAATCTGCCGCTGTGACAGTAAATTCAAGCTTCAATATGTTTTTTTTATGATGCATGTTACACTGTATCATTATCAGTAGATGGCATATTAGGAATTCAAGGCACATTCAAGGCTCTGTTGAACCTGCCCGAGAGCAATGCGAGTATCTCAGGCTATGTCCATTCACAGGTCAGATACGTGAAAATACAGCCGTCCACTTTGCATTAAGATGAGGCAGAGCACACAGGAAGCCCGCTGACAACAAAGGACAGATCATCCTCTCTTCTTCCGCTGGCCCTCACTGACCTGCCTTCACACTCCAGTACACTGAGAGAGAACCATGCGCTGCATGCCAGCGGCAATCCAGAGCTTTTACCGACTCCCAAAAACACAGACGGCTGTAATTTGGAATTCAAACAAATCAGTGCACCATGCATTCTCTTTTACCTTAAAAACCATGAACTAAGAAAGGGGCGGGGGGGACTCAGGGTAAAACAGACAGACAGAGAAAGAGATGAAAACAGGAGAGAAAGGGAAGATGAGAGGGAGAGTGATTGGTAGCTGGCTACCATTCTGGCCCGGTGGCCCCACGGCTGATGCACAGGCAGGGTTGCATAATGGGTCTGCATGCAGTGTGAAACACAGCAAACAGGGCTTCAGCACATGTAGCTGAAGAGACCACTCAAGCCTTCTGGGGAAGGGAAGTTATTTCAGTGAGCCCATATATACACAGGATGAGACAGTCGTGTTTTGACACAAAACACTAAAAATAGCACATTCTTAATAGAAAAAAACAGAGTGCCAGACTGGCACGAGAGGGGAGAGATAAACCATTTCTTCCAAAGACAGTCCTTAGAGCTCAACTAGGGGGGCATGGTAAATAAGAGGAGAGCGACCCGTTTTGAACCACTTTGAATGCGAAACAGCTCACACATCTCCCAGAGACTGTGATCACACCTGACATGCGTGCGTCGCACTAGGCCATGCAGCCACAATCGCACACAATAAACGAACCAAAGCAATTAAGAATCAGCATGAGCAAGTTTGCAGATCTGTTATGCAATTCTCAGCCTGTGGGGCCGTGTGTTAGGAAATGGCGGAAGACAGGCCTGTTGTGTTTTCTGCTGCACATATATGGCCATTAATCACGCTCGGTCTCTTTGCTCTTTTTCTATTTCCAGAGAAGCGGAAGCCTGAGGGCAGCGGACCTACGGCAGTGCAGCACGTGCCGCCTGGACTTGAGCATCAGTGCAAATGTCACACAATGTTAGCTCGTTCACTGGAGGGCAGACTACAGTGAGAGGATCACGAGGACAATCTATAAATGGCACCTTTGCACCTCACTCTTTATGGATGTAATGTCTGCTAACGCTTTGATTTGACACTTAATGCTCTCTGCTAAAATAATGACCTTAAACATGGTCTTTTCTTTGTGATTTCTCTTTTATGTAGGCATTAAATGCATCTGATGAATGCACTCCTGAAGCGCCTCGGTTGCACATAAGAGAATCGGTTGGCCTGAATAAATGCAAAATGCACTTAGGGTCTAGCAGTGCAAAAAACACCAGCTGCATTCCCAACTTGCAGGGAACCAAAGGGAATACTGATGAGTACAGGTATTTCTGTAAGCAGACAGACAGAGCAGGTCGATCAGGACACATGAACAGGTATTGTGTGTGTTAGAGCCATATAAAAGAACACTTCCCTCTCTCTCTCTCTCTCTCTCTCTCTTGGGTGCATAAGAGGAGATTTCTGCAGGGTGTGTTGGAGTGTGAGTCATCATCAGTGCAGAGAGAGAAAGAGGGGAGAGGCATTCTTTAAGTCGAAGGCAGTGCTTATGGCAGCAATGCAGCAAGGAAATACCAAACTCCCTGCCTCTTTAAAAAGGGTTAAAAAAAACAACGGCAGGTAAAGCACTCCCAGCAGGTAAATGTAAAATGCTATCTTGGTGTTATGCAACAACAGGTCAGCACAGCAGCTCCACTTTAGCTTGTTGAAGGTACAGAGCATCAGACACTGTTGGGTTGGGCCAAAGCCTAAGCTTAATGTTTGAATAATGAGTGACTTTCCATCATGGTCATGTTACTGTAATGAAGACAGGCCTGCACACACCACAAGGTAGTTCACAAGGTATGAAGCAGTACAGAGTGTAGGGTAAATGTAAAATAGTCTCCAGAACAAATTCAAATGAATTTGTCTTTAGAGCAGAAACTGTGGATGCATTGATTAGTTGATCGACAGAAAATAATCAGCAAGAATTTTGATAATCGTTTTATCCCTTAAGTCAATTATTGAGCAAAAACTTCAAATATTCTCGATTCCAACAGCTCCAATAAGAGGATTTGCTGGTTTTTCTCGGTTTTATATTATAAACAGAATATTTTTGGAGATTGGACTGTTGGTCAGACAAAAAAAAAAGACATTTTAAGACAGGAACTTGTAATGGATATTTTTAAACTGCCTGACGTTAAAGACTAAAAGAATAAACGATGAATAAAAACATTATCAGATGAATCAATAATAAAAATAAATGGTAGCAGCTAGAGGTGGGCAATATATCGATATTATATCGATATCGTGATATGAGACTAGATATCGTCTTAGATTTTGGATATCGTAATATCGTAATATGGCATAAGTGTCGTCTTTTCCTGGTTTTAAAGGCTGCATTTCAGTAAAGTGATGTCATTCTCTGAACTTACCAGACAGTTGTAACTGTTCTATTATTTGCCTTTACCCAATTAGACATTATATCCACATTACTGATGATTATTTATCAAAAATCTCATTGTGTAAATATTTTGTGAAAGCACCAATAGTCAACACTACAATATCGTTGCGGTATCGATATCGAGGTATTTGGTCCAAAATATTGTGATATTTGATTTTCTATATGAGACTAATGACTTGTTAAAGTCAACATTTTCCTCAACATTTTTAGGATTCCAGCGGTTCCTTTTATGAAAGAGCGACAGAAAAGTGTCTGACACTGACAGAGACTGGCGACTTGTCCCATTGTGAAAACATCAAAACAGACACAATTAAATCCACTTGGCTGAACTTTCCCCGTCCCTTCTGAATTTTCTTACCCACACTGTAAAAAGGTTAGTTTTTCCAAAGCGCTCTCACTGGCCTGGCCTTACCTTCTCCCACACAGAGACGGTACAAGCCTTAAAGACTAGTTCCCTCATATCCAGACAAGCAGGTAACAAATGGTAGGTTTCTTCTGTCTCCTCCAGTCTTCACAAGTCTGTCCGGAGTCCGGACCATAGCGGAGATGGTGAAATAGACGCACCTCTCTCTCTCTCTTTCTCAGAATTCTCAAACCGCAGCAGAAGTCTGCAACCTGATCCTGAAGTTCAGCTGAAGTCCATGCTGTAATCCAAGCCTGCTGATCAAATTACTGCATTCTGCAATAGCTCCAGTCACCCAACAATACACCATCACAGACTCTAACGAATAATCTGTGTTTGACACAGTAAATGAATATGAACTCAAGGCCAGCATAACAGCTACATGTGGTAAAGGACAACCTATTTATTCAGCAGTGGTAAAACAAAATGCTTCTTTTGACAATGTAAACAGGTATTTTTCAACTCGCAGCCGTTTTCTGGTCATTCTCTGACCCTCTAAGGGAGGGCAAGTTCAATATTCAGTCCCTGGTAAGTGGCTTGGTGCCATATTTTGCTCCATGAGATCTCTGTCAGACTACACTTTAAGTTTGTAGAGTACATTTAGATGCAGCTCTGGGAGTGGAAGATCTTTTGTGGATGCCGATGAAATATACAAAATATAGTGGATGTTTATATTGAAGGTTGACGATTCTTTGCTATAATCTGCCTATGTACAGGACTTTCTCAAGCTGGCTTTCGTTTCACTGGTAAGCTGTGTGATACCTAAGACATCAACTGAAAAAAGGAGAGGGAGAGCGATGCAATCGAAGCAAATGACCCAGAAAACAACCTTTTTCTGGTGAACTCATTGGACAAAAAGTCATGTCAGCAGTGTGAGTCATCCCAAGTCGGCCTGTCAGGACCGCTTGCCCCGCACACTCATCCCAAAGCAACTACTAAGAACAAAATCTCACAGAGGACAGCATTTCAAATGCAGCAAGAGGCATAGTCTGAACCTAATAGTCAACAAGCTTACGGGAAAAAACCAAACTGAACAAAACGCTCTGATGAACAAGCATTCCCAACTGAGACAAAGGAGCAATTCAAGGAAGCAAGAGAGGGTTATAGAGGGATACAATAACAACACTCCAGACACAGACACAGCTCATCGCGACTCTTCTGACACTGTGAGTGGCCGGTTTATCAGTCAGCTCCTCTGTCTGTATGAGAAACGCTGGCAGCCATCGTTGGCCTTTAATTCCACCCAGGCGCCAATCTAATTAAGGGGCACTAGACTGAGCACAATCACCCACCTCCTGATGATTTACAAATACACAAAGATTTCTAAATAAAGCCGGTTAATGTATTCTACAAATGTGAATATTTATGAAATAAAAGACAAATAGTATTAAGAGCACTGAGCACAAAACAATTGCCACTGAGTGCACTGTATGAAGTTACAACCTAAAGCTCAGTATATTACACCAAAATTAAAGCTGCAGTACGTATTTTGCAAAAAAAAAAAAAAAAAAACGGCAGAATTTTTAGTAGAGTGAGACCTCCTCCTCTTGGAGCTCTCTTCCTCTCCCCTCTCTGTCCAGCCCCTCCCATCAGACGAGCACGGGCATATGCATGCACCGGCTTCATACAGTAACCTATACGAGTACTAATCATTCATTTCATCCCAATGGCAATTGGCTAAGCGCCGGACAGGGCCACGGTGCCTCTGCAAAAGAGCCCCGGGAAGGAGCTTGTTTTGGTGGAACATGTGTTGTTGATGTTCAAAGGTTGTTTTAGTCGTGCGACAGAAAACTCAGACTGGACAGATAGTCTAGCTAGCTGTCTGGATTTACCCTGCAGAGATCTGAGGAGCAGGTAACCATAGTCCTCAGAAATCCACTGGAGTTTAAAATTACAATACAAAGAAAACGTAAGGTAACGGACATCCGGCCGAAAAGAGTGACATCCAGTGGAATTCCCGGCGGCAACAGAGCAATCACAGAAGTGAAACGTCTAGGACTAGACTAGCAGAAGGCTAAACTACCGGTTGGTTTACGTTTCCTCACACACCACCTCCAGCGTGCTCTCGTTCGGATGGCAGCTGTAGGAGGTGCCGCGGCTTCGGCCTCTGGTCCTTGTTGCAGGCTAATGCTGCCATCAGAACGAGGAGATGCCGGTTATCATGCTAGGCTAAAGGCTCCAGCAGACCAGCTCTCCTGACTGTTTTCACAGCAAATGTTCGCTCCCTGGACAATAAACTGGACTACTATTTTACACCATTTTGTTCCTCTATGTACTATATATAGGTGGACGACAATAAAGTCTCTTATTTAATAGTTTAGCCTTGCATTAGCTGCAGCAGATCTTTTACCGGATGGAGAACAGCCAACAGGCTTTCTCTCTGAAATGACCTGTGATTGGCCAAAGTCTCCCGTCACAGCTGTATTATCTAAAGCCTGAAAACAGAGCCGAGGAGGTGCAGAAGTCTAGTTTTCTCTTAGACCACATGAATTACAATATGCTGAAAGGTTATCATTAACTTTTTGGGCAATGACCCCCAAAATAAACTACCTACCGCAGCTATAAATGGATGGATAGGGGCGTGTAAACACAACGTTCCCGGTTTGATTCTGGCTGGGGATTCTTGTTGTATATCATACCTCTCTCTCTCTCTCTCTCTATCCCCAAGATTTTTGCTTGCATTGTTACTGTCTTATAAAGGCAAGAAATAGATGAATAAAAACACTTTGGGCCCTATTTTAACAATTTAAGCGCACGGCGTGAAGCGCATGGCGCAGGTGCGTTTAGGGCGTGTCCACTTTCGCTAGTTTGACGGCAGAAAAAAGGGTCCGTGCGCCGGGTTCAAAAGGGTTGTATTTAGTGTCTTCATTAATTCATAGGTGTGTTTTGGGCGTAACATGAAATAAACCACTCAGTGTCATCTCCCATTCCCTTTAAAAGCCAGGCGCGTTTGTACCTTGACGCATTGCTATTATTATATTACGCATTTGCACCGTAATATTTTCATTTGTAATCTTTTGCATGTTTGTGTGCTGCTGCGCTTCCCTGTGTGTGTGTCTGTGTGTGTGTGTGTGTGTGTGTGTGTGTGTAACAAGCATAGTGTGCACGCTGTGCATAAGCCTAGGCGCATTTTACTAATTTGCTGTTAAAATAACAATGAAATGCTGCGCTATTGACTTTAGACCAGGTTTTTGTTGGTCAATGGTGCGATCACTTCCCGCTGCCTCAAGATGGTCCAGCACGCCCGTGGGTGCGAAGATGGGCGCAGGTGCATTTGCTATTTAAACGACGCGGGCGCTGGACGGGAAACTGACAACTGCGTCGGTCTTAAACTAGCAAAGACATTGCGTCGGGCTTTGCGCTGCAAGATGCAAGATAGGGCCCTTTGGGTCAAAGGGGACTCAGTGGGGCCTCATGTCTAGTGCTGTTGCCGAAAAGCTGAGCACATTCTGTGAAAATACTGGATTTAAACATTGGTATAGCGTCCTGGACAAAGATGTTGTCAGAATAAAGACCTGTGAGATCCCTACTTTTAAATAAGCAAATTACTGCCAGATAACAGGTTGCAAAAAAAAAGGTTTTTATTTGTATTTTCCCACTAAGATGTGTGAGAGGTCTATGTTACCGAGTCGCGGAGCAACACGCGGATCACTGAAGTCACAAATGGGGCTATATGAGGCTGTACTTAAAAATGTCATGCTAACATTGACATGCTATTAATGACAGTGCTAAGATGCTGATGTTTAGTAGTTATAATGTTCCCGTGTTAGCATGCTAACATCCGTTACTACGCACTAGGGTCCAGCTAAGACTCATGGGAATGTCTGCCAAAATGCTCAGTGCCAAAATAAATCTAGATGAATAGACAAACATGATTCTGGGTTAAAGTTAAGGCATGAACTGTGCCTTTAAACTGCTCTTTTACTTGACAGTGCAGCTTGGGGACTTCAATGACAGGCATTGTAATTAGCCACCACATAATAGGAATGACCTTATTAAGCTGCTGCTGGGTCACAAGCAGATCTAGGTTACCAAAACACATGAGCAGGTACTGTTAGTATATATATATATATATATATATATATATATATATATATATATATATATATATATATATATATATATCTTTTATCTCAATTGACATACAAGTGCACAAACACGCATAGATGCACAAAGTCAGATCTTTCTTTAGGAGAGCGAGTATCAATATTTATGCACTGGCTGAGTCCATAAATACCAGTGACCAGTCCCAAAATCAATGCACGCCTGCTACATATTTTAATCTGGCTATGAAGGTCACATTATTCCAACAACGCCTGAGAGGGCGAAGCACGCAAGCACGCGCACGCAAGCACGCACGCACGCACACACGCACGCACACGCACACACACACACACACACACACACACACACACACCTAAATCAACCAGCAGCTTTTGCATTGACGCCACCCTGACCCTGCCCCAGTTCAACTAATGTCAGTGAAACACATACTGCATTAAAGGGTGTAAAAACAGAGAGAGCTCAGCAGCCATGAATGGATTTTAAATGCCATCACATGGCAGATGCTCTAGCTGGCTCTGAAAAGGCTGCTTTCTCAAGGTTTAGCCCTGTGTAACTCATGTACATTATAGATGAGGCAGAGGAGAAGGGGAGTGTTCAGTAGAGCACTATCAGTTACCAGAAGGCCAATCTAAATCTCCCCCATCATGACTTAACTCTATTTCAGAGCCACAGGGGTGACACAGCAACAAGCTCAGCCTTCCCTGCAGGCAGCTGTAAACTTAGGCACAATTTGCCAGCCTCCATGGAGCTGCAGCGGAAAAAAAAGAAAAAAATCTGTGTTCTCATTTCTAAAACTGAGGGACTGCCAAAGTGATTCCTGCCATCACATGAATTTGTCACTTTGCTAACAGGGTTTATGAAAGTTAGATGAACATTTTACGATCTTGTTAAAACCGGTTACATTATTAAAAGGGCACATTCATCCTGCGAGAAAGAGAGCCTGTAGCAGATTGAAATTTTAATAAGCTCAATGCAGTGGCTAGAGATTGAGAAACTTGGCAGAGATTTAGCTTTGAAATCCTCAATATGGGAATGAGATGAGTTAGACTCATTGTATTGTGCATGCACTCAAGCAGTCAAAAGACAGGGGATGCTGCAAACCTGTGATAAACCCATTAACCGGCTTAACTTCAGACACTTCCCCAGCATTTTAATCTGTGATATGAAGCAATGTTTCTATTGCTATTTTTAATGTAGTCCCTTTTAGTTCAGCGTAATAAGATATACTATCAGGACTACATACAGTATATGTGTTACAGGTTTTATTTAACATTACTGTACCGGCATGTTATCTCAAACTTGCATGTTTTTCACCAATGGGGATACATGGTAGCACAGCAGTGTTGAATGAATATAGAGAGAGCAGTGTGATGTTAAAGCCCATGGTCATAATGACAAGCTAGACTGTATATGAAGGTGGCTGGTGTCAGCAGGCTCGGAAACACCTGACCCTGGAGAAGACTGGAAAGGACTCTCTTTCTGCTATCTCTGATAAGGCTGAGATAAGTGTACCTTGTTATCTGGTAAGGTAAAGGCCCAACCATCAACTACATACAGTGCTGTGTGTATATATATATATATATATATATATATATATATATATATGTGTGTGTGTGTGTGTGTGTGTGTGTGTGTGTGTGTGTGTGTGTGTGTGTGTGTGTTGGCCCTTCTCCCTGTGTGCATGCTGGCAGCAGACACCGCTGTGTGTACAATCATGCCATACACTCCTCCAGCTCCTTGCAGACCTGTTACAGGAAAGACGCAATGGGCCTTGTTCCAATAGCAACACAGTCTTACAGTTTGGAAATAGGACAGGAGTGACAACCATGTTTACTTGCTTATGAATGATAATACATTTTCTCTGTGCACTGATTAGTGTTGGTACAGGTATTACATTATTAAATGCATTAATCACAATTTTAAATTATTTTTAAGCCATTTGTAAAGTAAAAAAAAAAAAAACATCCACTGTTTAACAAGTTGGGTAGTTATTGGTTTCTTCTAGGGTGGGATGCAAAGTTATTATCAATATCTGTTTATGTCACAAAAATGTTTATATTCCTATCTGTATTCACTTTGATAAAGGAAGTGGACAGGGCCTACACCAAAAGTTAGAAATCATTTAGATTACTTCATTTTGGTGTTAAATTGTTCTCATGTAACATACAGTATTTAACCATTTATATACCTAAATTAATCAAAAAATAATGAAGCACAATTCATATTTGAAACCTAGTCTAGTCTAAACTGAATAAAAGCTTTGTTACTGTTTATAGTCCCGGAGGAAAAGAATAGTGAAACACACAAAAATACAAATCAGAATTGCACTGGGCCATATTGCATACACTTTCTTCAACAACTGCAGCTTGATTGTGTATGTAATGGAGAAGGAGGCCTGATTGAATGTTAAATTGTTCTAAGGTGTTGACAAGAAAACAGGCCATAATAACCCGTAACGTATTGCATAATTAAAAAAAAAAAGAAAAGAAAATTGTGCAGGCAATGAGACGAGGTCCAGATGGAAATAAAGTTAGTTTGAAGCACAGAAATTAGAATGAGAGTAAAACAAACATTGAACTGTTTGCATGGTCATTTGATTAGTTCAAGAAAAAGTGGCAACTGTTGTTAGTTGTTATGTTGACAACACACGTCAGCGGGGCCGTATTGTGTGTCACCCTCACCAGTTTGAGAATTCCGTTTTCTTGATGACTTAACAATAGAAGTATAAAGCAAATAAATCCAGCAGTCCCCAATTCCGTTCCAGCAGCAAGGCATGGACATAGTGCAGAAAAGACGCCTCTACATGCTTTGTCCTACGCCACTGCTCATTTGTCACAAAATCTCACTTAAGGGAGTACGCGACTTTCCGCAACGCGGTTTTTATAGGAACGTTTATGCAGAAGTTAGCCTGCTAGGGTCACAGTTCTTTGCAATAAAACACATAATAATGGCCGCCGCTCTGATCTGTCCATTCTACTCTCATTCTACTTCTATAGTTAGTAAGTAAAGAAAATGGCACCTGTGCAACATCAGTCAAGTTTTGTCTTACACTGCCCAACACATCTGGTGAAGACTAGTATTTATGGTAGTATTGGTACTACTACGAGTACTGAAAATACATTTTGCTGAATGTCTGAATATTGAACTTAAAACTATCTACACCTCAGTGTTTTTATGAAAAATCACTGCAGATCTAGCAAGAATATATGTGACAGAAACATGGCAAAGTGGAAAAACCACACATACACCAATCTTACTGTAGATTATCACACATGCTGCACAATGTTAGGTGTGTAAACCATTCCCTCTTGAGCAGTATTTGGCAGAGCTGGGGCTGCTACTACAGTCGTGATAAAGAAACACATTGGTATCAAGGAAAAACCTTGGTGCTCTCTGAGCATCAGTAAGACAATGACTGATAACTAGTCAGTCCACTGGAGGAGCAGGAAGGGCTGCTGAGTGAATGATATGTAGCAAAAGCAGTGTGCGGTCCTGGGTCAGCCAGCAGCATCTGAGCGTTAATAAGGGGGGTAATTGAATTAGAGGATCAGTGGAGGCCTGTAGTGTGGGCGCCACACAGCTCTAATTTCATTACAAGTGATGTAAACATGAGGTTGGCCCTCAGCCACATCAATACATCCACAAAATGCTCACAAAAAAAATGAATTACAAAACCACAAATCTACACCTGCTCGTCTCATGTAACATCCTGTCCAACCGTGTACACATTTCAGCCTTTGTGTTCGTGAGAGTTGTGACGAAGAAATCCGCATTAGGTGGCACAAAAGCAGTTTGCGCTGTCGTCTCAAAGCAGGAAGGAGATCGGCCCTTTCTGTGTGCTGGTTATGTTTTCTGAATATGAAAAAAATATGAATAAATAATAAATCTGGCATTGATGGCTGTGTAGGCGAGAGAACATGACACATCAAGTGGACACCAGGGAATATTTTTTGTTGTTTGTTTAGAAGAACATGATGGCTACCCACAATCTATGATATCCATACTGCGAAGTGATTTTTCCAATCTGCATGATGCATATTTATGAATGTGCTTTGGCCTGATGATTCACTTGACCATCAAACTGAGCGCAGCCCAAGTGAAGCTGTAGGCTTGACTGTAGGCCTTCTTCCGGTGATGAATAGTTATGAGGGCAGGAGTTAACCAAGGAGAAACTGTTCACATCCCTAATAAGTCAGCTGTGACAATGAGAATCTCATTGGGGTCACATCCTCAGCATTCCAACATGCAGGTGGGCCAATCAGAGCGCAGGAAGAGAACCGATAGTTATGAAGACAGAAGTAGTCTTTTGCAAAGGTACTAAGAGAATCGCATTGCCTAACTCTTTGCCAAAATATCACACATCTAATTACTTCACCGGGCAGTAAATCAGTAAATCTTCTCCACTTTAAACAGCACATTTGTTCATGCAACTCACATCTATCATATGCTCAATGCTGAAAAATTTGCTTTAACCAGTCTTTGACAGATGTGCCTCTTTCATTTTTTGACACCCTGGAGAGCTTGCCAATTTACCTCACAAGTTTACCCCTGCAGCAGAGCAGGATGAAAACATGCAGGACAGACTTATCAGGTAGAGAAACATCCCACATCCACTGCAATTCCTGTTTTTCATAAAGCAATAGTATGTAACTTTGTAAAGGTAAGGTAAAGGTACTTTATTGTCACATACACATACATGTAGTGGAATTCATTCTCTGCATTTAACCCATCCCTCAAGGGAGCAGTGGGCAGCCATTTACAGCGCCCAGGGACCAACTCCAGATCTGATTTGATTTGATTTGATTTATTTTTTGGATTTGACAAACAACATGATCCAAAGGATAGCATGTTAAAGTGTAAACACTTATTTCCAACATGGTCCTTGGTGTTAAAACATGCAACACATAACGAAGACCTATTTCAGGTAAAAGACAATAACATTCTAAAATCAGAGAATCATAAATCATATTAAATAATCAGTCTACTCTAATTAAAAGATATTGGCTACTCTATTCCATAAAAAAGCCTTAACCTGTTATTTACACTTTTGAGGGAAAGTGGCAGATTATTCCACAATGTTATACCTGTATAAAAAAAAGAACATCTAGCTGCACTGTTGACTCTGGGCACTTTACAAGAACGGACACTGGCCCTAGTATTGTGATTATGCTGTGTATGAACCATTTTTATATGGGAATGTAGATATTTGGGAGCAGAGCCATTTATACATATGATTCAACTTTAACTGCTCCACTCTAACATGTACTGGCAGCAACCATTCCCTTTTAAAAGCCTCTCTACCAATATGAGTCCGGGGGTGCATTTAACAGGTAGCGGATAACATTATTTTGCATCACTTGCAGTCTGTTTTGTGCCTTGATCAAGGGCACTGACTGGAGAACCTAGTACATGTTTTTTGATGGTGGGGGGAACCGGAGTGCCCGGAGGAAACCCACGCAAACATAAAACCTCCACACAGAAAGGCCCGGAACGACCTGGATTTGAACCCAGAACCTTCTTGCTGTGAGGCCACAGTGCCAACCATTGGGTGCTGCAGCTGGCATGCAGTTTGTAAGGAGAGCGTAAGGAGAATGAACAGTTCTTCTTGCAAATGAAAAGTTGAATTCATGAGCAATAAAAGGCACCTTTGCTCAAGTCATTCCACTCACAGGTTTTGACGATACTGCTGTATTGACAGACGATGCTAGGTCATTTCACTCACGTAATGACTCTTCTCTGTGTGTGTTCTAGTCTTTCTACTCTTCTCTACAAAGTTTGCCTTTATTAGACAAGTGTCACTTTTGGCCTCAATTGCCACTGTACAGCCAAAGTTACATACTATTGCTTTTTTTTTTTTAAATCAAGTGGCTTTGGAGGAAAATAATTGGGAGGTGAAACTGGGCTGTGTTTATGTTTTGATGTTTTTGCATTCTGGAGAAGAGCTGCAAGAAAAATCCTACATCTTCTCACTTTCTACAAAAGCGTACAAAACTAGCTAGTTGATTGGTTGAAGATTTCTGTTCTGTTGATTTGTATGCACTGATTTGGCAACAGATCCAGATCAGCACAACATTAGCAGGATAATACTTAAAATATTAGGCACTGTGTGTTATCTCTGAATGTGACTGAAACATTTTATATTCCTGTGACATCATTTTTCCAAACTGTAGGTGCATAATTTATAGGCAGGAAAGTCACTGAAGACAGAGGGGGCAGGAAGACGGCATAAGACGGGAAGATATAACGGCTGCAGACAGCTGTGTACATGAGGAAGACACCTTTACCAGAGTGCATCTGCAGTTTGTTGATTGCATCTCCATCCTAAGATAACAGAGCTGCAGGCTAATGGAGCTTGCTGAAGAAGTGCCTCATGCTCTGTCAGTTTTTCATTACCACTTCACTCAGTCTTACGTAGGACCATTCGGTATTGATAATTACTGATGCTACGCCAATCTTTCAGAATCCATTATTGGCTGTTTTTCCACTTCAGGGAACTAGCAACACCACCTCCAACCCACCTACCCCCTCACCAGTACCCTCGTTCCTCCCAGTCCATTTCTCTGTTGACTGAGCGGTGCAAAAACACCAGCTTAATGACACTATAGGATGCAAGTTGACTTCAAAAGCACTCGTTTCCCAGCAACTGCCACAGGTAGGAGGGAAGAGCCTTTGTGTGACCAGACCTTGCTCAAGGATGTTATAATTAGCAGAAGATTTAGGACTGAATGAAGGCAACAACTGCCAAGCAATACCATAAACTCCATAATTCACATTAAACCCTCTGTCTGTTAATTGTCAAAAGGCAGGCAAAATGTGCTTTACACCGAATTCGGAGAGTTTGACGGATGAATACATGTTTTTACGTTTTACTTTTTTACTTTGACTTTACTTTGAAAATGCTGCTGCGCTTGACTGAACTTGACATTATGTAAACAATCACAGCCAGTAGTGCTAACCTCGCACCCCTATAGACTCCAGCTGGCGGACTTTACAGTAACAAGAAGGCCATGCTCTCTGTGTGAGACAAGAAGGTTTGAGGGCCGTGAAAGGCGTGTGAGAATATCCTGTGTTCCTGTAAGTCTGCATCCAAACGTATCCAAACCAAGACCAGGGAACATAAAAAGAGAAAGATGACACAGCCAACACCTTTGTTATTTTCTTATACCACCATTACTGCCAATAGAATGTATCTCTCTCTCATTAACACACACAAGAAAAAGCTGCTAAAAACAAAGCTTCAGTTTATGGTTCAGCCAAAAGATGTCCCCCATAACGTCGCCCTCTGTGAAAACAACAGTCTGGTAAGTGCTGAGAAGACACAGGAGAGACAGCCAGCAGCCCCACACACACACACACACACACACACACACACACACACACACACACATACACATACACACAAACACACATACACGCACACACGACTCATCCCCTTTACACAGGCACCACACTGAGGTCTAATCGATGCAGCTCATTCATACTGAACCACAGACGTCAGGGGAAGCCGGGGGAATTACAAGCAGCCTCCGCTGTGAGATCGCAGCCTGGCGGAAGCCTGGAAACCTGCCGTTTACTGTCCACGGCATTTTCAACAACATGGCTACTGGGTTTCCTCGCTTCACAGGAAATGACACTGAACAGGTACAAGTACTTAAACCAGATTGTTAAAGAACAATACGCCATATTTTGGACATTTAAAGGGGCCTTAGCCTCAGCGTCAGGAAGTATCGCGTGATATCGGGTCTCGCGATGTAACGAATTGCTTTAGGCACTATTCCGAAACTGTAGGGGGAGCTCTATAGAGAAACCTGCGAGCAAAAAGCGAGAAAACAGCGAAGAAATTGCCAAAACTGCATAGCGCCCCTTTAGACATGATCTTAGCAGTTGACCCCAGTAGATGGGTTTCTTCAGTGCTCTGTAGTAGCATCAACATACACTGTGTTGACCGATCATTCATCATTCAAAACAAAAAGGACAATCCTTCATTTGAATATATTTCTGAAAAACAATACATTATTAACTCAGAACTGATTCAGATGAGCAGCAGGGACAGATTCACACTTTAGGGGTACTATTACGGCCAAACCCAACGCCAAGTCTATATCCTTTTGTTTGCGCTGATGGGCCATTAATGCGTCATCACTCTCCATCTCTATAGCAGCAAGGACACACACACACATATGCAGCCCCCATAAGCCATACACAGCTAGGTAGCCTATTTAACAGCTTGAACTGATATACTCTTAGCGGTGTAAAATGTGCTATTTTGCTATCTACTTTTAGAAAAAATATTTTAACGCTGCCACTCGATGCAGTAGGCTAATTGTCTGGTCATTTGGGCTGTGTGTGTCGTTAAAGGGTAACTACCGTTTTTTTTTTCAACCTGGACCCCATTTCCCCATGCATTTGTGTCTAATAGACTGATGTGACCAAAAATCTTTGAAATTGGTCCAGTGTTGAGCAAGATCACAGTGACGAGCCGGCGCAAACCGAGCTGCAATGTAACCTAATGGGGCAATTGTGCAGCCTCAATTTTTGTCCACTAAAAGTGATTTTTTTTGTTGCTACTGACAGGCTCAGATTGTTACTAAAAGTGTCTGACGACATTATCGAGCTCATGAGGTGACTTCTTGTCTGAAGACAGCGGTGTGGAGAGTGGAACACGAGTCGAGAAAAAGGCGTTCTGAGAGTCAGTTGTTTCGGAGTCACTGCGATCTCGCTCAACACTGGACCAATTTCAAAGATTTTTGGTCACGTCAGTCTATTAGACACAAATGTATGGGGAAATGGGGTCCAGGTTGAACAAAAAAAACGGTAGTTACCCTTTAAGTTCAGTACACAACAAAAGTATCTCTGAGGCTCCATGAGCAACTCCTGCGAAAAATAAAATGACCTCTTAGGCTAATTATTCATGAGGAAAATATGGATGATTTCATGTCTACATTTTTGGAACTTAAAATGATGCTAAGTTAGCCAATGGGCCAGTCTGCCGACACTTCCTGTAGGCTTGGTCTCCTCCTCAGACAGGGATGTCACCTCATACACAGGCCTTTAAGTTAAGAGGCACTGTCTCCTGACTTTTACCTGACGTGGTCAGCGGTCATGAAATACAGACACACTTTGACCCCAATTAATCCCAATGATGACTCTAAATGAACATAGGCAGAAGCGAGCACAGCTCATTTCAAAATTAAACTGGAGACAACTGGCGGATAAATAACTCATGGTTCACAAGTTCACTATCCAAAGCAGAGAGAGGAACATGAAAGCCAGACAATTGCTCAAAGCAAATGCCTCCACAGCAGTCTTCAACTGCACCTAATGGACCATGCCCAGTCCAGCATCAACAAGCCTTTATCTCTTCTTTCACACAGAGAACTCACCAGTAACTTCTGCTTTTGCCTTTGGTGGCTCTGCGTCTCAGGGTTGAGTCTTAGAGCTCCACTGTTGTCCTTTAGAAGACGAAAGCTGTCCAAACGCTGCACACCTGGGAGCTGGAGGGGCAAAACTTCATTTCTCAGCTGTGGTGGGGGGGGGGGAGGGGGGGAATACACAAAAGAACACAAAACTTGAAGTCATTTAAAGCATCTTAGTCAAATCAATATAGTAATAATAATACTGTACATGTTTTAGAAAACCAAACCTTTCCACAATGGTAAGTTATCAGTATAACAATGGTGGTTTTACAGTTTGATTGGGCAGTTTTTGGATAACTTATTCCAAATAGTCCACTGCTGGTCCCACTGGTGATGAAATCTGCTAGCACTCTATCTCTGAGTGTAGGTGAGTGGCCGCTCAGAGCTAGCAGGTGGTCTGGGAGGAAACGCAGCTAACAGCTACACTCATGCAGCGAAAACAGTGTGTTCTCCCTTTATTGATCTTCACAAGTTCAGTCTGACAATAGAAGGAATTATCTACTAGACTACCTGCTGCTTTGGGGAGACATTGGACACAGTGTTCCACTAAATGTTGCTTACATTGAAAATAAAATGTGCAATCTAGTTTAAAAAATCACACAATGTAAAAACAGAAGAAATTGTTTTTTGTTTTTATAATGGATCCAATGTAAAATCAAGTCCTGAGGCTGTGCTTGTTAATCTGTGCACGTCGCAAGACATCAACTGATTGGTAAAATGGTGACTTAATTTGTATTATCCCAGTTATCCAGATGCTTCACACAGCTCTGTTTACTCACATTCTAAAATCTGCAAACAACATGTTGACCTAGTGTATCAATGGAAAATAACACTTAAGCACTCGTTCAACCAGATACTTACAAACCCACACAAGTCTAAGATGCCAACGAGGTAAAATAACATCCTCTCTCCATGTTCAACCACTTAGCCAGCAACGCTGATAGCACTACCTAAACTGCTTGTTATTGCCAAGCTAGTGGAGCTGGCTGGAAATAATAATGCCTCCTATTAAATTATTCATGGCTCCAGTCAGGTGGAACCAGATGCTGCTTTTGTGTCATAGAGGGAGAGCTGTAACTCGACTCAAGCATAGAAGGCCATCGCTGCATGGAGGTAAAGACTTCATGGAACAAGCATGGATTCTGCTGGGCTACAAAACAAAACACAGGATGTCATGACACTCGCTTGGCTCTTTCCATGCGACATTTCCCTGCAAGTGTTTAGGCAGAGGACGGTGAATGGGGGCAAAGCCTGAGGTGCTGCTCGCAGTTCACCAACCCTGTGTTGGTGTCGCTTTGTACCCCGCCCCCCTGACATTTATGGCCATGACCAGAAGATGACCTTTTTTGTCCATGCCATGCTTTAGTGCTGAATACTAATGCTACGGTGCTGTGTGCCGCCACTCATGGGAACAAGCAGTGCTATTTTTAGCCACATGTCCCCAGCTGCACATCTCCAACCCGGGGCCAATGGGCAATTAGTGTTTGTTTCTAATGGCAGGAGGCAGTGCCGTAACCTCCCAAACGCAAATAGACATCTGGACAAAAACTGTCTCTGTCCTGCCCCGTACCACTGCCACGAGGCACTACTCCTAAAGCTTTGTTGTCCCTCTGTCCATGTGAACCTTTATAGGTGCTGAGAAGTTGGGGTTTTCCATACACATGTGCTGGCTTTGCTTGGTTTGGCTTGGTTTGGTTTGGCTCAGTGCCTCAGCCCCTAACAATTTGCATTTACAATGGGGCTACTTGCTTGAAGGTGTGTTTTCAGTGGCGTGGCTTGTCCGGGCCATGGCTGAGGTTGCTATTTTTGACGCCTGCGAGCCTGAGTTGTCAAAGGAGCGGCTGTAAAACAATTCATTTCCTATAATTTCTTCACAGTTCCCCCGTAATTTAGTTTTTTTAAAGTTTTTATTATGAAGCAGCAAAATCAGGTAATGTTGGCTTTTCATCAGCAGTAACTTAAGACTCCCGATCATTAAACATTCAAATAAGACAGATATCCGAACATACAAACCGGGAGACAGGAGATAAACTAAACGTCAAACCACAGAGATTCAGTGAGAAGCTACAGAAATACTGTGAGCAGCACAGATACTTTTAAAAACATCTTTCTTTCTGGTCTCCAGCACAGACATGAGTTAGGTTGAGTTTCGCAACATAGATGGAGAAAGGGGGGGTCGTCATGGTTTGGCCGCGGTCAGCGAGACGTCACCACTGGCTGGTCAGGCGAGTTTTGGACCTAGAAGGCCCATCTTTTGCGAGGTACACTAAAACTGGTAAAGGAAAAGCAAATCAGCAGCATGGTTTGGCTCAACACGGCCAAAAGTGCAAATGGAAAAACACTAAAGCTCTTCTCCCCAACGTCAGCTGCCATTCACTCTGGAAACAAGGTGACTTATTGAACTACTCATGCAATAATTTGTGGCCTTGGCTGAAAATGACATCATCCTGTGCCTGTGTTTCAATATAAGCAAAAGTGACCCCGTGATAAGTCCAAACACCTACTTGTTCCTCAAAAGGGGCCATTCATTTTAATTGTCCACATACTGTATTTCAGAAGGGGTTATTCATAGAGCTGCAACCAACGATTATTTTCTTTATCAATTAATCTGCCAATTATTTAATAAATGCCCACCACAATTTTCTGAAGCCTGACTGAACACACTAAAGCCAAAGCTAGGCAAAGTTCAATATTTGTTCTTGAAAAATCACGTATAATGGGTTTCCAAAATAGTTGCCTATTCATTTTCTGACAATTAACTAATCAATAATTTGACTAATCATTTCACTTAGTTATTTAAGACTACAAGTTTTGAGAAGTAACATTCACAAACATTACAGCACTGTGTTCGTGAGTGGCTGGCTCAGAAACACACATAGGATTTGATTGAATGACATTTCAGAACAGTATGGGCTCATTATTTGTGATGATCGTCAAAGCCGAGGGTAAGCTTTCTGTTTTCAATTACACTAGGATGAATATCCCACGCAGGCATTTCTAATTAAGCAGAATTAGACACTTTTAGTTTTTTCAGTATACAGACATTTCCACAAAATCATGCTGGGCTGTACTCCTAGACCGTCAGCAACTCTAAGATAACACAGTATATTATGATATATCTCGCTGAGCAGGTATAATGAGTCAGTTTTGGAGTCTGTATGTCATGACGGCCTCTTTAATTCATTTTAGTCAGGGAAAAGTTAATTCAATCCATCTTATTACAGCTTTTTCATGCAATTACCCTATGCCCCTGTTCATTGATGGGCCAGCATGGAGGCAGTGGATTGGACAGCAGGCTTACCAAGCCCACAGAGACCTATGAACAATGTAGCATACCCTATCATACAGTAAACAAAGATGAATCACTGCAAAAAAAAAAAAAAGAAATCATTGTGCTGCAGCATCCACTGCACAGCCAATTTTTTTTTCTCTATTAATCTTCTGTGAAATTCCACTTGATCGGGACATTAGAATCAATTACATCCCTACATATACACAAGGCATTAACTCTGGAGCACATTATCATTTTGTTAATCATCCTCAACATTAAAAGTGGTGTAGAAACAGCAAGTGTGCCTTGAGCTTACTGGCACAGTGTGTCTGTAGCACTGCCTGCCAATAACATGTTATCAAAAAGAGTGCAATTAACCTCCAACATGGTGGACAATACACAGAGTAGAGTGTGTCCGTATAAAGGCGTGAACATTGGACATGGTGTTCAACAACCACCTCAGACATCAGAGGACGCTGCTCTTGTTGCCTACAGTGTTGTCAACTGTAGCTGAATAAATCAAATGAACCAGTGTTCACATCACTCTCCATCGCCTTTTTTGGTTAAACACAATTAAGCGAGTTTGGGTTAAATTAACCTATGCAACAAGAAACTGAACACGACAATGCTTTTTAAAGAAAATATGAGTGCAGTGTGGACAAAGCAGACACAGTAAGCAAAACCTGTAAGCAGAAAGGCAGAGACAGAGGTAGAGACCGAGAATGAACCTGTGGAGATAAGCTTTTTTATTCCAAAGCAAATCCTGACAAATAATCACTGTCTGTGGATTTTGGCAAGATCCGCATAATCATCCCCAGCCCCCACCCTCGGGCATGATCGTCCATCTTTCACAACGCATCCAAACAGCCCTCAACCTCACTGAGCTGACCACAAACACAGATTTGACTGACAGTTATGAGAGAGCCACAGGAATCTCAAAAAACATGTTTCATATATGCTTTGGGTTGTTTGACTAGTGCTACCTCAAATCTTGTTGGTGTGGAACAAAAGGCGCTTTGCCTTGGAGTCCTTCTCTCCTACACTGATTCCTATAAAGATAATCAACGACCTGTCCATAACAATGTAAAACTGATGAAGCTAAAGCATTTAGCATAAGCCTAGTACTACCAGGGTAGGGCCTGCAGCTTTTAATGCAAACGTTTGTTGCTGTGAAAATGTGGCAGCTGTCAGTCACATCTGTAAACTGGAGTGACAAAATAGCATCACCCTAACAATGAACCAATACAACTAATTTCTGGGGGCTCATGTAATCTCATGTTGGTTTACACCAGATCAGTGTTGTCCATCTGACTAAGTGGACAGCCCTGATCAACTCCAGGAACAATCAATTATGAATGCAGTCAGATCCCTGAGGTGATTACCGGCTACTCTCCTCCGACCTCCAGAGAAGTTAGCAGTCCAGTCCCTCTCACGGTTGTCTGAGCCTGACTACAGCAGTCAGTCAAACTGGCAACATGTCGACAGCTGGCCCAACATATCTACTTACATTACATTTTAGCTGCCCACGCACATGTGTAAAGAATAAGACAAACTGCAACACGCTGGTGTAAAGTGAACATGCAAGTAGATAGACGTATATAGACAAGAACATGTACATGCACTGAACATGTGTGTAGAGTAGATCTAATCTATCTATATTATATAGCACAAAACTACATAAATCTGCCCTCACATGGGGAAAAAAAAACCTCTGGACACACAAGAGACACATGCTTGCTTTGCCATGCACGGACAGTCCAACAATCGGAGCAAGTGATGCGGTTGCTGACAATGATAATGCATTTTCACTCTGCTGTCACTCCGTCTCCCGGAGCCATCTTTAGAGAGATTTCCGGGTGAAGATGAGGTTATGTAACAGCGGCCGTGGACCCTGCTGTTCATATCACTAATGCTTCACACTGTGGCGGGGTCACGTGCTTTATCCAGGCCACATCCAGGCGCCAGCAGCAGCAGTGTTCCAGCTGTTACTACAGCCTAGCCTCAGTCACTCAGGGCCATGCTGAGCCATGCTCCTCTCACACTGCTACATCCTGCGCTGAGCAGCCATGTTCAGCACCTCAGCACTCCTCCTTTCACTTTTGTCTCTCGAACGTACTTGCACTGGAGAAAATGCATCATACTACCATTACTATTAAGCTTATCCACAATGCAATGTAGACACTGCACATACAGGAGAGGTTAATGCATCCTTATGGGATTTCAACTGGGCAACTCAATCACATACTGAAGGGGAATGGTATGGTAAAGCAAATGTCCAACATTTTTGTCCCAACTTTTTTTGCCAACGGCTTTCTCTACATTGCCTAAAAGTTAAGCACAAAAGGTTGCTTATTGTGTCAATCTAACAACATGTGCTAACCATCGAGTGTTAACCATCTTCATTTAGACATTTTTACAGTAAACAGACCAGCTTCAAAGGGAATTTGCAAATGACTTAGCATCATTACTACTTCTTGTGAACACGCTCAGCATTTGTTTTAACCTGCTTCATAGCTTCAGAGCCAAACTGATACACCAGCATGGAAATATTATACTTTTAGCTTATTACAGATATATCGGTATGTGCATGTATGTTAGTATCAGTGTACAAGGTCCAAGTAATAGCAATACAGAAATGTGGTAAACACTTTCTCCATTACAAAAACTGTCCACCAGAGAGCACTGACAAGTTTATTTTTTAAAGCTGCTGCAATTAATAATTTATAATCATCACCCGACTACAGTTCCTCTCACCCCTACTGAGCATTTTAGTGTCTTTCAGCTCATTGTTTTAGTTGTACAGCCCACAACCTTACTGTTCAGTTCACTGTCAGTCTTCTCATCAGCCCCATTTCACTAGCTAGTGAATACAGCAGAGCAGCTAAAGAGCCAGATATTTCCATCAGGAGTGTCTGAAGATCAAAAATAGAGCTAAAAACAGAGGGAATATTGAACTTCCATTTGCTAGGTGAACATAAACACAACTTGAACAAAATGAATGCTAATTATGCTCCCTGTCTGATAAATAAGAAATGGTTTGTTAACAGGCTCACCATATTCATTTAGCTGATAATCAGTTTGATTGAAGCTGTTCGCATTTTGTTTCCGCTACCAAAAAAAAAAACCCCACAATGCCGCTCAGTAAATATTGATCACAATTCTTTAATAGCCAAATTTAAATTATCTTTATAAAAAAAAAACTGTTTTTAGGCTAAAAAACAAA
Source organism: Sander vitreus (assembly GCF_031162955.1). Classification (NCBI taxonomy): domain Eukaryota; kingdom Metazoa; phylum Chordata; class Actinopteri; order Perciformes; family Percidae; genus Sander; species Sander vitreus. The sequence goes on from NC_135859.1 coordinate 5,756,560, forward strand.
TCCCAGCCAATCAGTCAGATTTTTTTAAACTGTAATATCAAACTTTTAAAATCCTTGGGTCTTCTTCAGAAACCATTTGTGCAAATACCAGATGGCAAAAAAAAATCAGTGAGCAGACGCATTTCGATTTAAATTCAGTATAGTTTTCTGTGACTGAAAACAAAATGTCTGAACTCCCAATGCGATAAACCCCACCCATTTGGTGCTACCAGAGGGAGGAAATAAAAACTAAGAATTTTATGCAAATATTATTTGACCGAGGGCTGGATTAGAAAAAAATGCTCAAGAGTACTATTCCACCCTCCTTGAACTCCCTCCACCACCGACACCACCCTTTGCCTCCTCTCCCTCTAATTCATTGCAGAGAAAACAAATGTAGATTCAAATGTGAATACCCGTCTCCTGTGCATAGTGAAGATAAAAGTCACTTTCTGGGAGCTCAGGGATAACCAGTGAAATGATGAATGGCCATGCCTGCTCGTCAAGGTGGACAGGAGGAGCTACAGTATGAATGGGAGTTTGTGAGTACTCGCTCATATCCAAGGTGTGGGTCTAGACTGACAACCCTAATTATGGAAGCTCTTCAAATGAGTGACCTTGGGAGACAGCAGAAACATCCATACCTGTGTGCGCACACACACACACAGACATATTTTCGCACAGGGAAAATCACAGTTCAGCCTCAACTGTGTATGCCTACTGCCACCCTCTGCTCTCATTACTGCCACCTATAGGATCTCATTGCAAACTGAGCTCTGTAGCTAATGACACAACATACAGAAACACTTATACCTTTTAAATATTCATGATTGACCTCTACAACACACCGTGTCAATTCAGAATGCACACACAAACAAACCTTTTTGGTATGTGTTAAAAAAATAAATAAATAAATAAATACCACCAACAATACGGTGTCAGCTGTTGTGTTAACATGTCTTCCACTGGGATACAACACTGATGGATAATCTGCACAAATGTTTGACAAAATCCATGCAAGCAAATTGATCAATATCAGATGACTGCTGTCTACCAATTAGCATTCATATCTCAAATTCATTAACACAACTTCATTTACCCTAATGATTTTCCTGAATTTAAAACTGACACATCTCCTTTGCATGTAGACTCCACAGAAAGCGCCATCTGACAGGCATGGCAGTGACAACCGGAACCAACGTCAATCCTAAAAACCATGTTATATCACCCACTGACAATAGCTAAACATACTGCTCCTGCTATGCTGACTTAAGTATTCTTTTGACACACAGACACACACAATGCAGCATGTTTTCAGTTAGGACGGGAAACTCAATGAAACAATATGACTGAATCCTCACTGCATGCAAATGATGTGCAATGTCCTCTGGCTCTTCTCGGTGGTGTCAAACCTGGACATTCTGCACTCCTGTGCAGAACACCTCAAAACCTCTCTTATCCATCTCTTAAGAAATGCATATATAAGGGTAGGAGGGCTGCATGTGTACGATAACCAGAAGATTACATTCCAATAATTGTAGCCGCTAGGAGTCCGAGACACTAAGACATGTTATGATGATCCTTATCCCTCCAGCAGCAGCAGCAGCACAGGAATCCTGCAGCAGAGGCAACACAACAATCCTTCGCTCAGAAAAACACACACGGCTTGACAGCAGACAGTAGATGGTACAGTACCTTAGCAGCGGCTGTAAAAGGGCCGATGCAGTGGCAGGTGTTTCCTACTGTGTTGAAAGGACAGAAAAGCAGCTGAACCGGGACGATGGCTATGGCAGCTCGGTAGCATAAAATGGTTCATCAATGCTCGGCAGAAAGAGGCACAGCCAAGCAGCGCAGGGAGAGAGAGACAGCCAGCGAGCATCACTCAGCTCACACTACCGTGGCTGTGCAGCAGAGCACACACACCAACACGCCCCCTTTCGCTCTCTCTCTCTCTCTCTCGCTCTCACTTTCTCTCACACACACACACACACAAAGTCACACAGACACAGGCACGCAGGGGTGCAGAGGCAGTGCAGTGCGCAGCAGTACTGAGCAGCGCTCCCTCTCCAGGATGTCTTTCGTCTTCCTTAATCAGAATTGGTCATTCTCTGTCCTATTCTCAGCAGTCACAGACAATCCTGTCAATAAAGCCTTCCAGCCGCGTGCTCCATCGTATCGCCTGCCCACCTAACCACCACTGATGAGCAGTCATGATTGAAGTTGGCAAGGTCATGTGAGGTTCTCTGGCGTCCCCCTTGGTCTCTGCTCTCAGATATGTTGCAGTGTTTCTCGGCTATTTTTTTATTTTATATTTTTTTTGCAAGCTGATACAGGGTCTCTGCCTCGCCTCGTCATGGGTCATTATGCCACAGAGGCTAGCCGGAGGCTCAGCTTGACAAACCCTCACTCACTGAATGGTGGACCAGACCAATCAGCTATCACAAACAGCAGCTAAATCCATACCATCCAATCACAGATCAGGAAATCAAGTGCAGAAGGGTATTAAAGGGGATTATTTGGGCCATCCTGGGGTTTTTTTTCCACTATAGGGAGATGTGGAGGAGAGCGGCACAGAGTGTGCAGTATGGCTGCCCTCTGCGGCTGACAGTGGTGGTGCACTCTGTTGTGGGAAAAGGAGAGAGGAGAAGCAAGACCCAAAACAGATATGCTTTCCTCAGCGTGGATGCCTAGCAACCACAGCAGCTCCTTACCTCTGTAAGGAGCCTTCCCTCCCCCTCCAGCGGGACCCTCTCTGCAATCCCAACTGAGAGCTTACATTGCACAGCGGCTGTTTAACACTCAAGGCACCGCCACATCCCACACGATTGATGTCAAATGTTCCCACCCATGTCCTCTACCTGGTTTGTAAACACTAAAGGGGGAGGTGCTGAGCTCTGACAATGAGAAGGAAGCCCACCTGATGTTTTCACTATGATATCAGCTGCTATGGGCAACTCCACTGTAGATTAGATCACCTCTAGGGCCGTTAGTAAATTAACTTAAACCATAACACAGCAGGATTCAAAGTAGAACTGCAAGCATTGCACTTCTTTGATCATTTTGACAAAAGAACTGTGTTTATGAATGTGTTTGTATTATATTTTTCATGAATGTACAAGCAATGAATGACCTTAAATCTGATTTAATGTATCTCAATAAAGGAGAATAATGTAGTCCTTAATGTCTAGGTCTATTGTATTTTATCAAAGCTGCACAGCTCAAATACTGTAGTTATATGCCTTCAAAGTTTGGGTCAAGTGGAAAAGAAAAAAGACTTCAAATAATGTCCGAGCCAAGCGGGATCAAGGCATTTTTGACTCCTCACTAGGGAGGGCAAAGCCATGTAAGGTGCATACTGCTACTGCTGGTCCTGTGTTAGTTTATTTTATTATTTTCTGAGTAATGATTCAGAGGATGCCTGCCTACCTTAGAATGTTAAAGGGAACCAAACCTGTTCAGACAGCTGTCAGAGGATGTCAGAAGGCAGGCCAGGAGCTCCGGGCCTGCCTTAACTAGCTGGCTGAGACACATTTGGTGGAGGTGTGAACAACTGTTTTGACATTCCCTTTTGTGAAGGGTTCTGCAGATTAACAAAAACTGTGTGAGGTGCAAAAACAACACGAGAAGCTAAGGTAGGTAGGGCTGTAATCTCCCAGTCGACTAGTCGATTTATTGGTCGATACGTTTTGGCTCGACCAAAATTTTGATTGGTCGATTTTTTGCCGTGTTAATTTTTTTTGGAATTTATTTTATTTGAATTTTATTTATTTTTTATTATTTTTTGCCGTGTTAATTTCATCAGGTGGAAAGCACTAATTGCTAACGGGGGTGTTTTCAGAGCACCCCTGTTTCACAGGTAACAGTCTATCTTCAGAACACCCCCCTTGTTTTCACTTTTTGGATCAGCCCAACCCACTGGAGACAGAATGAAGAAAGTACTAGAAGGCCTTGGTCTGGTGGTTTGCTGAATATTTATTTACCATGTCAAAGACATCGGCAGTGTGGCAGCATTTTACAAAAATAGATAATGGAAAGAAAGTCGAAAGTTTGCAAGCAACAGTTTGCATATCACAGCTCAACTACAAACATGGCATATCACCTAAAAACGGTAAGCTAACTTGTCTGCGTTAGGTTGCCCCGTCTGTTTTGAGTAGGCTATATGAACATATCAGAATTGGCATATTCTAATGTTTTAGTCTAATAATCGTTTTATAACTGCAGTCGCACCCGCTCGCAACTACAGTAGCATCCCCCAGGGTTAGTCGCGAAGCTGAGCGCCTATGTTCAGCCTCACTCTGTGCAAGGACATGCACAGAGCTGCTGAAATGATAGTGTCTGTCAGTTATTATAACATATGACAAAAACAATTGTCTTATTGTATATTATTGTATAGTATTATGTTGCATATTCCTCAACAGTTCTTGTGCTGATATCACAAGTTGACATAGTACTATTTTCAGAGATCATAGGCTATGATATTGCGCAGGTGCACGTGATGCAACGCTGTCAGAGCTGACAGACAGACAGACTCGAGTGTGTCATTTCAGTGCAAAATAATTAGGTTAAAAAACGATTTAATATACTGCAAATAGCCTACTAGTTTTTTATGTTTGTTTATAATTCATTTAGGCGGACAATGCTACCAAGTACTGCGCAGCTAATTAATCTAACGCTTTTTTTTTTTTTTTTTTTTCGCCACCATTTTATAACCTCCTGCTGAGTTCATCACATCCATCTTCTTCCCCATTCCAAAGCAGGGCATTGATGCTAGCATTTGTGGCTGCAGGCCAGTAGCACGGTAGCATGCCTGCAGAGTCAACTACTCTGATGCCGTCCACAACAGCCTGAGCACTTCACTTGCACGCCTCTCGTTTCTAGATCACAGTCCTGTCTGAAGGCTCCAGTGCTTTCAAAACAACCATCTGTGAGCGAGGCGAGTCCATGGATTGTGGATTTTCTTAATAGGCAAAGGTTGTATCAGAACAAACCCCTGCTACTCTCTTTGCAGGTACCTGATTCGGCTTCACACTCTCCTCTCCTAATGTCCCTATAAGCAAATGACTGTACTGCAATTTAATCAAGCTGTTTAATTTTGTGAACAGCAGCAATATGACAAACTGGAGAACAATGTGCCAATAACAACTTTGATCTATCATTATTTCTTTTTTTTAAGATAATTTTTTGGGCATTTTAGGCCTTTATTTCTGACAGGACAGCTTAGACTTAAAAGGGGAGAGAGAGGGGGAATGACATGCAGCAAAGTGCCACAGGTCGGAGTTGAACCCGTGGCTGCTGCGTGGAGGACTAAGCCTCTTTATATGAGCGCGCGCTCTACCAGGTGAGCTAACCAGACGCCCGATTTAACATTTTTAAGACAGCAGACACAAGGACTTTTACAAGTACCCATAAGAACTGTAGTACTGTAAACATCGTGGGATTTAAAAGTCCTATGACATGCTGCTTTTTGGTTGCTTTTATATAGGCCTCAGTGGTCCCCTAATACTGTATCTGAAGTCTCTTTCCCGAAATTCAGCCTTGGTGGAAGGTGGAGGATGGGGTGGGCCAAATTCTCTGGGCGGGCAAAGCAGAGAAAGGGAAGGTAACCTTTACCCTTATGTTGTCATATAGGAAAGATTCCAGATTGGCCCATCTGAGCTTTCATTTTCTCAAAAGCTGAGCAGGATACCCAGGGCTCGGTTTACACCTATCACCATTTCTAGCCACTGGGGGACCATAGTCAGGCTGGGGCAACTCATATTAATGTTAAATTTTCATGCCATGGGACCTTTAATCAACACCAAACAGAGGACACTCTTCTGATGTCAGCTCTATGTGTCACAACATAATTCCATCAAATACCTGGCCAAAACCAAAGCATGGACCACAGAAACTACCCCAGTTTATGTGCTACTCTCTGGAAGAAGGTTCCAGTGTCCTCAATAGAGACTGACATTTTTTTGGTAAACCTGCCGGGTCACGGGATTCCAGTCACGTGATGACTCCCATCCATCAATTTACAGTAGCTATTCATCACGTGACTGGGACAGGACAAGGAAAACAACTGAGCTGGGGGGAGGGGAATCATAATAACAGTATAGGTCCGTTTTTATATATAAATATGCAGTTCTAATATAAAACAAAAACAAAAAAAATAGATAGAGGAACGGGATGGGAGTCATTTTTCGGGGATTAGGACGGGACAGGAGATTTTTTTTGTTGGAGATGGGATGGGACAGGAGTGAAAATCCCCTCCAGCGTCACCCTCTAGTCCTCAACCTACGCTGTAAAACATCATACAGGAATTTAGTGGCATTTACTAATATTTTGTCATTAACTACATTAAAGGTGCTGTAGGTAGGATTGGGAAGATCCAGGACTTATGCTGCGTTCCAGACACAATCTTTAGCCCGTAAGTTACGACTTCAAGTCACGACTCACGACTTGGTAGCGTTCCAGGCAAAGTCACCACAAACCCTTCTAGCTAGCGTTAGCGTTAGGTAGCGGCTACCCACCGTTCACGTTAGCTAGGGCTAGCTGATACTAGCGATTTCTAGTCTGCAACATATTTTGGGCTTCATTTAATAAACATAACCTGTAGTAGTATACAATCGTATGTGTATTGTTTTGATTACAATGTGCGGAATTACTTTATGTTGCCTATTTATGTCTATTTCTATTTCTCACTGTTAATCACCGGCGTCTGTACAGCATCAACAGGGGTCGACATTGTTGTTTATGTGTGTGCAACGTCAAAACTGTAACTGGGAGTACAACGATCTGGTACGAGTTCACCAGTAGTAAGTTACAGGTTTGACTGCCGTTCCAGGGCACTTTCACGCGTAGAAGGTTGTGAAAACACTTGTTACAGGTTGCCTGGAACGCAGCATTAGCCAATAAATTTGAACATCAACAACTTCTCAGTCCCTCCCCCTTTCTGCTAAAGCCCAAAATGGTCTCCTAAGCCCCTCCCCCCACAAGGGAGAATGAATGCGTGTGCATGAGTAGTGATTGACACGCAGTTAGACACCCCCCTTGGCCCTAATTGGTGCATCTGAACAGGGAGCTGTGGATTTTTGCAAATTGCACTACAGGCTGTAGGTGGTGCCAGAGGAGCCGGATATTTTTTAATTACCTGTTTCATGTAGTTCTACTGGAACATAGGATCAATTTCAGCAAACATGACAGAAAGTTAGTTTTATAAGTCTTACCTACTGCACCTTTACATTTAAATATATACATTTTATTAATTTAAATTATTAGTCTTGAATGGTGTTGAATGAATGTACTGCTGAGAGTTCACTCAACTCAATAAAATTAGTTTCTAAAGAAACATCATCAGCATTGGATAAGATAAGATGAAATACAACTTTATCTTTATATTTAAGGGAAATTGTTGTGCGGCATTTAGCAGACTTCCCAGCATGCATTGTTTGAAAGTTGAAACTCTGAGACCCTCTTTTTTATGGAAATGGAAACTTGTGTGTCTTTAATAGGGCTGCACAATATATTGTTTTTGTTATCGTCATCGCAATATCAACATGCGCAATATACACATCGCGAAAGGCTGCAACATATCGCGATAGACACTCAGACACGCAGATTGTTTGTGTAAGTTGAAAGAAAATATCAGTAGTGGTGCCGTTTGTTCAATAAAAGAAGTTTAGAAATGATTTCCAACAAGCAATTTGTTGTATTTTAGAAGACTACTGAAAGCAGCAGAAATGCAGAATTGAGTACGTTATAATGTCTGTTTATTTATCGCAAGTAGTATTGTTATCGCGATATTCAACGTTATCGCATACCGCATATTTTCCTCATATCGTGCAGCCCCTGTCTTTAGTACATAAAGATATGTCATGGCTGAAGGTTAGTATCCTAACTCAGTTACTGTGAGCAACGCCACATGTTGTTGGAGCCTTTCTGCAGCTATGAGTGCTTCATGTCAAATGAAGAACTGACTCTTCAAATTGAGATATAATAATATATCTCTAAAGTAAGTCAGCGTGACTCAACAGTTGTTGATTGAACTTAATATTTCAAGTTCAGTGAATTAACTCAGTTTATCATTTTCACGCTGAAGTAATTATTCAAGTTAAGTATAGTTAACTCATATCTTTAATTAAGGCAGCAAGGGAACTATTTCTTTTTAAGTTGAGCCAGCTTAAAATGATTTACAGTACCCTTCTAAACCACCCATTTCCACATCCCCAAACATGTTCTCACACAGTCACACACAATACAAAAACACACACCACCCCGTGATGACAGACTGTTAATCTGACAATAGACAATGATATAAGCTACTTAGGCTATTTACCAACCCAGCTGCATTTTGCACATCTGGATAATAACTGCATTTCATTTAGTATCATCTGATTTCTGCAATACTGCTGCTTGAACTGCAAAATAAAATTGGTTATGTTGTCTTGAGTTAATTGTGAGTCAATTGTACATAGGAATGCACTACCAGTAGTTCAATGCCATGACAATTAATATAAAGAAAAATGTCAGTGTTTCTACAAGAGGCTAGCTCTGATGTCATATTAGGTTACAAACAAGGTAACTAATTAAGTAAGTAGTTTATTATAAACATACATATGTAGGTGTGGGTATCTACTATTATAAACTAATGCAAAACATGTAGCAAAACTGCCCAAATGCAATTAATTTGTAGACTGTATATTTTATGCTGTATTTAGTCAAATCCATATTACATAATGGGTAATGTTGGGTAATCTCTTTGTTCACAAGCAAATACACTTACAGTTAATATTTTTATGTTTGGTAGCTAAATCAACTGGCTAAGAGACGAAAGTTGGACGGTTGCATTTGTTAATGATGAGCCTTGGTGACAGGAAAGAGCCCTTGGCTGAGAAGTGCAAGGGGAGGTCAGATTATGGCTGCAGGCATCAACAAGTGCTGATCCCGCCAGTGTCCAGACACAACGGAATCAAAGCTTATTCATCGAAAGCTTTGCAACCAACACACATGCAAACAACATACCACACTCACCTTATCTGTGCCTCTAATCCGGCTGTTCTTCTTTGCTGTGGCTAACCGTTGTCTCTGGCTCCACGCTACTTCCCACTGCGACTGTTTCAGGAGTTTCTCCATCTTGCAAGTCTTCTGACAACCCATTGTCCCCTGGCACATGAAAACAGATATCAAGTTAAGCCATGCAACAATCACATTACATCTCAATGATACAGTCCCTGTTTGTTACGAGCAATAACCTACCATGACAGAACGGTTTGCATGCTTCCCCAAACGCTTGTCATAGTCAGCAGTGCCGGATGATGTCATAACTCCAGCATGTTCAGATTATAAATATCTGTATTCAGCAGAGTTACATAATAATGGATGTTGGATTATTGTTAGTACACAGACAGAAGAGACGGCACAGCTGCCGCAGGAAACGCATAAAACTACAAATCATCTAAAATTACATTTGAATGATTTAAAAAAAGAGGCAAGAGCTGAATGTAAGACGTTTGATGTATGTTTAGAGGATACATTTCATGAAATGAAAATTAATGTATCATATGTCTATGTAATTGGACTAGAGCCTATAATTAAAATTTTCATTTATCTTTAAAATTGTGATTCACAGTAGCTGTGGGCTAGAATGTGTCTACAGACTAACAACACTGTACAAAATCCAGTAGATATGTTTTATATTGTACTACCACCCACCTCAGATGCAGGGTAAGCCAGGCTCCAGCAGAAATGAGGCAGCAATTAAAACGTCCAGTGGGCCGGTCATTAGTTACACTACAGTTTCCACTGGGTCATCCAGGCCCACGTTCTCCCAAACCACTGCAGAAGAGACTATTAGCTGTTGGATTTTCCTTCCCAGTCAGCTCTAATTCCAGTTAGACCAAGCACTCTACTGGACTATGCAATTCACTGTTATCGTTTTAAGAGCTGATACATATCTCATACAGTGCACCCAGTAACAGAAAAAATCTTTCTGCAGCCTTTAAATGAGAGTCGCTTCTACACAGGCCAAGTAATGTGATGCCTCTTGCATCAGAGACTGCAATATGAGGTTCACTGTTTTTTTTCTCATTGGCCAGATAAATGTTTGGTGCCCAATGCCCATTTATATCATATATATACTGGATCTTACTCATCCAGTAAGAGCAGCTTTTAAAATATGAAGGCTTAGAAGGTTATATCAGCACACTCATGAGCAGTTCTTGCAACTGTAAACACAGGATTTGGCATCCAGTAAGAGTGTAATATGGTTTGTACTAGAGTTGGGCAATATGTTAAAATTTTAAAACCAACCACCGTCAGCCCAACAACTTCCAATTGGCGATATATATTTGTTTAGGTGTGTGTGCTTAAGTAGAAGTAAAAGTAGACCACCTGAACTACCTGAAAAAATGACTTGAGCGGGGAGTAACTTAAGAATAAGAAAACAAATACCAGCACACTTCTTTGAGGTATATGACTGCCATCATTTCAACCACAGCTAGTCTTTCGCAGGTAAAGGTAAAGAAGTAAACATACACCTGTATGAATGGCTATGGTCAGTTTATGGTTTGTGATGAAATGTCACATCATCATCTCCTGATTAGATAATCTCAGGGTTTTTCCTGACTCAGAATCAGGCCTTGGGGGGGGGGACAACGCACGACAGTAAGTATGAATGGTCCGCGTACAGTAAAGGGCCTGAATTACCTTATTTGACAGAAATATATGCATTTGCCTGTAATTTCTGACAATTTGATAAACAGAAATGCCTATTATGCTTGAGTAAATGGAACCCCAATTAACAAAACTGCTTAAAAAAAATATTAATATTTAAATACTACTGTTAAAATCACAGGGAGAGTCCGGTAGGCCCCTACAGCCTGACTCTGGACCATAAAACATTTTTTTTTATAAAGTTTATGTTCTGCTTGTTAAACAGTTGTTTGGTAAATTGCTAATAAACACATTCAGAGTGGATTTGAATTGCTATTCTTTCTCTCAATTTTTTTTTATCATTTTAGCAGTGGTTGTCCTTTGGTGCTGGCTTAAACTTTGGGGGGGGTCGCCAAGCATTGCTTTATATAGGAAAAACCCTGAATCTGCTACATATAGACCACAACAATTTTCACAGTATGTGTCTCTCAAGATCACAAAGTCCCCATGTCAATATTACATTAATAGTATACTCCAATAAGTATAAAACATTTATAAATTGTATGTTTTGCTTGTTGTCTTTATCATGTTAGGATTTTGCAAATAAATCAGCAAATCAGATATGCATGTCTATTATGTCAAAAACTGAATATATAAAGACCATCTACATGTTATAGTGTCTTTAAAGGAACAGCTCACCCCAAAATCAAAAAATATATTTTTCCTCTTACCTTTAGTGCTATTTATCAATCTAGTTTGTTTTGGTGTGAGCTGCCCATTATTGTTGCCCAGAGATGTCAATATATGATGGAACTAGCTACAGTAGATGGCACTCGGTTTCAAATATGGAAGCGTAGAGGCATGTGTTTTGTGGCTTACAGCGAAAGACGTAAACAGTAATGGCGTCCTCCTTGGCTTGGCTGAGCTGTAACCATATAGACTATATTAATGTTAACAGTCTATGGGTGTAACTTTAGCTAGCTCATCATGTCTCATGCCTCATTGAAGCTAATTAGGAGATAATGATGTGACTCCTTCGCTTTTACCTGTTTTTTCCTCAAGTATAATTTGTCCTCTACGTCTGTCTCTCTTCATCAGGCTGCATGAATGACCATAACTAGTTAAATGGTTAAAAAGTCACAAAGACGCGCAACAGTTAGCTTGGTTAACGTTAGTAGTAGTTTTGGAGCATGAAATACTGTGTGTACTAACGCAACAAACACACTTCCTGCTTCAATGTCAGCACGGTTCTCTGATGTACAAAGACCAGACCAGCCTTGTCACCCGGTGCTCGCTGCATTCTGCGGTGTTTGAAAGCCATAAAGTTACTCCGTCAATTAATGGAGAAGGTACCATTTGTCATCCGAATTTCCCGCTGTAGCCATTTTTTCGCTATTCCAGGGTCATGAGGGGGCGTGGCTGCGGAAAGATACTGACCATAGACCGTTACTGACCAGCCTCAGCAGAGTAAAAGTAGGCCTACAGTTGATGGTTTCTGTCTAAAAAATAAATACGCATTCCAACAAGAACAGTTTACAAAAAAAAATTACTTGACCATAGCAGACCATGTACGCTAAATTCAAATAAAGTATAGTAATAAGTAACTAGGAAAACTAACACGAAGCCTAACAACAGACTGATAATTGGACACAGCGAGCATTTAACACTTTCCATTATGAGGAAACACCCATCAGGTCATTGTGATTGGTGTCGTAAAAAAAAGAGACAGTTGAACATATTCTAGTAATATGCAGAAAATATACAGAGACAAGTAATGATCACACATAATTACAGAAAACAGGGCAAATAGGAGTTGGGGGTATGTCTTCTAGAGGCAGGTGTAAAAAGTAGGCCTATTTTAAAGTGTGGGCAGGAAGACTATATCAAGAAGGAAACAGTAATAAGGGATGCCAACTGTGCATCCTTAATGCTGCTTTAAAGAACAATGTGCTTCAAAGAACATCTTCTACATGTAAAGTATACATATCTCTAGTAAGACAACCTGCTCCATGTATATACAGTATATATAAAGACAATCATTCTCAATTCACAGTAAACATACTCTCACAGACTACAGTGTGGAACATGCATACACTAATAATTTACTTCATAATAGTGTTTTTTTAAAACAAAAATACACTAATTACAATAAAGAAACATTCTCTACATTTGTTCTCCTTTTCCAAAGCTTCCAACACCTACAGCTTGCCACAAAAATTACTGATCCAAATAAACTGCTGTGTCCAAGTTAAATCACAGTTCATAATATCACTTGACTTGACGTGTAGGATGCCTTGCTCAGTGACTTGAAAACACCCTCATGTACAGACTTTAAAGACATTCACTGGCATTTCACTTTACTTGCACCTCTGAAGTTTCCTTTGATCTAATTCAAAGAGAGAACAGAACTTGGCCTCCAGGGACCTACTTCCACTTTCTTCACTAATCTTGTTTGGTTGATTACACGGAAGTCAAACGCTTTGTGCAAAGTGCTCATTAGTCCTGAAGTAAACAGCACCCTCTGCATCTTTCTGTTTTCCTCTTAACAAACTGAACCTCCAAATGTTTGGAGTGTTAAACGAACAGAGAAAATAACCTTAATTCTGTCTGACAAATTCAGACTATTTATGACTGCTATATACAACGTTATCACCTTTGAAATGAAAGGAAATAAACAAACAAAAAATACTCTTTGCAAAGTTTTACTCTTTATCTTTTATTTACATGAATTCATTATTCTGTTTCAATATAAAATACAAGATATAACTTAGAAACAAATAAACAAAAGAATCAAATACCAACATTTAAATGTGTGCTCTTGAAATAACATCATCCAACAGTCGTACAGTACGTTGTAGCATGACTTTTTTCACATTAATATTTCAGTCATCACACACCGTGATCGTTATAAATATAATATATTTAATAAGTTAAGGTTTCATATGAAATGTCAACAAGGCACTTTTGTAAGGTTGCTGATTTAGACTTATTGAAAGAAGTGATCAATTCTGTTTGACTCAAAAATATTTTTTCTGATTGAGATACAGTTTACTAGAAATGCTTGCAGAGAATTTTTTTTTATACAATTTTCTATTTATAAAGGACTCCTGAGCTGCAGTAATTTTACATTCAGTTCACATGAATTACAGTAAATATATAAAAGGACAACAGAACATAAGGAGCATAAACTAAACATGTAATCACAAATTAAACATCAATTCATAAAGAGAATTGTCACAATATCATTTGAATATCAAAGCAGTTTGACATTTTGGGGGAAACTCTTAGTTGCTTTATTGTTAAGAGTAAGATGAAGAGATGGATATCATATCACTCTCATGTCTGTATGCTAAATATGAAGCAGCAGCAGCTTTGAACTGTTTGGAGCGCTGTCGTTCCCACACCACAGGCCGCCTCCGTTGTTGTCGGGCATTTACGTGCATCTGCATCATCATAGCAATGTGTTGATAGCGTCGTTGTTTTCTTATTATAGCTTGATATGTCGCTATCAGCTGGCACATAAGCACTATTACAACTTGTGCAATATTGATCATTTGTTGTTTGATGGCGCGATCCTTTGTTCGCAAATGTTTGCTTGAATGTCGTGCGATTCAGTGCGAAAATGAATGGAAACACCGTAAGATGTCTAAAATCAATTCGATATACCAATTTGATTGCAAAACAGCATGTGACGTCATTACGCACAGGTTTTTATTCGCTTTAAAGCCGTTGGATGGAAACACACTTTCACCAGCTTTATTCGCATGAGTTTTTTTTTTGTCGATTGACAATTGGATGGAAACTTAGCTAATGACAACAAGACTCCAGGAAGGCACTATGTCTAGCCAAGACATAGTTTGGCACATAACCCCCCCTGTAAGACCTTAACATGCCATATTTATTGCTTTTGGATAGCTGTTTTTCTGTTTCCAGTCTTTATGCTAAGCTAAGCTAACCAGCTGCCGGTGATAGCTTCATATTTACTGTACAGACATGAGGGGGATCGATCTTCTCATCTCAACTCTCAAGCAAGAAGGCGAATAAGCTTATTTCCAAAAAATGTAAAAAAATAAAATAAAACAAAATAAAAAGTCAATTAGAGCATTAGCAAGAAATGTCTAGAAGTGATACTTAACACGCAAAAACAGCATCTATACAGAACACCCACCAGTGTATAAATCTGATGTGCTGTCAGTGTTCATTATACCACTGCCAAGGGAAAGGGATGTGTGCTGACAGGATGCGTTGTTCTAGCTGTATAGAATTCCTCCAGAACATTGTATCATGAGGGCTGATGTTACTGGTGCAAAGTGGATCACGCACATCATACCTACTTTCTGTGTTCATGTGATCCTCTCTTTAATGCTGTTGGATAGTGAATGTTCTAAAAGTTTCATCACTACAGGAGCTGACTACAGCGGACTGCTGTGAGGGTGTGACTCGTGAAACCCATCACTCATAGACTCCAACTATTATGATGAGTAGAAGGAGTAAACCTGCAACCCCACACATGGCAAGGCCGAG
Source organism: Sander vitreus (assembly GCF_031162955.1). Taxonomy (NCBI): domain Eukaryota; kingdom Metazoa; phylum Chordata; class Actinopteri; order Perciformes; family Percidae; genus Sander; species Sander vitreus. The sequence continues at coordinate 5,771,695 of NC_135859.1, forward strand.
AAGTTTCTGTCAAAAAGAGAAGGAAAGAGACAACTGCGTTACATATCCTTTAAACCATTCGACGGCTAAATGAATGAATGAATTCATGGATATATAGATGAATGAATAGATGAATGAATGTACGAAAGTTGTGTTTAAAGGTGCTCTAAGCGATGTTGGGTGACGTTACTTCTTGGTGACGTACAAAGTATTTTCAAACAAAACGAAGACTAGCTCGCTCCTCCCTCCTCCTCATCCCATCCCCCCCCCCAAAATCCTTCTTGTCCGTTATTGGCTGAACACTGGAACATGGTTTGTGTATGTTTGCATGGTCCAGGTTGGACCACTTTGTTTTTGCTGGCGTGTGTGGAGCCTGGGCTGTCTACAGAGACCGTGGTTTTTTACAGTGTGTTTAGGGGACCGGCAGCTCGCGGATAGTGAGGAGATGTTTGCTGTATGTGACAAAACATGCTGTAGCCTAAAAAACGCGTGACATCGCTTAGAGTACCTTTAAGGAATGGACGGTGTTGATTAATTGTTACTCACACAGTAGTTCTCAAACAGGGGGTTTGGTTAGTCCAACAGACAGGCCAACAATTAGTGCAATGACAGCAAGCAGGATCAACAGAGCAAAGGCAAGGATAATGTATTTCTGCCAAGTGAAGAAGAGGGTGTTATTTGAACTTCAATTCAAAGTAGGATACCATTAAAAATGCTATAAACAGATTCATATCGTAGTTGTGACTTTGATATCTTGTATCATTGACATTGTTTTATTTGTGACAATTTAGCAACACAGAGTTAGAAAGGCACACATACCCTCCGAGATTTTTTCTGGTATCTCACTGCTTTTTTGGTCTCTTCTTTTGCACTACAAATGTATTCGACTGCATTTGAGACGTTCTTCTCAATGTTGTTAACCATATCCCCCTGTACATGAAAGAATCATGACGCCTTTATTTATCGCATCTTTTATTGCGTTTTGTCTTGGTTAGGGTTGCAACGGTATACAGATTCCATGGTGTACCATGGTATGAAAATCACACCGTGTTTTTTTGCTTATCTATGGTATTTTTACACATATTTCCAAAAAAAAAAAAGGTTTTAAATTTCAATTATAATAAAGCGTTTGATCAACAACAATAACATTTAATTTAATTCCTTTAAAGGTCAGGGTTAAGAATAATAATTGTGTAATACCACATAGTGAGTATTACACACGAGTGAAAACTTTGATATATTCGGAGACGGATAGTGTACCATGAAAATCTCACACCGCTGGAACCCTAGTCTCAGTAGTATTGGTAAAGAAATGTAGTGGCTACATACTGGTACACTTGGGAGATATAGGAAGTGTCATACTATTAGACATTGAAAAATAAGACTACAATTTGAATAGATAAAGAGAAGCTTTTACCTATAAACCTTTACAATTAGATGTAGCAGGTACCTGAGTTTCTACCAGCATTGCCATGTCCATGAACATCACATGGAGCTCTCGGATGCTCGACTCCAGACGCATGATGTCCTGGTGTCGTGACTCTATCTCATTTAGGGCCTGACGTGTGATCTGGGAATCAGAAATGATCTAAAGGAGAAAAACAGAGAGACAGGGTAAAATATTTTATCCCAAAGTACCAAACAAATGTTCCCAGCTGTATGTGTTAAAACTCTGGCAGCACTCAACCCCACCCTAAATAATTTATTTCTCCATCACCACTAGATGGCATTAATAGCTTGTAACCCTGCAATAACAGCATACTGCGCACAGTAAAGCATGAGAAGACTTACATCAGATGTGAAGATAGATGGATTTCCACTTTCTAACATGCCCTCCAGTTCTTCATTGGTGGTCACTTTTCCAGCTAAAATAATAAATAGCAGACAATGATTAACCAGCAATGAACCGAACCTAGAGAAGGGTTGTTAAAGACTTCTTCTTCGACAGGATCCTAGATCTAAAGATACCCCTGATTGCAACTTGAGGCCATTTTTTTTAAATGTAAACTAAATGGTAGTTCCAAAACACCCATACACAAGAGGCATGATGCAGTTTCTGAAATTTGATAAAATAAGATATAATTTACAGGCCTGTGAAGATTTTATGCTGAAGAGGCTGCAGCTACTGGTAGCTTGTTAGGAGAAAATTCAGAGTCCTGAGATTTAATATGACACCACTCCTACTCATTTCCTTTTATTTTTGCTCTGGACCTTAGATGCAGTATCTATCAGTAAAATATGGAAGGCCAGTGGACTGAGCTCTCTTGATCCATTATTTATCAGAAGACTAGTTATGCCTAAAAATCTGGTTATGGTTTAAACAGCTGTCTATTTTTTAAGATCATCTGACACACCCTATTGTATTAGGGACTTGCATTCATTATTCTTGTAGCATGCTTTAAAACAGACAAAACTCCTGGAGTAGTCAGTGTTGCACTAATGTCAAGAATGTAAACAACAAGTGTCTGTGCTTAGCCCTGGTACAATATATGCTGTTGTGTGCTTAATCCCAGGGTAATACAATACTGCTGTGTATAAAGCCAGCTGTCTGTGTGAGGAGAAGAAGCCTTATTGTAGCTCTATCGATTCAGCTGAAGGAAAAATAATGTCTTTGTTATCCATCCAGGGGACACTGCTACAAACACAATGCTGACTTTTCCCCACGTAGTAAGAGATGTGTTGTTTACTGACACAACAAATTAGGACTTCATTCCACATGTGAAAAAGCTGATAATGTGTTTGACAGCGTTAAAGTAAGAGCTGTTACACACCAACCAGACGGCCGACCGTCGGCAGAAAAGGCAGTCGGACTGATCAGTCGGGTCCCTGAGGTCCAAAAAATGCCTCAAAACACACTGAGGCGACGCCGACTTGAGTGTACGCTCTGCGCGTGCACAAAACATAATACGTCTCCATAGCAGAAGCAAATAGCAAATGAAAACCGGCAGCTGATAGGACGAACGCGTCACATGGGTCTTTTTTTCTCTGGAAATTCACAGCCAGACTGTCATGGCAGCTTGTTCAGAATACGATCTCATATTGTACTAAAATAGTTCACCGAAACGTGTTTCTGAAAACATTTTAAGCGAGAAATAGGCCATGCAGTTGCTGAATCTGTCTTCATTTCAGATCGACAAAGGTCAGTTTAAAAGTTTTGAGAGGCTCATCCGCTCGCCATTTCCGGGTGAGTCCCGACTGCCCTGTCTCCGACTGAGCATGTCAGATCGGCCAAAATAAAGGCTGACAGCTCCTCCGACTGATGACGACACGGAACACACCGAACAGACTCGAGTCACTGACCTCGCCAGACTGTCCAACGGCCGATAATCAGGTTGATGTGTCAGGGCACTAAAGTCGCTTTTCCATTACATGGTACCTGCTCGACTCGCCTCAACTCTACTCGCCTTTTTTGGTTTTCCATTACGAAAAAAAGTACCTGGTACCTGCTAACAGGTATTTTTTAAAAGCTGCGTTAGGCAATTTATTTTAGGCATCCTTGGGGGAAAAAAATCCATAATAATCTTTCATCCATCCATCTTCGTCCGCTTATCCGGTATCGGGTCGCGGGGGTAGCAGCTCCAGCAGGGGACCCCAAACTTCCCCTTCCCGAGCCACATTAACCAGCTCCGACTGGGGGATCCCGAGGCGTTCCCAGGCCAGGTTGGAGATATAATCCCTCCACCTAGTCCTGGGTCTTCCCCGAGGCCTCCTCCCAGCTGTACGTGCCTGGAACACCTCCCTAGGGAGGCGCCCAGGGGGCATCCTTACCAGATGCCCGAACCACCTCAACTGGCTCCTTTGGACGCTCCTTTCCTGGCTCTCAACTCCGAGCTCCTCACGGATGACTGAGCTTCTCACCCTCTCTAAGGGAGACGCCAGCCACCCTCCTGAGGAAACCCATTTTGGCCGCTTGTACCCTGGATCTTGTTCTTTCGGTCATGACCCAGCCTTCATGACCATAGGTGAGGGTAGGAACGAAAACTGACCGGTAGATCGAGAGCTTTGCCTTCTGGCTCAGCTCTCTTTTCGTCACAACGGTGCGATAAATTGAATGTAATACCGCACCCGCTGCGCCGATTCTCCGACCAATCTCCCGCTCCATTGTCCCCTCACTCGCGAACAAGACCCCAAGGTATTTGAACTCCTTCACTTGGGGTAAGGACTCATTCCCTACCTGGAGTAGGCACTCCATCGCTTTCCTGCTGAGAACCATAGCCTCCGATTTAGAGGTGCTGATCCTCATCCCAGCCGCTTCACACCCGGCTGCGAACCGATCCAGTGAGTGCTGAAGGTCACAGGCCGATGATGCCATCAGGACCACATCATTGGTGACAAAGCGCAGCCCTGGCAGAGGCCAACCCTCACCTGAAACAAGTCCGACTTACTGCCGAGAACCCGGACACAGCTCTCGCTTTGGTCGTACAGAGATTGGATGGCCCTGAGAAGAGACCCCCTCACCCCATACTCCCGCAGCACCTCCCACAGTATCTCCCATACGCCTTCTCCAAATCCACGAAACACACGTAGACCAGATGGGCATACTCCCAGGCTCCCTCCAGGATCCTTGCGAGAGTGAAGATCTGGTCCATTGTTCCATGACCAGGACGGAATCCACATTGTTCCTCTTCAATCTGAGGTTCGACTATCGGCCGAATAATAATATTAATAATAATTAATAATAATCTTTTAGCATATTGTAATTCAAGTGTCTGAGACAACAACAAAAAAACTAGACTTCCGCACTTGCTCTTGGTTCTGTTTTCAGGCAGACTTTGGCCAATCACAAGTCATTTCAGAGCTAGAGCGTTCCTATTGGCTCTTCTATTCCCGTGCGACTAGGGTTGGGCATCGAGAACCGATTCCTACTTGGAATCGTTTCTTTATTGGAATCGTTTGGAATCGTTTGGAGGATTTGGTTTCAAATCCGATCATCACTTCACAATTTAATATGCCCAAGTTTTGATTTCCGAAGCAGCCAGGCGCTTGTTGTGTTGCAGCCTTGGAGCACAGTAAGCGGCGCTCTAATGTGGCTTTATTTTACGTTGAAAAAGCTGTAAAACTGCAAACCACCATTGAATCAAAATAAAACGTTCCTCTTATTTGTGAAAATAAGCATGTGACCCGTTTCAACTCCACCCCTCAAAGAATCGGAATCGATAAGAACCGGAATTAAAAGGAAGAATTGGAAATGAAATCAGAATCGTTAAAATCCAAACGATGCCCAACCCTACGTGCGACAGAGAGTGGAATTGGGGGGAAGCTGCAGGAAGAGGTCGAACTTTACTTCAAATTCTCGCGTTTTTTTGCTTTCTACTCACTGACCACCCACTCCACCCCACACTGGTCGAACAGTAAATGTATGGCTCCGACAGCTTCGGTGTCGAACGGACCACTACAGAAAATATTTCCTGCCACATGCCATAAAACTGTACAATAATTTACAGCTGAGTGTGAGATAACTCTCTCATTACCTCACACATTACAATCTTGCACTATTATGCTACTTGTACATTGTTATTTTACTATTTATACTACGTATGTAGGTTGTATATTTTTATTCTACGCTTGTATATACATGTATATTCTATTTCATTCCTCTGAGTATATTTTATCTTATCTTATCTTTGTGTATGTGTGCTGTGTCCTTGTTAGTTGCTGCTGTGACACAGTAATTTCCAGTTTGGGATCAATAAAGTCTATCTATCTATCTATCTATCTATCACTGTAGCTTTAAACCTACATTTTGAGTACTAAACATTGATAGCCAAACATACTGCAAATTTAAACTACAAATTTTAGTGCAACAGTTGTTAACAATGCATTTATCAGTGGACTGCTAATTGAGATAATTCATTGTTAAATTATAGTCAGCTCCTGCTGTGGTTTTCAGTTTATTGCCGGATAAGGGTTGTATTTGTGACCAAGATTAGAAGCGTCTGAGGAACAAAAGAAAGCCGGCTGCCCTCATAGAGAAACAGCTGCTGAAACTCTATATAGAGAAAGCTTTCTTTTCCTGGAGCCATGCATCCTGTTGTACAAAACCCTCCCTGGAGATACAGATCTCTGTGCAGGTGCTTACTGTATGTCACACACCTTTTGTGATGGCTATTCCTCAGAGAGTCTGAGCCAAACACAGCAAAACACACCACTATGACAACTCATCGATACACATCAAGCTAAAAAGTATCACTTCTGAATGATGTAAGTCCACAACAGCACAGGCCGAGGTTCATGTGGCCGTGTCAAAGACAGGTGAACTACTGTTACACAGGCTGCTGAGCCCTTTGCCCGTTTCCCAGGAAACGCAAACACAACGAGGCATCTCCAGTATCAGGCTCTTCCGTCTGCAGCCTGGAGAACCAGAGCCTCTCATTAATGCTGGCCGCAGGGACTGTGAGAGACCAGAGTCCTATTTTTTTGCTTTTCACTATTGTCTCGTGTTACTCAATGTGCATAATACAATGCACCTAATACTCACTGTCTTTGCATTTGTTTGTCAATGTAATTCTGAACCGAGATGACCGAACAAACTGTGGAAAATGGTGGACTAACTAATACGCTTGTATGAATGCTAATACACCTATATTGTTATTTACACTGTATATTGTGGATCCTGTAGTTGTTGCTAGTTTACACATCCTGTTAATGCTGTACTCCTCATTTCCGTTTATTTTTTTATTTCTCAGTACCTAACTCTTGCTAGTTATGCATCTTTTTTCTATAACAGGTTGGTGCTCTATTGTATATCCTATTCTTTGATTAATTCTACTACTGCTCACTTAAGTTCTATCAAAACTCACAAAACATTGAAAATCCACTGTTTGGATGTGATCAATTGTGATTTTGGTTTGTGGAAAAGAGAACGTTGACATGAGAAGAAACCTGAAACAAATCCTGCCTTGCTGATGGTGTCAGCAAGGCATATCCAGAGAAGCAGAGAGGAAACCGGTGTGGTCTGTTTCCTGGATCCTGTGCTAACACAGCTTCAAGGTTTTATTTGTCTCTTTTATCTCTAGATTTACAAATCTTGACCATGCAACCAAATTCAAGCTATTGATGTGTTTAAAAAAGGGAGTATTTCCTGTTTGTAGTAACAATTTACTTTCATTATCATAACTTTAAAGTTTCAAAGACTACTAAGCCTCGTGAGGGTTTAGGGGGTCCATTATTTTTCACTTACTTATCTCCAGCTGTCTCTGGATCCTTCCTTTGCTTCTTTCCCGAAAGGACACTTGAGTCTCATTGTACTGGGTCATGACCTCCACAAACTTCCTGGACAGCACTGTGTGCTTAGTGTGAAAAAAGGACAGAGGGTGAGAATGTGGGCATTTTCCGACTGCAGAATTGAATGACTTACTACCCTAATAGCAGTTCTGTACAAGATACCTACACTATTGAAATTAAAAGTACATTTGAATGGTATTAATGGTTATGCACCATCATATCTTGAAGAGCTCATAGTACCCTGTTGTAGAGCTGGGCAATATATCGATATTATATCGATATCGTGATACGAGACTAGATATCGTCTTAGATTTTGGATATCGTAATATGGCATAATTGTTGTCTTTGCCTGGTTTTAAAGGCTGCATTACAGTAAAGTGATGTCATTCTGGGGGGGGCTTCTTCCTTGTGTTTTCTCGCCTCGCAGATTTCCTTGGATTGTGGTGGCACCTGGTTTGCGTTTGCAGCTGCTGCTGTGGTCCTGCTCGACGCCCTGCTACGCCTCGCACTGCTTCTACTAATATTACTAGTCATAGTTCTATTATATTCATTGTTACTATAATTGCCACTGTTCATCATGCCAACTCCTATAATTATTATGAATCATATTTCTGTATATCTGTATCTGTGTATCTGGGTCCCAACAGGCAGCGGCAGATGGCCGCCCACCAAGAGCCAGGGTCTGCCTGAGGTTTCTGCCTGTATAAGGAAGTTTTTCCTAGCCACTGTCGCAACTTGCTCTTGGGGGGTCTCTGTAAATGATAGTGTGGTCTAGACCTACTCTACCTGTAAAGTGTCCGGAGATAACTTCTGTTATGATTTGACACTATAAGTAACATTGAACTGAATTGAATGTAATGGGTAGAAAATGAAAAGAAATGCAATGCCAATCAACAAACACGTCTTGTAAAATAGTGAATGTGGCAGGTAAAGTTGTGAATTTCATAGTAAATAATTATAATACTCTAACATCTTGGATACATCTACACACAAACATTTCCCCCAACTGACAGATGATGATGATGATGATGATGATCATGTATGAGCAGGATAAGTGTGTATGTGAGGAGTTAGCAGTCATCAGTTTGTTTCCTGACCTGTGTTTTCTGGATCCTGAAGTCAACAGAGAATCTGTTAGCTACATCATCTTTAGGCAAACTTTGCTCCATGGCTTCAGAGAGAGAGAGAGAGAGAGAGAGAGAGATAAAATAGAATAGAATACTTTATTCATCCCCATAGGGAAATCCACATGTCTAGCAGCTCAAAGAAGCAACCACATTTCCACACTAAAACCACACTAAAACACTAAAGTTATGATACATTACACAACAGCAGGCAACATCACCTTTGGTATGGTGTAGTCAATAAACAAGTGTGACAATCATAGTTGGACTCACATTTGAGTTTAGTTCGCACCACGTTGGCATTCCCTTTGATGTCACTGGTCAGTGCATCCAGTTGGTCCTTTGTTCCTTCGCACGGACACAAATAGGGAAACACGTCAGACTTGGTTTGGTGATGAGGAAAAATAATGTCATTCAGCTAATCACTTTGCCTCTTTCTTTCTTCTGTAAATATTGGATTTGCTGTGATTTCATCTTGTAACTTGGTAACAACCCTTTGGCAATATTGCAGAGGTCACACAAGCTCTTTGTTCCTTCCCTTGTGACCATTTTCCACATCATGGATCTTAAAACACTGTACTGTATTACATTAAACATAATCACTGGTGATGCCATGGCACTGTAAACTGGCTCTTTGTCTTGCAGGGTCCTCAGGCTCACACACTGAGCAAAGCCATTAGAAATACTTTGAAACTATATCTGATTAGTAAGAGAGAATTTACACTGCTGGTTGCCTGCAAACATTTGCAAATGACAGCATGTTTGAATTCCTGACTGTTAGAAGGTTCCTGACAGAACAAGTCAGAGCCCAAACTACTTGTGAGTTTTGGGGCAAAACAGAGCCGTTTCCTTCACAGGTTTCCGGCCGGGCAGCCATTCATATACAATGAGGGGGGAAATGTAACAAAGGAAGTGAGACATTTTCACTCTGTGCCTCACATGTCAAACTCCAGCCAAGCAGCTCTCAATAAAACTGAATGCACAAATGAACCCTTGAAAACTACACAGACATGTCAATATTGAAATTGAAATGCCCTCTGTGTCCATCCCAATTCTTTAAAAAGACACACACTTACTGTCATCTGGGTTGGGTGCAGACAGGATCATGCTGTGTATCTTCCTCACCTCTTCCACTTGGTAAGAGATCTTATCAATGAGCCCTCTGACTTCTTCTACCTGAATCCATCAATAATAACGCATCAGTATCTTGAGCCATCCCGGCTCCCCAAACCTGTGCACATACTGGAAGTTGCAGTGATGATACCCACCCTTCTGAAGAAGCTCTCCATGAAGCCATCTCTGTCCACTGCGACTGCAACGTCCTCCTCTGCTCTTGTCCTACTCTGTACGGATGAAAAACATGCGTGTGAATGACTTTTTGTGCAGCCAGAATGTCTTTACCTGTCAAGGTGTATACAGTTAAAGCAAGACACTCACAGCGGTCAGTTCAGCCAATCGATCCTTCATCACACCGGCCAGCTTGTCTCCCGCCCAGATAATTCTAGTAAAACACCCGCTGGGTCATCGTGTAAGTCTCCATGCGTAGAGTAACATTGATCCACCTTACCGTGCACTATGAGGTCGAGATGGCTGAATTGGGCTAAGAAACAACAGCAGGCCTACATTAACAGCGCGTTATTGAGTCGACAGAAATAGGTAGAGAGCGCGTCAGGCCTTAAAAAGTTTGAATTTTAAGAACACTGGATCTGAAATACACCTCTAAAAAGTAAAGGCTCTAAAAAAATAAAATAAAGGTCGAAGGTGATTGTCTCTGGTCGTGTCGATATTTCTCACCGCACTAGCGCCAGTAACAGATCCACAATATCTCTTTCCCCGGGATCCGCCTGCCTCTCTCTCTCTCTCTCTCTCTCTCTCTCTCTCTCTCTCTCTCTCTCTCTCTCTCTCCGCCTCAGGGGGTTGGAGAAACTAGTCCACCCCCCTTCAATTAAATTTGATCGGACCGTCAACAAACTGCATTAATGTACTCCTATTATGTTTTTTGGGAGGGTTGGCATTAGAAAGGAAGGAATATTACATTACCTCCATTAAAAACTACAAGTAGCCTACCACTGTGACACAGATCACATCAGAGTCTTTTGTGGTTTATTATACGAAAACCACAGTGATTTTTTATCAGATGATGAATATTAGTTAGTTTGACAGCAAACACACCACCAGGCAGTTATACGAGAAGGTTTCATGAATAATACATGCGCACAGCTGGATGGACACTAAACTATTGGCTATCTGGCCACACGGTGGCGTTCTTTACTTTGATATATAAGCAAGTGGACCTTGGCAGCCTGGAACTTGACTAGTAGTGCTTCTAATGACTCCCCCACCTGTGGGTATCCTCCAAACCTATCACTATTTCACTTACAAAAACCACAAGAAAGACGAAGTGTGACCCACATCTCATTCGACACATTTGACATGACCACGATATGTCTCCAGGAATTTACAGTGTGAAGTAAGTTATCATATTTAGTAAATCTTCGAGTGGTTGAAATGTAATTAACCAAACCTATGAGGTCACTTATAAACGGTTATACTTAGTGTTGCAGATACTGTATCTGTGCGACTCCAGTGATTTCTGGGTCTGCTTGCCTTTCAGAAAGCACCCATCAATAGCATCCCTGTTGTTCCCAGAGAGTCCGGGGTGTTGTCCTGTAATTTAACCCAATATCGAAACTAGTCATGAGACCACATGTTCATACGTATCTTTTATCTAAACACCATTTGGATCGCACAGTGCAGATCCTGATCTCATTCATTCCCCGCGCAATCTCCAATTACGCATAAGTAATGCCATTTACGCACAGTTCCAACGCCCCTCCTCAGAAGATCCAAAAATGACATCACGTTTTGCAATTCCCACGTTCAGTCCAACAAGCCAGTAAGGAGCTTCTCTTCTCCTTGCCATTTCCAGATGCAGCCACAGAAACACAAAGAAACAAGTACTAGTTCACTGTGTCACGGATTACAGTTTTCTGCGTGGAAGTTAAAGTTGGTGTTCAGAATTTTATCATGAGAGGAAAACTTCTGAAGTTTTCCTGCCTCATGCCAGAACACATTTTTTTTGTTCTAGTACTGTAATTATTATTTATCTATATTTAAAAGATTGGACACATGGACTGATCAGAAGTTTTCACAGCTTGGAATAATGAGTGACCCCTCCTGGATTCATCTTTGTTTGGGGATTTAATAGTTGTTTTTAGAAAAGACTGTGTATGGTACATTTTTCAAAAGCTATGGAATTTCCTTTACAAATTCACCTTTTTTCAGCTTTTGTCTCCTGTATCAAGGTAAGATCATAAACACAACTATAGTCCCATCCTCTCATATCATAGTCAGATCATCTTTTCTATAGCAGCCTTTACAAATACATTTGATTTTTTTTATTTTATTTACAGGTTTATGCTCAAGTGGTACAACCTGTGAAGCATCCAGGTAGTAATGCATTTTGTATGGGTGATGGTGTGATTGCTTTCATTTTTCCATACTGTTTTAAGTTGCCAAATTAAAATAAGATGACATTGCACAGCTAAATACTAGATCAGAAATACACAGTGAACTGTAAAAGTGTTTTACCGTCTGCTCACTGCCAAACCAAAAAAATGTGATTGACTTGTTCACTGCCCTACTCATTAATCAGAATAGTTTGTATAACTTTTACAGCTGTTGGGTTCATTATTATCAATCTTTTAATCCCCTAAAATCCCAAATGAAGTGCCAGGAAAATCAGTTTTGAGTAATGGGACAGAGCTTGATTGGGGGGAAAGCCCTTTCTGGATGCTTGTTTACCCGTGAACTCTCCGTCCAGGCCTGCAGGTGTTGGCCACGGCCTCACATTATTGGCCTCTTGATGCTGTGGACGGAATCCATGAACTGTGGGACCAGATTGGAAACAGACCAGGTTATGTTAACGGAAGTAACATAAGTATGTGCATACATAAATAGACTGTGTATACTCATAGGAATGCACCACCTAAATGTCTTGCTCTCTGCATGTACTCAAGCTTTTTTTTTCACCACCCACCTTCTAGCCACAGCCATCATTCTTTTTTGTGTGTGCTGCTGTGTTCAGAGTGTTTATATTGTATGTCAGATTTATCACTGAAATTATAGAACACAATATAGATTTGGTGTGTGATGTAACTTATGATTTAAAATGCTGCAATACTTTACATCCCATAATCTGGAGGAGGTAAAGGTCTGAAAAATGTAGCGATTAGATCATTTTTCTGCATCTTAGAGTTGTTTTAATTGGTGACGGACTGAAAGACAATAACGTCTTCCACATGCATTGAGTTTGCAGCCATGTGACTATGTCACTACATAAGTAAGTTTTCATACAAATGTTTAAGTTGTAGAGGGATCAGGTATAGACTTGAGTCTGATGTGTGGAGTCACTCTGAGTTAAGGAAAATCCTCAAGTGAAGAGGAAAAGACCTCTTTGAGCGCTGCTGCCACTGTGCACTCAGCTCAGCATCACTCTGTCTCATACCTGCACACCACGTCCCTCCTGTTGTCTTCCTCTCACTGTTCTCTTGTGTCCCCTGTTATGTGTCTATATAGGTGTGAATCACTGTTTTTCTCCGTTGTCTTTGTCCAGCTCTCAGAATCCACAACCACACTGTGCTCCCTTCCTCCCATAACTCTTCCTATGTGTATACCAATGACTCTGCCTACACTAACATTTCTGCAACAGTAGGTGAGAATCAATCACTTTCAGCTCACTGAAATTCATTTGTGCACCACTCTCCTGTGCTCTCTGTTGTCCTATCTGTATCTACACACGGTTGAGCGTTTCACACATTTCTCCTTGTTCTGTCTTTTGTCTGTGCAGCACGACATGAGGAATTCTTGACCTTTTAGTTGTATGTTATTGTTCATTAGCTTTAGTCAAACCAGAGTTGTTACAGTACATATTTGATACAGCTAAGCCACTTGTTTAATGCATTTGTATTCTTTTATGAGATACCAAGAAAGCTGTAAAACCCTCATCATCAGTTGCACAAAACAATTTATGATTTGTTGACTATTAAGGGACTTTGAATAATTTGATTTGTTGGGTGAACAGAGAACTGAACATCTGGATTATAAGTAAGTAGACCCCCTGGCTCATAATTTTCAAGCGAAATGATGCACTTGATTTGTGCTTTGCTGCAGATATTGTTGAAGGAATGGTCAACAAGGGCATCTTTCTGAATGGAGATAACGGCGGTACCTTTCTCCACTTTGGAAACTACCAGAACTCTTGTATTAGTGACCCTACTTGGTGCGGTCCTGAGGGTGAGTGCACAGTAATTTATGCACACGGCAATTTGGCGAAACCCTAATTATTTTAACCCCATTCCAGTCTTGTATTTATGGCTACAGGTGATTTTTCATCATTTCTTTCTAGGAATTACCTTCTCCTTTTTTTGGAAAAACCATGAGTCAGAGTCGCGTTTTGCTGTAGCCTCTGGAGGGAAAGTTATCTCTAATGGCTTCTCTGTCTACACCAATAACTATGGAGGATATGTGGAGTTTTACACTCGAGGCAACAACCACAGATGGAAGGCCAACATCAGAGTTCCAGGTACTGTGGATGAATTTGCCTTTTTTATTACACACTGTTTTCCCATAGGCACCCATATGGAATGTATTTTGGTCTTGGAAATATATATTTTTTGGTTTTCAACCATAAATTGTTAGTTATGTAATTGCATTCATGGTTTTGTTAACTGAAACCAGATGTAGCCGCAGACAGTTGATTTGGCAAGTCGAGGGTACATTTCTTTTTATCTTTTGCTGTATCACAAAACATATAATTATCATGGACGTGTAATAAGATGTGGTCATTTCCCTCTTAATAACAATAATGTTTGGTGATTAGTAAACGCCAAGTTAGATGACATTTGAAACATAATAATGGTCTGAGTATGACCAATACTTTGAATTGTGAGAATAAAGATTGGATTTAAATTAGATGAAATGATTTGGTAAACTGTAAAGACAAAATGGGAAAAGGCTAAAGGTTTTGTGAAACTTTTACAGCCCACTGAGCCCAGTATTTTGTTCTCAAATGACTTCTGTCATCTTGTTTTTGCTGCAATTACTCAAGGTTGTGTTCACCGGGCGTCATAACTCAATTTAGATTTGAGTATTCAGTTACAGAGAGCCAACTTCATCTGGTTCTCATACAGTGTGACCATGGATGTATTAGAACGAGTGTGACATGTCGAAGTCTCTGGACATCGGTCACTTCTCTCTCATGTGTGAGGAAAAGCTTTGAGGGTGATAGATTAAACCTTGAGGTGCCATATTACCAGTACAATTATCACTGAAGGCTAAGAATGTTACATTAGACATCTCTCTACATAAAGTGAAAGTTATAGCATTTAAGTGGGGGTGGTCTTTGGCACAGATGGTTCATATTCTAACCACAAATGAGATGTGCGTTTGGTTGTTTTACTTTTTTGGTGGAAGTGTTTTCAGATGTGTTGTCTGATGGCCTGGGGCCAATGCCTGGGGCTCCTTATTGTCAATTTACTTCAGAGATACAAGGAAGTTAAGTTCTTTGTAGTGTAAAATTGACTGGAGAGAGCAGAACAGACCCTGCCTCAAGTTGTAACAAAGTCAAATGCAGTGTTTTGAGCTGAAACTAATAGTCGATTAATTAATTAGATTTAAATGAATCAGCAACTATTCTGTTTAGCAATTAGCATCTTTTAAAGCCGTTTTTAACCAAGCTAGCATTACTCTAGATGCTGGCCTGCAAAAGACATCCTATCAAATTTAACGTTAAGTGTAGCTACTTTGTGTTGATAGGCTAGCAAACGTTAGCAAGCTAACACTTTAACCCCTATACAGTCTGTACACCCTGACACTATACAGTCTATGCTCTAAACTAAGATGGTGGTTATAACAGGGTAAACATTATACCTGCTAAACGTTAACATGTTAGCATTTTTATTGTAGCATGTTATGCTGACAAGCATTTAACGTTAGCTCAAAGCACCGCTGTGCATCACAGGGCCGCTATCGTGGCTGTATACTCTCAACCAAAATGCAAATATTTCCTGCTTCCACCTTCTCATATGTAAGTTTGTTGCTTTGCCTTGTCACATATGGCAGTTAGCTGAACATATTTGGGTTTAAGACTGTTGTTTGGACTAAACAAGCAATTTGCATGTGTCACCCTTAGACTGTATTTACTGTAATAGTGCTCTGGGAAACTATAATGGGACATTTTACAGAGAAGTTGATTCATTGATTAATCGAGAAAATAATCTGCAGATTGACAGAAAAGTTAGAACATCATTATTCTACGTCACCATCAGCAGCAACAAAAAATATTTTAGATGAAAAGCCATATTGATACAGTACCTGAGTGTCCTGCTCAGTTTTTGATTGTTCTCTTTCTTTTAGTCACCCACTCTTGCATTGGTTGCTTTAACTGTGTTGCAGTGCTTTACAATTCTACATAAATCATATATACTGTATGTTTCCTCTTTCAGGGCCTTACTGGACCCACATTCTCTTCACATGGACAAAAAAGGATGGTCTGAAGGTATACATCAATGGGACCTTCATTGCTGGTGACACAGCTGGCAGTGTCTCAGAGAACTATGGGGACCCCTACCCAGACCTTGTCATCGGAACTAGAAACGACAGAGCATCTGGTCACTACGTAACAGGCGCCTTTGATGAGTTTGTCATCTGGGAAAGGGCCCTTTCACCTCACGAGATCTTGCTCTATTACAATGCAGCCATAGGTAGGACATCACGCTCTACTGTAAAAGTATTTATTATTACTACATGTCATTTAGCTGACGCTTTTATCCAAAGCAACTTACAATTGCTATATATCAGAGGTCACACACCTCTGGAGCAACTAGGAGTTAAGTGTCTTGCTCAGGGACACACTGGTTGATGTATCACAGTGGGACTTGAATCTGGATCTCCCACATCAAAGGAACATGTCATATCCACTGCACCACCACCATATATGCCATTCTATGACATTGCATATCTATCACAATGCTTTGCTCCCTCTTGACTGCGCTCTGAGGAAATTGGGGTTAAAAAGCAATTTCCGTCCTTGTCCTCACTACATTCCATCCACAGCATTCATTCATAACAATAAGATATTAAACTAAACAAATATACCCCAGCTCCCTGTTAAATGGCTCTTCTTGCACAAAACATTTCCATGACCTTCACCATGTAAGTGCCATGGCTCACATAGTTCTGCCTTATAAGTATTTATAAGAGTGCAGAAGCATGTTGGGTCGCAGGGGCAGATCATTTTGATTTAATGTGACAGGTTATAACACGCTAGGGCAAAAAAACAGTCTTGACTGTTTTTAATCTCTTACCTCGTTTGGTCAGAGTGCCATAAATGGACAAAAACATGTTGACATTTATGAAAACTGTGTGATAATACATATTACCAAATTCCACGAAAGTCTGAGAAATGGCCGAAACCTGGTGAAATTTAGCTAGTAGGCTGAATTATTATTATTTTTTTTTTAAAGGATAATTTTTTTTTTTTTTTGCATTTTAGGCCTTTATTTTTGACATAGACATGAAATGGGAGAGAGTGGGGAATGACATGCAGCAAAGGGCCTGCGTTGAGGACTGTATATGTGCGCAAGCTCTACCAGATGAGCTACCGATGCGTCCAGCTGAATCACCTTTTGTTGTATATGAAACATACTGATTAGTCACGAGGCACGCTGCCTCTTCCATTGTGTGTATGGTAAAGGTATATGAAAACTATCACTGTGCACTGTTAGAGCTTCAACTGCTCACAAGGTATGAAGCATGAAGTGCACACTGCCTTGAGTTTTACTCCGAAGTCGTTACCAAAAGCAATATATTTCGCAGACCATTTCCAGACGCAAAGAGGCCGACTGTTATGGTTACAGAAAAATATTTTTACTTCTCCAGAGCACACATATAAAATGTTGCATTGAACCAAAGAAGAGCAGGAAAGGTTCAGGCTGATACCTCTCATGTACGTCCATATATGGCCATTTTCTGGTAGCTAGTTAGTGCTGTTTTTATCAAATGACAACAAAGACATAAAATGTATCTTATCCTTGTACAGAAGCTAAGTAAGCTAAGTTTTTGTGGAGGTTGTAATTTATCTCCTTTCATGACTGGTTATGGTCCAGCCTCATAAACTGTAAACTGTATGCTGATAAAACCCAGCTACATTACAGAGGCCTAGCCTGGTCAGGTACAAAGCGAGGATCTAATAATAAAAATGCTTACATGTATATGTATGTATACATGTCACATGTGTGGTAATATATTGTGATAGAGCCCTTTGTATTGTCTTTTCTAGGCCAGGCCATGGTTTCTGCCACAACACCCAGACTCTCCAACGAAATCACTTCAACTGCACCAACAGTCGTAAGTTTATCAACTCTGACTCTGCAAGACTCGATGGTCCACAACAAAAAATGTGATACCTAAATGTAATTGTATGAACTACATGTGTGTATCATCTATTCATAAATATAGCGTCCACATAGAAATGGTATGAAAAATGTTCATACATGTTTTGGGGCTAAAACTGTAAACTGTACACAATATGCAAACAGTTAATTTCTTATTGAGCTGTTGTTTCCTTTCAAAGATAGAGGAGCTGGAAATAAAAGGATATTGAGAGCACATGTGAATAGATTCATCCTGTTTATTAAAGGGCTTTGGATGTTGAAAAGGGATAAAGAAATAGAAGAAAGTGGAGACAGCTGCTCAACACTACGCACAAAATGGCTCCCTGTAGGGCACCGGACTGAAAAAGAGCAACACTGAATCACTTGTCCAAAGAGTATCCCGAACTCAGGCTATCAGTCACTAAACATCCTGTGTATGTTGGAACTGGGTGCTTCTTCGGAAACATACCTCCTGGTAGTAAACTTCATGTGATGCCTGATGTGTTGTCTCCCCAGAGAGCCACTGAAGTGAGTCCTCCTGTCGTCAGCAGTAAGCGCGAGGAAGTCCAAAGCTCTCAGGACCCGGAGTCCTTGCCGATGTTGGGCTTCCTTAAGGCACTGCCCAATAGGACCATTCCTCACAACACTGCCAACAACCTCACACAGGTTTTGGAGCACAGTCCAACACACACACACACACACACACACACACACACACACACACACACACACGTTTCACACAACCAGTTCACACACAGACACAATGCCCACCCATGTGCATATGATGCAACAGTTCCGTGATGTCCATTTTCTTCCACTCAGGCTTTTCTCAAAAGTGTGGAAGAAGTGCTGTCCTCTCCAGGGCTGCCTGAGGTAAATGAGTTCACACTGTTGTTGTGCAATGTTCAAACATGACATAATGTAACATATGCAATTTGGTGAAAACTTTAATCCAAGGCACTAAGGGGATCCATGAGTTTGAGATTTTAACACCACATATTTTGGCACAAGTGGTGCCAGCAGCTATAACAGTACCTGGCAGTGTACCCACACAGGATTACAGTATGTAGTCAAGCATAGTGGTGAAAATTGTATAAGACAGTGCTGCTGACTATTAAGCGCCCTACAACACAATACTTTGAATGTAAATTTGCAGCGTCCTGTTACTGTACACTCATCCTGGCCAAATCTCCGGGCTCTTATACACAAACATATTTGTGCCAGAAGAAAGTGTGGTTTCAGTACATTGAGTGCTCAGAACAAGCATGCTTGTTTTTGTAGGAGCAAGCTGAAACAGATGTTCACGTAGGAGAACGCAAAACTTGGACAGTAGATACAGTGTTCAGTAAAGCCCTCTTGTGATTACCTTATCGGATCAGATTCATGCTGAGTGTCAGAAAATGTCTTTCTTTATCAAGTTTTTTGATGACTTTTAATCTACACTTTAGGCCTGTGTGTTGTTATTAAATTAGTCTATTTGTTCTACTGTCAGGCCACATAGCTTAGCATTACAGCTACATTCTAAAAAGTGGTTCAGCATTTAGCATTATCTCATAATTGTCATTTGTAGCCACAGTGGCCACTGTTTAGCAAAAGTTAGCATATCGTATCACTTTAAATGGTAATTTGTTTAAACTATATTTGATTTGCTAAAGATTTTTCTTAAAAGTTTATTATTTCTCCAGCTTTATATTGCACTCCCATCAAGCTGGGGGACTCACAAGAGACAGTTTAAAAAGAATGGTCAAAATCAACACAAAATAGGCAGTGATATCCTGACTTTTAGCTCTATAAACACTGGAAACCACATTTGCTACAATGCAATAGCATCATTTCATTGTTCCTTTCTACCTGGTATTTTAAACTCTGGCATTTATAACACATGCTTTCTGGACAATTTTACGCTGATGACGTCATCACGGATATTCTCTTAGACCTTTGAAAGCTCTCTTCATAGCCACAGAAGACATTATACAACTTTTTCCTGACAAATAAATTGGCCTTCGGGTGCCCCTTTAACTTGACCTATTTGTGAATGAAACCTGTGAAGAAAAATGTAAGAATAATTGTGTCTGAAAGACAGAAATTGTTCTAAAGATGTGACACCAGTTTAGCATAAGGCAATGCTGGATATTAAAGGCAGCGACTGAATTGATTGTTTTTCTGTTGGGTCATTATTTAGCAGCAGTCCATCCCTGTGGTCAGCGGTCTTATCGAGACCGTGGACAGAGTGATGGAACACATGGTGACTAACCTGGAGCCCAGCCCGAACTCTCTCATCTCTCTGGGTGGAACATCTTTTGTTGCAGGTCAGTATGCTGTCAGCTCTCCATAAGGTGACTCAATGTTTGTAGTTTGTGTAAGGGAAGACGGATATGGAGCATCAAGCTGACATCATTAGTTTTCTTACTCAGAGGACATTTGCGGGTCAGAAAAGCAAGAGGTCAAAACCCCTCCACTTTCCCTCTCGCGGGTGTGGGTCTTTGCATAATATTTTGTTTGCCACTAAGCTTGTTTGTGTCTTTCTCCCAAGAGTGGCTTCACATCTTTCATCCACCCCTGACAAAGCAGATGTGTCTTGATGCTTCTCAGTCTGTTTTTCTCAGCTTTTTCTAACCTCTGAACCCCGCAGATTACTCTCTGATGAAATTCCCACAGAACTACAACCTGCCACATTACCGCTTCCCCACACAAGGCAAGAGTTACATCTCCGTGCCTGGAGAGGCTTTCACCATGCAGTGTAAGTGCAAATATTACAGACGTTCAGTGACATTGTCTTGAGTGATGCATAAAGCAGACCTGTCTAGATTCTCTGTATAAAAAATAGTAGCTTCTCTAGGTTGAGTGTGAATACTGCACATTAGTCGTGGTCTGATTCTGCCAAGAGAAAGTTGTCCAGCTGGGAGGCTCTTGTTATTTGCCAGTAATTTATTATGCTTAGATTTAGGACTTCTAACATAGCATACAGTGTAGGACGGGAGTGCCATTAGAGCTTTTGTGTGACTTTATGGTGCACCGTAGAAATCTAGCTATGACTTTAATGTTGGCAGTTACCCTTTTATTCAAAACAGAAAGAATGAAGGAGAGAGCACTTTTTCTCCACTTTCCTCTGTCATTAAAAAGAATGGACTCACATAGCGGAGTGAGGGAGAGCAGTAATTATGGTGGGCATTAAAACTCTTGTTTGTTTGACTTTGCGTTCAGGTCAGATACCCTTGGCTCCACCTGGCCGCTACATGCACTGTGTTGCCATACAATCACTGGAATAAACCGTTTTAATAACTCATTAAAGGCCTCTTATCAGAAATGGAATATATGTTATCCCTTGACACATTAGAGCCAGGACCAATTAACTCATAGCTCTAAATACCTGGCTGTATGAAATACTCCAAGGGGAGGTTTTATATCCTAATTAAGTAGAGAGCATGCTATACATTGGTGTGTTTGGATACTTTATTATATTTTTCCTTATTCTTTCTTTTCCTTAGGAGAGAGTACAAGTAAACTGGCCACCTTAAGATCTCTTGTGGAACTTGCTGGAGGGCTTTCTGTCGAAACTTTTTTTGGAAGGTTGAAAACTCTCCTGCAGCATGTACACCGCACATTTGTTTGACATCAGCGAGCTTTTGTTGTTATATTCAGCCGGGGGCCGGGTAGAGGGTCTTTGAAAAGAGGAACAGGACCATTAAGGATTTCCTCCAATTTCATTGTTTATCTTGCAGTATTGAGAAGGGACTGAACTGGATGATAGCTCAGATTAGGGGAGGGGGACCAGACCTCCTGCTCTCATGGCGGAGTCATGTAGAGGTTTCATAAGATTTCCCGACATCCACGTGGTTTGCGGCATTCTCCCTTTCACCCTTGTGCGAGTATACCGTCGTCCTATTAGCCTGCCGGTGCCAGTGTGCGGCGACAAGGCAGCGTTAATTAACTTCCCTTCTTTGTGAGCATTTTAGCAGCACTGCATTACATTCCCAGCCCGCTGCCCAGGACGTTCAACTACTGTATGTTGTCTTCCTTTTTTTTTCAGTTCAAACCACCATCGTTGGCCTCTTCTACCACAACATGCACAACTACTACAAGGAGATCAGCCCTGTCAAGACCAGGTAGGAGGACGGGACAACACCCAATGTGAAAAGTCAGATATTGTTATTTCAGTCCAATCATACCACTTTGGTTTTGGCCAGGGTTTTATGTAGGAAAATACATTGTAAACAAAATCATTCAAGCAATTCAAAAACAAAAAAATCTGGCTTATCTCTCTGTACTTCCTGTGTGGTGCATCAGGTCCACTGGCACTAAGGCGCCCCTGCTTCCTGAACCACAGACAGGGTGATGCCTGGGGCCGGGCCTTATCTGTCCCCTCGCCTATCTCTCATCTCACCACTCAACCTCCACTGACTGATACACCCTGCTATTAGCTCTACGTATCCCCTCCCCCCCCCCTAAGTTATTGTCTCAATACTGGACCAGCTTGTCCACTCGCGCTGCAGTGTTTTCTAACCGAACATGACACAACAGCGTTTAAGCAATCTGTTTTCCTCACTTTATACTTCACAGAAGTTGAAGTACAACATGTGAAATATGTGACTGCACATTTGCAGATGTCCGTGACTGATTGTTTTTAATATGGCTCTCCGACTGGCCCGGCTTCTCTGGGGGTCAGAATGTCCCCTCAGTATCATGATAGAGAGGTGATGCTTGTATGATCCCAATGTCACATATCAGATTGCCTTGAAAAACTATTGATGCAATGCTGCTTGCTGCTTGTCAGTTTGATTAATTATATAAACAGTCAGCTGATCAAAGTCCCACTTTAATGCTACTGCTCCGGGCCCGTGTGTTACACTGTCAACACATGTGTTGATGAGTACCAGATTAAAGTGTTTTTTTCCCCCAGATTGATCTGAATCTATTGGTTAAATAGGATTACGATACGAACATTCAGAACAATAATATAGCAGTAAACAAATATTTGCGATGTAAAGATGTAGTGGAGTAATGGCGTCCTGAGCAGAAAATAAAGTCACACTGCCTTTGTGTGTGTTGTAATCCGAGCTTCTATGTTCTATGTTCTCTATGTTCTATGTAAAAAACGTACGTATTTCACATATTTGGGAACGGTCTGTGGGAGCCGTGTGGAGGCAATCCCAGCCCTCTGTGTTTTTAGTATTTCGAGTACAGCCCCTTTAATGTCCCTATTGACTTCTTCTTTCTGTCTCTTTCTTTTGAACTTTTATCTGTGGCTCTTATTTCTGCCATTATTTTTTGTCACGCTGCCTTTCTTTTTTGTCTCTCAGAATTAACGAAGCAGCTGATTTCAAGAATCACAAGATCCAGGTAGCAAGCTGTCTGATCTCTCTAAAAGTGGAGCCTTCACCGGCGCTGTCAGTCAACCTCTCTGGAGCCCCACTCATCAAGATTGTCCTCACCCACATCCTGGTAAGAATCAACCCATACAATGTCCTTTATCTGCTATCCTTTTTGTGTGAGTCAGTCATACTGGGGAAATTGAGTTCTTTTCCTGTTGGCGGGTGCTGTTGTTGGGTGTGGGACACCCACCTTATCAGAGGAAAGAGGGCCATGGTTCGTCTGTGGCTACAGTAGCCGGATTCCCCCCCATATGAAATCTATCAGCTCTATTTTTGGCGTTCTCTTATGTAAGAAAGTAAGTGTCTATCACTGACCAAGGCGTGTGCAGCTGGGCTCCCACCAGCACAAAGAGCGAAGCCTATTTTGGTTTTCATTAGAGTGCCTAACTCTTCCATCGCTGAGCATGTGGCTTCCAGAAAGCAAACTGATTATGGACATTTGAAGTGCAGGCTTAGGGCACTTTGAAAGAAACAATAACTTTCTTTTATGAACAACATATTTCTTTTGCTGCTTTATGGCAGGAGTTGTGCCAGTTTTCCATGGGAAATGCAGTCGAAACTCATCATGAAAATTAACTTAAAAATGTGTATCGCATTAGCTTGCTTTCCTGTAAAGTCAGAAATGTGGTGTTCTTCACAGCCATGTATATATATTTGTTTTCATTATTTGCACTAACAGGATTATGAAGCCATTCTTTTCATCTATATGCATTGAGTTAATATCCTATTAGACTATCATACAATAGCATTAATGAGGCAGTCGACCAAACCCCCAACAATGTGGCTCTGTTTAGTTTACAAGTCCTACAAGAATTATTCACTTTCTATTGAAGTGAATTACCAAAACATTTTGTTTCTCTCCTCACTCGTAACAGCACAAATGAAAGCCATGCAGCTTTATGAAACCATGGTAATATTGCTTTGTTTGCCTTCACTTTCCCTAGTGAAATAAATGTTTATTCTGCAATCATCTGGCTTGGTTCGTGTGACAGTGATTACTGTGTTTGTTTAAGCAGACACCATGGGAGAGGGCTTATAATCGCCTTTGTTATGGGTGCACTGGAAATGCTCACAAGCTCTGCTGTCCGTGGAGTCAAGGTGTTTCTATTTTAGTGGGATTGCCTTTACCCCTGATCTAAGGATGAATCAGGTTTCTTACATTCTTTCCCCTCGACCCCATTACAAATAAGCTGTTATACTTATTACTAAGGCGTACTGATTGGAATGCACCATGCCAGCATATTTCAATTTAATTTAGGCTGCATAGTTTGGACGATGAATTTTATTTAGGAGCTGGATAGTAATTTGGCACACAGCACTTTTGGCTGCGATCACGTACAGAAAAAGGGTTGTTTTGCTAGAACTGCTTTGCTGCACAGACCTGTTGTTGGATTTAGTCGAAAACCGACTATTTTTGGAGTTTTAATGTCTTTGGCAGCTGGTGGATACTTATCGCCTCCCTAGCTTGGAGGCAGGGAGGGCGGCTTACACAGTATGAGGCCGACCTTTCCCATCATTGTTTATGTCGCTCTTTACTGTGTGCACAAGTTAAACCTCAAAGATTTCCTCGCATGGCACCAGTTCAGTGGCCGGGAGTAAGTGATTTGCAACTGACCTCTCTGTTTATCCCCAGAAAGTAGACAAACACCCAGTGACTTCATTAAAACCTAGCCGGGGGGACTGAGTGTGTCCGAAGCAGAAATGTGTCAGCTTTCTCATCTGTCTTCTCTTGCTGTCATGGTAACAACAAGTCCTGTGTGCCATCTCTTGTTCTGTACAAAGAGTCACCTACCGTCATTGCTCAGACCCAAATGTCATCCATTTTCTCTATCTGACACCTGCCATGATAAAATGTATCGTACTGGGGATTGATGGAGTCACCAACTTGTAGAGAACCCTGTGTCATGGCAGGTACCACTCACTGAAGGTCTAAGCCATGTGCTTGGTGTCTGATTGACCCTGCAGTCTTGATTGATGCCCTCTGAGTACACTGAAACAGCCTGGTGAGGTCATGCCATTCCCAGCTGACTCAGTCAGAGCCGATGTGCCGCTATCACATTTTTATGTGGCACGGAGCGGGTTTGATACCCAGACAAGGTGTTATCAAGGCTGCTGGAGGCCCACATGCTTTCTCACGCCATTCAGCTGCAGTGTTGATTGGACCCTGGCACCTTCAGTGATTTATTACAGCTGTCTGACTCAGGTTTAGTTTGAGAGAGAAGAAGGGGAGAAAAGGGAGGGTGGGAGGCATCGGGGTCCGTAGTTAAACATTAATACATACATAAAAAGGCTGAGACCTCCTCCCTGTCCGCTTCTTCCGTCAAAGCATCACGCTGATGGTATGAAGTGAATGAATGGAAAGATTGATTTCATGAGCAAAGTGGATTTATAGGGTCAAAACTGAGAGGATTTAAAAAACAGATTTTGACAAGCAGGCCTGACTTTACAGGCTTATAAAGCAGTGTGTTAGGTTGGCGGCTCCGTAAGAAGGGCCGAGGCGAAAGGGTGAAACTGGGAGGCAGCACTGGAAGAGCACTGGTGGCCTCTATCTGTCCCTCAATTCACTTTTATTTCATTTCATTTGTGATGTAATGTAGCACTACGGATGATTAGTTTTAAAGAAATTCTTGGGACGCCTGGATAGCTCACCTGGTGGAGCATGCGCCCCATGTGCACAGAGGCTCGGTCCTTGTCGCAGCGGCCGCGGGTTTGACTCTGACCTGCGGCCCTTTGCTGCATGTCAGTCCCCCTCTCTCTCTCTCTCCCCTTTCACATCTTCAGCTGTCCTATATAATAAAGGCCTAAAATACCCCAAAAATATATGAAAAATAATCTTTAAAAAAATGGTTGGTTCTGGTGGAGAGTTACATAAGAAGATTGACAACACTTACAGTATATCTGAATGTTAAATATAAGGCTACAGCTAGCAGCTGGTTATCATAGCTTAGCTGTAAGACTGGAAACAGTGGGGAACAGCTAGCCCGGCTCTGTACTAATCAATCCACCCACCAGCACCTCTACAGCTAACTAACAAAGCTAAACAGTGACTACCCCACTTTCTGAAACGGCTCTGGTTTCGGAAGTGATTTTCACCATTTAATATCTTAATTGATGTTTCATTAAGAGAGACGAAACCAAGACAACCATCTACGAGATGAATCGTGACCATAACACATTTGATCGGCGCAAAGGCCCATTTGGAAAATGGCAAAAAGAAAGGTACAAGTCTGTGTATAGAGGCGATCATATACTTTAATGGTAGCAGCACGCTCTAGCTGTTCGCGGGTTTCCATGGTAACAGCGAGCTCCACCAATTGGGAGACGTCGCTGTTATGCTTAGGATTGTGGGTAGTATAGTACTTCTCCATGACATCGTGGACAAAACATGTTTTTCCTAAAACAAGGTTGATATCGCACAGAGCTCCCAGCTGAGCAGAGCAGCTCCGTGCACTGGCGCCACCGAGGAAAAGCCAAACGCCGTCCATGTGTGCCCACACAAACATAATACAGAGCTGGATTCAAATCGACAAAGTATCCCTTTAAGAGACAGACCTGAGAGCGGTATCAATCTTCTCATCTAACTCTCCGCCAGAAACCAAATGAGTGTTTCTTTTCCCAAAATGTCAAATGTTTGCTCAAACATCTTTTCTACACACACTAAAACTTAAGAAAATTGGATTATTAATTGTATCAAACTGACTCAGATGACTTCACGATTACTTATTATTATTGTCAGTTCCGTAATAATAAGTAATAATAGGGGTAGTGGTGGCCTAAAGGTTAAAGAAGCGACCGGGAGGTCGTTGGTTCAATCCCCAGACCGACAGGATAAAATCTGGGTGGGGAATGTGAAAGAGTCCCTCCCTCATTACCACCACTGAGGTACCCTTGAGCAAGGTTCTTAACCCAAACCGCTCCAGTGGAGCATCTCAGTGGCCAGCAGATCAGACTGTGGTTCTACTGGGTAGCTTCCAGGTATGAATGTGTGCATGTGATCAGGGCGTTCCTGCAAAAGAGAGGTTGCTGACCTGAATAAATAAAGGTTAAATAACAAAATAAATAAAAAAATATTCACCTAGTGACTGGACTAAGTCTTCCCTTAAGCCGTATCCATCGGCCAATCCCATAATTTAAAGAGCATGTAAGAGAGTTTGGTGGGAGGTGAGGGGCAGATGGGGAAATAGGGTGGCTCGTGTTGAGAAAGACGTCTAGACTTGTTGGAGCTAGCGGATCAATTGTTCTTTAACTTTGAAAATAAACACGCAAAGGTTATGTAACACTTGACCCATTGTGTATGCCAATGCTGGTATCAGTCCTTTCTGCCACAATTTTTTTTGCCAGTCTTTTTTTAACTCCCAGCACACGCCTAGCTTAAACCTTGTGGGCAAAATCTCTCCTCTGTCCCCCTCTCTCTCTCCCAACCACCCACACCCATCCATACACCAAGACGTATACAAACACAAGCTGTGTGAGCCCACACACTGATCAATCACAGATGGAGGTCTATTGCTGGCTATTGCTATTCCTTTCTTGCCAAAAGATTTTAGAGTCTCTCTTCACAGCCCCTCCCATTCAGCATCCCCTTTCTATCACCACTCAAGCCTCGCGACCACCACCTCTCTCGCTACGTGCTGAACAGAGCAGAGCTTGAGCTCAGAGGAAAAGTAGAAAAGGTCCTGATTCTGTCTATATGATTCTTTCAATGGCCTCAGATAATGTTCAGACAAAAATATAAAAACCTGTGGTTGTGTGTCACCCTCTGTAAACCCGTGACAAAAATCTGCATGAGAAATTCAAGCATGTGAATATGTGACTTGATTGAAGATTTGTAGATGTACAAAGACAAAAAGACAGACACAACTGAATGTGTGGAACAAGTAGGCCTATGCTATTTAGAAAGAAAAAAAACAATCACAAACAGCAGTGACATGAGGCTAATATGAAATGAATTTGATATTTTATCATGTAAAAATCAGGGGGAATTGAAACTCCAGGAGAAGAGCAGGGAGAAGGGAAGGAAAACCAAAAGGGTTGGCAAGCAGGGGATGCACTTTTGATGATTTATCAGAATTAGATCATTTATATTATATATAATATGGCTTCTATTTCGTTTACAATAGATTATCAGAGTGTTTTCATGCAAGATTCGGTCGCGATTCATGGAAATAAAAGACAAGGCGTCGAAACGATCGCTCCAGATTGCAAGCTGTTCACGGAGCTCCGTGGCGTGTGCTGGGTGAACAGCACAATTGCTTAACATGGGCGCCATAAGGAAGGGGGCAGCACTTTAGCGGCAGATGTGAATTTTTCTATTTTATGTACTATTTCATGTACACGTTAAAACTTCTCTGCAAAGGCTCAAAATACAGCCCCTCGCCTAACAGATGTTCCTACAGAAACCAGAGAAATGTTACAGTGGCCTCATTTGAAAGCCTTGGGGGAACACATGAATTTATGCATGGAGAACCTCTCCCTTGTCATGTGAGTTGACTTCTAAAAGTCATATGTGTTGTTTTGAACAGTTAATAGACACAGTACGGTATTTCTGTGAACGTCCACCGCTCACCTTATCAAAAACTTTTTTATTGTCCCCAGTTTTCCTCACACCCTGCCTGCATACCTATCAACACGTCTCGTTTTTTTTTTCTGTGTCTACCTCAGAGACTGAGTTGAGACCACAGCTGCATGTCTTCTTACATTTCCTCTGGAGGCATGATCTCACTCAAGGCCAGTTGTGTTTTGCAGCATGGACTCAGGTTTGTGTCAGTGTGATGCTTTTATGTATTGACCTTAAGGTGGTTCAATGGGCAGGGTTTTCCTCAAACTCCAGGTCAAGTTTTGAGCTGTGGTTGCTGGACTGAGTAATGTTACACCATACCTTGGTATGCCTTTCCCAGACATACTGCAATAAAGTGTTTCCTTCCCTTACTAAATTTAAGAGCAGTTAATGTAGCTTTTTTTTTTTTTTTTTTTTCAGGGGGGTCATGTATTGTATTGTATTGTACAATTTAGCCATTGTCAAAAACCTGGCTACATTAGCCTTTCTGTTGATTTGTACTGTACTGTACACCTCCACAAAAACAGAAGATGATGGTAGCTTTAAATAATGTTTTGTCATTGTGTAGAGTGTGACTGATGTGTTTTAATGCCGGTATGGACCCTGCTGACAACTGCACTGTTAAAATGTGATATCTATACCGAATGCAGAACGTGCAGTGCAAATTACACCCTGGCTCTCTGCTCTCAAATATTTGGAACGTGTAAGGGAAAAGGAGAAGATCGCGTACTTATTCACTCACACTGTTGTGTCGGGTTTTTTTTCTTCCTGCTTTTTAAATTTAGCATAACCAAAGCCTGTATTTAGACTTATTTGCTCTTTTGCTCTTGGGGCTGCATATTCTTGTACCAGTGCTGGGTGGAATGAGTGGGTGTGTGCAGGACTTTGTTCAATTCATATTTGTTCAAGGTCCACTCACTAGCTCTTTTTATGTAGTGTTCAAGTGCATCTCATGTTCTTAAGCTAATATCAAGCTCTGGAAAACGCAAGTAAATGGACCAAAAACTAAAGACTCTGTTTTGTCAAACTACTGTTTTCCAAACTCAAGGTCAAGAATGCTAAATATTCCATATTCTTTCAGTTAGAACTCAGATAAGATTGGGTAAATGTTAGTGTCCACTGTAACTGTAGGTAATAGGTTTTTTATATCTCTATTTGAGTTTGTTAACAGTAACACTTCTGGTAAATTGGTTGCACTACAGCATAGTATACTGTACATAATGGTGATTTAAAAAAAGAATATATATGTTCTGTGAAAGTCAGAAATGCTGGCGGTGAAACGTCAATAAACAATACATACATACATACAACAATACATTTCAGACATAACTGTTTGTGTGTGTGTGTGTGTGTGTGTGTGTGTGTGTGTGTGTGTGTGTGTGTGGGTTTGTTTAACTATATTTGTGGGGTCCAAAAACTGGGAGTCCATTATACTTGTGGGGTCCTGACAGCTTTGTGGGGCCAAAATGCTGGACCCCACAAGTTTAAAGGGCTGTTTGAGGGTTAAGACTTGGTTGTAGGATTAGGGTTAGAATTAGGTTATGGTTAGGGTGAGGGTAAGGGTTAAGGTTAGGCATTTAGTTGTGATGGTTAAGGTTAGGGTAAGGGGCTAGGGAATATATTATGTCAATGACGGGTCCCCACAAAGATAGTGCCACAAACCTGTGTGTGTGTGTGTGTGTGTGTGTGTGTGTGTGTGTGTGTGTGTCTGTGTGTGTGTGTGTGTGTGTGTGTGTGTGTGTGTGTGTGCACTAGCCTAGTCTGTTTGGAATTGACTGTTGAAACAAGGATGATAGGTGGTGTGTAGCTTTCTCCATCTTTTCTTGATTTGTGCCCCGCTTGAGAACCAGCTGTCAAAAGCTAAGATTTAAATTAGCCCAGACTTGCTCGATGTCTAGGGATTTGCAGAGAAATATGCTGTCGGCGTTTTGCTGAAGCTAGCTCAACCACAGCGAGGCTCCGGCTTCCAGCTCTGCCAGTCACGGGAGGTCTGAAAGACACCAACGAGGACAGAGAAGCATGCATGCATACAAATTGCCGGGTTCTGCGTGTCATCTGCGGCTTAAATACTTTTGTGATGCATGAGAGTGTTTATTTTCATCCCTCGACGTTTTATCCAACAGGCTCAACTCAGTTATAAAACAGCGAAAGGATGAGGTGTGCTTTGGGTTAGAGGCATATACACATCAGACGGCAGCCAGCGGCTCTCGTGCTGATGTTTGAGGCTTTTTGCTCCCAATCACAATTGATTGGTGTGGCGGTGTAAATGGCTGGTAGGGTTGTGTTTTCATTAGCAAGTCATTAGGACGCACCATTAAATATCTATTATTGAAAACACAATAATGTTATACGTGTGTTACACTGATGACCTGGCAGCTAAGAGTGTTTGTTCTCTTTTAAAAGAGTTGCATCATGATTTACAGTTCTAATACCCTCCTGCAGCTTTTCAACCCAAATCCTAGTTAGTAACACCCCAAGACTCACTCCATGTATTAAAGTGGCGGAAAGTAATTAAGTGCATTCACTCTAGTACCATAATTTGGAAATACTTGTACTTTACTTAAGTATCCCTTTTACGCTACTTTCTACTTTTACTCTACTACGTTCCAAAGAGAAATATTTTGCTCTTTTACTCGGCAACATTTATATTCTACTTGCTTTTACATAATACATTTTTGGCTTGTGATCCCTTACAAACGGAATCTCTGTCTAGTTAGGGCCTCTTGTCACATTTCAGATGTCTGTGAGTTGTAAGCATTTCCACCAAAGAGGGATTTCCACCCTCTAAACTTATTACATTTTAAATCTGATTGAATCCCAAAGAGGTAAAATTATCCAATATTTTGTAAAAAAAAAAAGCAAATATCAGAGAAAAGTGGAGAAAAAAATGAATACACATTTAGCAGAACCTTACCCCATTAATCATTGAGGACCCCTCATTTATCTTATGACCCTTTGGAGGAGGCCTGACCCCTAGGATGAGGACCACTGCACCTGTAACTGTATGTAAAATAGTTAGGTCAACAACTACAATGGTAACATTATGCATTACTATTACTGTTTTTCTTGATTGCTTAAACACATTTCTTGAAATGATGCCTCCTTTTCTCAAAACTCTAAACGGAAATCGATAACTCACCCAATTCCCCCAAACGTCCTATCTTCAGGTCAAAATGAAGCTCTCCTCCTGCATGCCTGCTCCACCCCTGGCACGCATCAATTGAAATGTCTATAGGCAGGCTTCATCCATCGCCTGGAGGAGGTGAACACAGTTCTCAGTCATACACTTGCCGAAAAAAACCCTCCTCTATCGGGTTTAGAAAGGAAAAGTATGCAGGCAGAAAGATGTTCGAAAACCTCCTCCACCTCCTCCTCTTCCTTCACCTCCTCCTCCTCCTCTCTGGTGTCCTTGCCTCCCTCCTTGATGTCTCTCTGGGTACATTGTTCCAAAACTGAATGAAGTGACTCTGGCCCTTTTATCTATCTATTGAAGGGTGTGATTGGTGTGTGATCAAATTTATAAATTGTCAATATTAAATGCTAGTGGTGTAGGCAATGAGAAACGAAGGGATTTGTGTGTTTTGCAGTTCAACAAATCTGAATCATTTGTCAAAACAGGGGAATAGTTTAGGGAAATGGGTATATGCTTTTTGATAAATCAATCAATCAATCAATCAAACTTTATTTCTATAGGACATTTCATACAAGTTAATGTAACACAATGTGCCTCGTACAAAAGCGACATAAAATAAAACTTTGTTCAATTATAGAGTAAAATATATACAAATATATACAAAACATGTATAGAACACACACGCACGTGCGCGCACACACACACACACACACACACACACACACACACACATACACAAACTAAAGATTAACATTGAACGACGACAAACTCAGTTATTCATAGACTTTTGTAAAAAGCAGGGTTTTTAGCCTGTTTTTAGAAGTGTTCAGTGTGGAAGTCTCTCTCAGTTCCACGGGCAGGGTGTTCCATATCATTGGGGCATAGACACAGAAAGCAGCCTCCCCAGCTCTCGAGTTACAGCGAGGGATGGTTAAGAGACCACTGCCTGTGGATCTGAGGGTTCTTGCTGGTTCATATCTAACGAGCATGTCTCTAATATACTGAGGGGCAAGGCCATTGAGAACTTTATATACTAGGAGCAGAATCTTAAAGTCAATTTTAGCCTTGACTTAGCCTGGCTCCGCCCTCCTACGTACTTCCGCTCAATTTTCATTTTCCTTCAGTACTCCGTCTGGGTTTGCGGGATATTCTTGTGTTTTCTCCGGCCAAATATTTGGCGGTCCAATCAGCATCAACCAACAGAGGGAGTGGCTGAGAACGATGACGTTGAGGACGTGTGCTAGAAAGATGCGAGCGAAGCCATTCAGTCCGTTGTGGCAGCAACGCTGCCGAATATCCAGAAGTTAAAGCCCGAGCAAGAACAATATTTGCTGAGTTGTGTTGGTGGCCATGATGTTGTGGCCCTCCTCCCCACGGGGTTCCGGAAAAGTTTGGTTTTCCAGCTCGCTCCGTTAGTGGTGAAGGAGTTGGCTAAAGCTAACGCTAGCGATGCTAATGCTAAATATAAGCCGAAAGTTGTTGTCAGTCTCCCTTCTTGTTGCACATGCGCATGATATACGTCACGACCAAACGTTAGCGATTGGTTATGGCAGATCCAGAGTGGCTCTGGGCAGATCCAATAGTTTTAACACAACAGTTAACACTTGTCAATGGAGAGAGGCCAGACTCTCTGGACAAAGAAGTCTGGCCACTAGTCTGGTCGGACCAGGCTAGCCTTGACTGGGAGCCAGTGTAAAAGTCTAAGGACAGGTGTAATGTGTTCAAACATCTTTGTTCCAGTTCCAACGCGTGCAAAAACTGTAACAATTTAATAATGTCCAATGAGATTATACATCAGTCACACGGGCCATTTTTTTTCTTTTTCTTTTCATCTTTGATAAGTACAATTTATGATAATACTTATGTGCTTTTACTGAAGTAAAATTATGAATGCAGGGCATTAACATGTATTATTTTCACATTGTTGTACATCTAAATATGTCTTCCACCTCTAATAGCTGCTAGTCGATTAAGGTTTCTTTGGTCGATTAGTCATGTTTAATGCTTTTTTTTCATGCTGAATGACTTATTGCCAAGAAACGTATGAGCGCTTCTCTATTTAACACAATTTTTTTTAAAAGTTTTTGCATGATTCTTTGTGGAGAAACTCAGTTTTACAATCAACTAATCGATGAGTTGACAAAATTGAATGAGCTGCCCTAGATTTTTGACAGTTTTGTATTTCACTACCGTGGAGGTAGAGGTTAAAGTAGTTGGGGTTAAAGTAATCCCTGTAGATGGAGCTGTGGTTGACAGCTGCACCAAGTGGGACATAGCGACATAGAAGCGCCAGAAACACCTTGACTTTCTATGATTTATCAGCCTCTCTCTCTCTGACCCCTCTCCTCTATCAGCCTGTCACTCTGTATCACTCTGCTGTCACTAGCTTTCACCCTCTTCTTTCTCTCTACGTCTATTCTCCTTACAAGGCTCAAAGTGATTTCCAAGGCGATGTTTGCTGGCCTTCTGTTATTAATAAAGACTTGGAGCTCCAGCTCCAGCCTTGGCTGGTGGCGGAGGCCTCAGGGCACCGAGGGAACGGCGTGCGCACAAAGCTCGGCCAGATCTCCAAGTGCATTTTAACACTTACCCAGTAACTTTCAGGTTCTTGCACCTCCCCTCAGATATCAATTGGAAAACACACGCTGGATGTACCACAAACAGACAGTTGCTAGAGAGGAAGCGTGGCCAAACAGCACTCCTTAAATGTGTGATGGTCTGTTAGTCAATGTATATTTAGCTTGTCTGGTGCATATGATGGTTTGATAATGATAGATTGTTTCCCAAGAACAAGGGTTCACATTTTGTGCTTAATGTGGATAATTAGTCTTCCTTCATTGCACAGGAACATTAAAGGGTCAGTGATTGTAGAGAGCAAATTCAACACTGTAAAGCAAGGCTTACAGTATGCCAATGGCAGTTTATCTTTCTTCCATCTGCTTTCATTTACACCCAACAAGCAATGTGAGTTATTAAAGCCCACAGGGGAGCAGTAAATTCACCCACGGGGTTGCTTGCAGCTCGTCAAAGCTGGACGCCGGCTTGTGATGACGGGCTGCATTTACGGCGCTCCCATGGTTCTTGGACCCATTGTGCTGCCTACTCTAATGGGCCAGATGCATATCCATCCATTGCATTCATCTCGAGGGTCACAATAAGTGATGACTAAAGAGCTGCATGTGCGAAACAGACAGAATGAGAGCAACGATTTGGTTACACAATAAAGTCAACGTATTGTGCTATGCTTTTCAATATGAATCACTGAGCCTATGGGCCAGGAAACAGACAGCCTGAGTGTCAATTTCACTCTCTCTCTCACTTTTTCCAGAAGGAAATAGTGCAGACGCAGTCCATCTAATCATACACTTATTCAGTCTGAGAGTCAAGACTTGGGGAATGAGAAGAGGTGTGCAGTCTCTCAGTATACACCCAACCAGCCAATGAAAGTGTTGTTTTCTTCAGATGACAGATTGAGGAGGGTAGTGGTTTGACCTGAAACCAGGGCCAAGCCCCAATTACTGCATTCTTGCACTGTAGCCATTAGCTCACTGTCTCCGGGGACTCCAAATCTCATATTAAGGAATGACACGGAAAAAGTGAGTTATAATCAAATAAGATTCTTGAAGACAGCAGGGATTTTAGCTCAGTGTAATAATCACCTTTGCTGAGTGTCGATCGGCGTCTTGTCTGTCCTTTAGTATGATGTCAGACCTCTTTAGTTGTAGAGTCTTTTATTGGCATTTAAGCACCAACAAAGTGTCTTTATTTTGTATCATAAGCAGAATTTGTAAAGTGTTTTACTCTTTATTTAATGGTTTAAACTTTGTTTATTGGGTTTTGCACGAACATACAATTGTCATCAGAGCATTTATCAAAAAAATAATGAGGTTTATTCCTCTTCAGAGGGATAAAAAAAAAGCAAAATATACAGCATTTTCTACCCTTACTGTAGCTAATATATCAAGATCTGATACTTCTTTTGAGCATATGCATGGAAAGAGAGCCAAAGATCACAAAGGAAAGAATGCTGCTGATTTGTGTCTGAAATATTCCACGTCGCTTCTTGATCAAAGCACATTTTCCGAACAGGTTTGCTTGAGTTTTGCTTGTAATTTAATGAGCCAGTACAATCCAAAAGCAAATGTTTTCCTATGGCACATACTCACAATTAAGAGATCTCAATTTTCTTTTTCTTTTTCAGACTAAAGAACAGCAAGAGCAAGTCCTAAATCAGAGCAATAAAGTCTTCCTCTACTGTGCTTTCTTGGACTACAGGTGGGTCTGTGTTCGTGATTTAAATGCAGCATGTCTCAATTATTCATTCAGATGTAGAGCCAAAGGGATTTTGTATCTTGATTGTCAACTCATTGCAGGTTCTTTGCTTAAGTCTAAAGGCTTTAAATTCTAAGAAATGACCAATGATTTGGAATAAGTGTACTTCCCTTTTCCCTATTCAAATGAAAAACAGCCAGTGTTACATGTGTTACATGTGTTCATGTTTCAGTTTGTTGTATCTTGAGCAACAGCCCTCTGGTGAAAAAAAAAATGTTGATCTGATAAATGGAGCCAAAACATTATTAAGGAAGCATAAATCATTTTAAAAAGGGAGTGTGTTTATGCTTGGATTCAAAGGCTTCCTCTCCTTATTCCCCTTTGCCCTGAAGCTCAAGAAAAATGTGAATTATTGGATTGCCCTGGTAAATTCAGAAACAATGGAAACAATACAAATATGTATATTGTATCTGTAAATAATACCTAATTGTCATCCTTTTCAGTTCAAAAGAGGGAGTATGGTCCAACGAAGGTTGTGTCCGCTCAGATGGAAACATGACATACTCTGTGTGTTTGTGCAACCACCTTACCAACTTTGCCATACTTATGCAAGTGGTGCCCTTAAAGGTAGGATATTTAGCTACTCCATTTTTTTTTCTTGCATATTAACCCTCTGCGAACGAAAGACGGCACTGGCGCGCCGAAACGATGTTTGGCAAAACTCCCACTCAAAAAGCGATATTACAAAATTTCATTTCAGACATTTATTCACTATTTTAATCACCTATATAACCTAAGACTTTGGCAAATTCATTTCAAGCACCGAAACAATTCGCGCAACACACCATAAGTTAAGGTTTGTTTTCAAAAGAGATTTGAGGAATTTCAAAAAGCAAACATCAATGTTTCAGCTTTAGAGCCAAATTATCTATTTACACATTGCTCTAGAAAAACATTGGGCGTCACTATCTGGAAAGCTGAGTTTGTCCTGAACATTTTGATATGAAAGATGGGGATTAGTTGTATGGGAATACCTTAAAAAGGTCAATTTAAGAAGCTATGTAAAAATGCCCTTAGACCTCAGAGGGTTAACAATGCATCACATCAGGCAGCTGTTTTCAGAGGGAAAAAAAAGCTTTGATAAACTGACAGCAGACAGGCAAAGTTAGCAAGTAGCCGGTGAACATAGTGGAGCATTTGTCAATCCGAACTAACCCTTTAAAACACCGAAATCACACAATAGCACTAACTAACTAACCGATCGAGGCAGCGGTACATCATCAACTCCGGTGTCCAGTTCTTACAATACATCCATGGACCTGGTATTTGGCATGCCAGCTCATTATTAAAACTGTCAAGGCTTACGCTTGAATAGAATGGAGCCATTGTTATTGTTATTAGTAACACCTGTGCTTTTCCTGCTATGACACAATGCGTTTAAATACTGTATAATCTGTTGTAGGTAACAGTAAACCTCCCATTACTATTTAGAGGAAAGTGTATTCCTCTACCCCAGCCATAATCAAAAGTGGGTGGCTTCCTCTGTGTCTTTGTCACAAAATAAGTACATTTGTAGGAACATAATTGGAGAGGAAGCACTGGTTAACCACACAGTGAACCACCAACCCGAAGCCCCCACTTCAGTCTTTTGGACAGTTTATCGTTCCTCCCTGTAGGTCAATTGTAAGCAGACCTACACAGTCCCAATGTCGGTTTCGCTGGTGGTTTTATGGTTCTTAAGTACTTCGGACAACCATGATTAAGTGTGGTATTTTTGGGTTGTTGCACAGGTCAGTGGTCCGTTTCGCAAGGACTACACTCTCTCAAGAGAACTGTCCCTTTGAACCATTCTCCAAAAGACTGTCCTCTTAAAACATCTGGGATGATTCTCATTCTCTTCTCTGAACACAGTCCTGCACAGTATTTTAGTAAACCTTTTTTTTTTCTCCAATCTCTTTATTGTTAGTGACATTCACATAAACAATGTATTGTACAGATAAGTGATAACTAAAGGAGCTTTAAACCCATGTACTGGACCTTCATCACACCTGTCTTCCAGGTCCCTATAGCCCACCCACAAAAACCCAGCACTCATACTCATAAATGTGGAGCAATTTGGAATGCTAAACATGTGTACATTGTCACCACAGTCTAACTCTTTGTTATCCAAGAATGTGTGCCATGGGAGTATGGTCAGCATCCACAATGGCTTCTTTAAATAGAAAAGAGGACTTCTTATTGCAGCTAAGTGGGCCAGCGCTGTATTTAAGGAGCAGAAGTCTATTTGATGCTATACTTTCCCTTAGCAAGTCTCTAATTAGTGGGCTGCCTCGTCCCTCAGCTGCCTGGGAATATCCCACATATCCCTTTTTCTGGAAGGCTGAGACTCCTCTGCCCTCGTAATGACAAGGCACATGTGAAGACAGTTAATGGAGAATCAAACCCGACCCCTCAAAATAGCCCGAACTCCAAAACAGCATCAATGCATGAGGCCGTATGCCATGGATACGTGCATATGAAGAAACACAGTCCGTCACTCTTAAGCTTCTTGGACAATATAAGTTTGCGTTTCCCAAAATCATAACAAAAAAAGTAATTGACTGCACATTTACGGTGAAAAACCCTCCATCAAAAACTAATCTAAACATCATGTAAAATAAATAAAAAAACACATAATGTGTGAATACTTTTCATCTAGAAACGTTTTGATTCCATCTTTGTTTTATTCTTTACACAGGAGGATTTAAACCGTTTTGCTAAAGCTTTATGACAGTGTGCCCAGTCTTGGAGAGTAGTCTGCCTGAGAAATACTAATGAGAGCCAGTATTATGTTCATCATCATAAACTACACATAATTTCCTGGCTAATGATACAGGCTATATAAAACAGGCTAAACTAGCTTTTCTAGCGTTCTTGATACAATGTACCGACCCACCATGTCGGCAAAAATAATAATGTTTTTTACATGTTGTCTTGTCCATTGTTGATGGTGATGTGTCTCTGTACACAGCTCACTACTGGCCACAGGGTGGCACTATCAACCATCGGTTATGTCGGCTGCTCAATCTCCATCATCTGTCTTGCCATCACTCTGGTCACTTTTGCAGTTCTGTCGTGAGTATCATCACTTTAACAATCTTTACCTCGCATCTGTCTTTAAAACATTTATTAACTTTTATGTTTTATATAAGTTGTATTACCAAAATGACCAAAGTACTAGAACAACATAATGTGATGCTGCTGCTCTGCAGGTCAGTGAGTACCATTCGTAACCAACGCTACCACATCCACGCCAACCTGTCCTTCGCCATCCTGGTGGCTGAGATCTTACTGCTCATCAGCGCTCGCTTCGACCCGGGCACGGTACATCCACAGTACACATAATGTTGTTGATGATGATTATAATGTCAATAATGATAGATTTTTAATTACCTGCTTCATGTAGTTCTACTGGAACATAGGGTCAGCTTCAGCAAATATGACAGAAAGTTAGTTTTATAAGGTTTACCTACTGCACCTTTAAATAGTATTTATAAAGATGTAAGTAAAACCTATGTTTGTGCAAGTTGCACTTAGTGCAGAATTGTGATGTATATGAATCTTATTTAACACTCAGTGATGAAGTGTTAAAAAGTTGTATTGCCTGTGGTAGGAATGATTTTCTGTAGCAATCGGTGCAACATCGAATCTGACGGAGCCTCTTATAGAAAGTGCTCTGCTGTTGGACCGGTGTGTGTGTGTGTGTGGGGGGGGGTTATCTGTGATGGATAACAGTTTGTTCAGTAACCTCCTCTCCATCACAGCTTCAAATGTCTCCTGTTTGCAGCCAATAACGGAGCCAGCCTTCCTGTCAGTTTGTTGAAGACAATAAAGAAACAAATGTGATGATGATGATGATGATGATGATGATGATGATGATGATGATGATGATGATGATGATGATGATGAGTGATAAAATGAATGATGATTATTGTGGTGAGGTTGGTGGGATTAGTGCCTTGTCATTTATTCTAATAATATTCCGATTATTAGAATAATAACGAGAGATTGTGTAACACTTGTAAGTGTAAAATGTGGTTAAGTTAAAGAACCACTAAATGATTAAACTCTATAATTAAAGGTAATACATCTAAAATTTAAATAAATGCCGTTTAAAAATAATAATGCATACATAAAAAAAGAATGGAGTGAATGTTTTGATGGTAAAAGGCCTTGTCCCCTGTCCCAGCTGCCTTGCAAAGTCATGGCTGTCCTGCTTCACTTCTTCTTTCTGAGCGCCTTTGCCTGGATGCTGGTGGAGGGCCTCCACCTCTACAGTATGGTGGTCAAGGTGTTTGGCTCTGAGGGCAGCAAGCACTTCTACTACTATGGCATTGGCTGGGGTAGGTCTGCTCGGCACTCTTTAATTACTACTATTAGATGGAAAACACAGGTGATATATCTGCCATATTGGCTTCAGAATATAACAAAGATACCTGTCTTA
This sequence comes from Sander vitreus, assembly GCF_031162955.1. Lineage (NCBI taxonomy): Eukaryota > Metazoa > Chordata > Actinopteri > Perciformes > Percidae > Sander > Sander vitreus. Next base: position 5,812,273 of record NC_135859.1, read on the forward strand.
TTTATTGTGTCTCATTTTCTTGTTTGTGTGTTCAAGAATACACTGTCATCCCTAATTTCACCCATTGTTCCCGCCTCTACCTAATGCCAGGCCATTACTACAAATATGATTATTTCGGTAAGGTCACTTTTTTTTTTAAGTGACCTTACTGGTCAAACGTCCTTTACAAAAAGTAAGCGACTCTGACCCTGTTGAATAAATCTGCTTGGAGTTGCATTCCAGCATAACAATTGCCTCCTCTGATTTGAGTGAACTGGAGTTTGATGTACAGATAAAAGGAATCTGGGACATTTGTATACTGTCTGTGGCTGCTGGGGAATGCAGAATCTCTCCTTCACATGCTGAACCCATCAGTGGAAAAACGATCCCTTTTTTTATTACTTCCTTTCTTCAATCCAGAATGATTTTTCATTTTGTGTGGCGAGCGACAAATTAAATGCTGGAGTCTGACAGTTAGAAGTATAGCTGTTATACATAAAAAGTAAATACTCGATTTATAATTAATTGCGGCTGCTGACTACTTTTTCTTTCATTTCCTCCTTCAAAGTGAAGGTTTCCTTGTAGTATAGCAGTATATAGTTGTTTTTTTTTCAGGGAAATTAGCAATTATTTGCACAGCAGATAAATGAATCCACCCCTGGAGTTCAAAGGTGTTTGCAAAGACAGGTGCTACAATGGCTGGAGTTTGCCATGTTGGACAATATAATGAGTGTCACAAGGTTTAAAAGGGCCACAAGGCTGTTTGCTAAAATTAACTGAGGCATACTTCCAGATGACACAGTGAAGGTTAAAATACCGCGTGAATTATGTTATAATCATTGTTCGGGCCTCGATGTGTCATAATGTAAAGCCTTTTAGGTCTATTAGGTGGTTTGAGATGATTCCTAAATATTTCTTTTGGTTCCAGTCTTGTTGATCTAAGAATGTGAGAGCGCTGACTTGTGTTAACGCTGTGATTAACCCATCTGCAATCGCCTCGGGCCCAGGTCCACAGGTTTAGTCTGTGTCAATTTTTGTTTTGTAGGAGTTTTCCATGGAGTTTTTCACCACAAGTAGTGCTATGGAGCAGGGTTTTTAAGAGTGGGTGCCCATTTTGTTTATATTGTGATGGCACACATACACACGCACAAGCGTACAGTTGGTGGCATTACAATTTAGCAATATGCTAACAAATGCAAGGGGGAGGAAGATAGCCAGCAAGCAAACATAGATGTAAACAATGCATTTTAAAAAGTTGGTTTTATAAGGAAGGAACCAACTGTACTTGATGCATATTCACAAATATATTTTTGTTTGATATACTGTAATAACCACAAACTAATTGATACAGCAAATGATATGTTATGAAGGACTGTACCTGATTGGTACTTAAACACAGCAAGGTACAGGGTACATGCACAGTGCAAAGAAAGTTGAAGAAAAAGTGGGTCAATAGGGCCCCACATCACATTTCTGCCAACAGGGCCCCATAGCATGTGAATCCAGTCATGGGTACTGTGTGACATCTTAAGTGAATGTGTAACGTGTGCGTGTGTTTCTTTGTTTCTCATCAGGCTCTCCGTTGGTAATTTGTGTGGTATCCATGACATCAGCTCTGAACAGTTATGGCGAGGTTGACAAGTAAGTATGACCTAGGGCTGGGCAATATATCGATATTATATCGACATCGATATATGAAGCTAGATATCGTCTTACATTTTGGATATCGTCATATGACAAGCATTTCCTGGTTTTAAAGGCTACATTACAGTAAAGTGATGTCATTTTCTGAACTTACCAGACTTTCTAGCTGTTTAATTATTTGCTTTTACCCACTCATTGTATCCACATTATTGGTGATTATTTATCAGAGCTGTCATTGTGTTAAGATTTTGTGAAAGCACCAAAAGTCAACCCTACAGTATCGCTGCAATATCGACATTGATGCATTTGGTCAAAAAAAAAAAAAAAATGTCAATATCGCCCAGTTCTAGTATGACCTGCACTTTGAAAAAATGAAGTCCTGTGATTTATATGAAATTCATTTTATTCCCTCAAAGCTCGGTGGTATTGCATAAGAATGACATCACCTGTGGAAGAAATTGTAACCATCCAATGTGTTTAATGTCATTCAAAAGCTTTTCGTTCAACAGTAACTACACGTCATTCCAGATTTACATTACAGCATTATAGCATTTTGTTCTTTTTTACCCTTGCCCCTTGTCCTTGCTTTCTCAGCTGTTGGCTGTCACTGACGAATGGAGCCATCTGGGCATTTGTGGCACCCGCTCTTTTTGTCATTGTGGTGAGACAACAAATTAGCATTTGTCATTTTTTTACAGTTCCCAATTTGCTACAATCTACAATTTAATCTATATTCATTGTAGACGTATATATTCTATTCGAGGAGGAAAGAAACTAAATAATATTGTTAAATGTATTCCACATCCTTTTTGATTTCCAGGTGAACATTGGCATTCTGATATCCGTGACCAGGATCATATCTCGAATCAGCGGAGAGAGCTACAAAGTTCATGGAGACGCCAACGCAGTCAAGTGAGTTTATTTGTTTTCACGATCAGACCAGTGCTTATTGTTCTCTTATTAAAAGCTAATCATTTAAACATGGTTGTCTCTTGCTTTGTTTCTAGGCTGACTGTGAAGGCGGTGGCTGTGCTCCTGCCTATACTCGGCATTTCCTGGATCTTTGGCGTTCTCGCTGTCAACACACACTTTTTGCCATTCCTGTATATTTTTGCTGTATTTAACTCGTTACAAGTAGGTTCCTCACTACGGGACTTTTTCTTTTCCAAAATGTTTGCAGCCATTTGTGAAAATTATGCTAAAGTTGACATTTTTTTCCTTTTTCTTTAGGGGTTCTTTGTCTTCTTGTTTCACTGTCTTCTCAACTCTGAGGTATGGTGCTAAACATATTAGATGTGTGTTTTAATGTTTTGATTTGTCACGTCTTGTGGGAGAAAATTGTACACATGCTAAACCATAAATTAATGTTATGTATTCTAATTAGCATGGAAGGGACGGTGTTCTCTGCTGCAGCCCCAATTTCTGAGTTAGGGTGATAAGGGGTATTCCGCCTGACATTTGTCACCATTGTCTGGTATGGCTGTGCGTCTTTCTGTAGGTCAGAGCTGCTTTCAAACACAAAACCAAGGTGTGGTCTCTTACCAGCAGTTCCATCCGAAACATCAATGTGAAGCCATTCAACTCTGACATTGTGAGTGCTGTTGGTGTTAAAGATTTGCTCAAACAAAAATGAGCTCATCAACTCTTAACTGCCTGAGTCTAACATTTTACTTCCCATCCTCTAGATGAATGGAAACAAGGAGGGCGTGACTCCCACCAAGATGAACACATGGGACAAAAGCAGCAACTCGGCTAATCGTATCGACCTCTCCGCCGTGTAGAACCATTTCTGTCTGTGACAGGAGAGCAGTCTGAAGCTCACTAGTGTAGAATGACAAACACTGGCCAGAGTATTCTCCCACTGTGTTATGTAATGAATCAGACACTCATCTGCTCAAGTGAAAGTGATACTGTACCAATGGAGGTGTTGTGTAGCTGAATAATAGCTTCACCTTTTAAAGACAAACAGACTCTAAGGACTGTGCCTTATTATTATCTCATAAAAACATATTGTGTTCCCAAAAACAAGAGCAGGGATTTCTGAGGACATCAGTGTGAGTCTTGACATCCAGGAGTGTAGTTCAGGGTTTAGCATCACTGCTCTGTGGTGGAGCTTCTAGATTCCATCTGACATCTGTATATTGCAGTTGATTTAGTAATTAGCAAGAGTTTATTTAACTGATGCTTATTTGCTTTCTTGCTGAAAGGTAGATGAAAAGACTGACACCAATTTCATGTTTGTTTAGTCAATATGAAGCCACCGCCAGCAGCTGGTTAAAAAAAATACTAAGGAAAGCTGTATATTTTCCTTAAATATAGTGTTAGATTTATGCCTTAAAGCTATAGTGCGTAGTTTCTGCCGCTCCCATGAGGAATTCTAAGTAATGACAACAAAACTGTCGGCGCGTCCACATGATACAAGCCTCCCGTGATCGCACCATCACAAAGGACAAATTAGCTTATTTTTCCTGAATTAACTTCTCCAAGATTCGCCTGATTCATACAGCTTTAATCCAATGTTGGGGACACAACAACTGCATGATAACAATGGCTGAAGCAGCAGTGCATTCGACCCTATGTAAATCTGATATAATGTATTTATTTATTTTGTGATTCTGAGTTCTCTATCATGTCTCAACTGTCAAGTGTCACAACTCAACAATCAGTATGTTCTCATGTTAAATTCTTTGTCTATTTGTATTTTTTCCCTTTCAAAATGAACTAGTATATTTGCAGTACCTCACATCTTAGTAAGCTGCAGTATGTTATGCTTTTTGAGGAATCGTGAATACTGGCTGTGTTTTGGACACAATTCTGTGAAGTTTATGTTGTCTTTAGCGATTTCTGTTGCAAATTTCTTTCCAATTTTCTTACATTTTTTGTACAATGAAAATATGTTCTACAACAGAGGGACTTTACAAGGTTTTTGCTTTTATTTCTTAAAATACTGTGAGAATAGAGGGAGATGACATCATTTATAATGTCATTGATCTTACACTGTACCAACATTAGGTTTCCTTTACTGTAAGTCACTCTGCGCTCACTTTTCATGTCAAATCTAAAGTTAGATATTTCAATATGCTTGTATGGCCTTTAATGATTGTTGTCTTATGGTAGGTACTATGGTTTGTGCTTCCAATTATCTTTATTATAAAATCGTTTATGACAACAAATCAGCGTCATTTTTCTGTCTTTATTACATGATTTTTAACATTTGTATTATTTAACACTTCACTGTTTGGTGGATACACAAACACACAGAATACAATGCTTTGAAAATAAAGCAACAGAAGGAATAAGATAGACTGTGTGTGTGTGTGTGTGTGTGTGTGTGTGTGTGTGTGTGTGTGTGTGTGTGTGCGTGTCGTGTGTGCATGCATGTTTGTAACTGTGATTTACATGATTATTAATTAGTTTTTGGTAAGGATGGCGTTGAAGAATACCCAAACCTGAAAGTTGCTGTCAGTGTGACTGATATGGAGCCATCCTGCATTATGCAACCAACTAGATGAGAGAAGTGTTAAAGGAAAGGTTCACAATGTCCCATGTCTGTCTTCAAACAGTTAGGTATTTGCACATTGAAACAAGTTGCTTGCTGTAATCATTCATCCTGTTCATGTGGACTACATTCCAAAGTTTATCTGAAGATAATATGAGGCTTCAGCAGTCCAAATTAGACAAATCAAGTGGGTATCTTCCAAAGTTCTAGTCTTAGAACAAAATTCTCTCTTTGTGTTACTATCCTTCCACTGAACCTCAAGAAAACAGGACTAGTAACTTTCCACTTGATTTGATTAACTCAGAGTGGTGAAGCCTCATATTCGCTTCAGATAAATGTTGGAATATATACATAATACGGACTGTGGATTTTGTTTCCCTTCACTTACATTAGAAGCACATTAGGAAGGGATCTCTTTATGGGCAGTATTTAAGCAGAGAGCATCACTCGGGCCTTGTGTGTCTGTGCGTGAATATGTTAAGGTGGTGGAGTAGATATAGTGAACGTGATGTATTTTATTGTATGTGGAATACAGTTTATGTTTTTGAATATTTCGGTGATCTTTGTTTAATTTGAGTGTTATCATTGTTGACTGATGGAAATACCATAGCATACATACCAGCGCATAAAAAAATCCTTGTGCTGCTTGACACCTAAAATAAAAAAAACACCATCAACCATGGCAGTAGCTACTTTGTAAAATGGCTGCTTCTTGATACAGCGTTTAAACATAAATCCTAGCCAAATTAAGTTATTGAATTTACGAGTTTACGAGTTGTACATGAAGGCGTCAGCATCAAACCTCTGCCTGTCTGTTTGCGCATGCTCGCAGTGAGATATGAATAACTGGCAGCGCATGGGTAGAAAGGTGAGTAAGACAATAATATCTGAGCTCAGTATCTAAAAACAAACAGCGTTTACAACACTGACGTGAGTTTTTAACTTCTACCGGTTCTAGAAAAGTAACAGGGACTCATTTGAATCGTTAAAAGGTACAGCGGGTTGCTAATATTTTGTGACAGAGTTGTTGTTTTTTTTACTTTTTGTGTTGACAGAAACTTCTTAATGTTGTCATCGATATTTTCCTCGAGTATGAAGCTTGTCACGTGTGAATACAGTATTTTCCATCAATGATATGGGATTTACCGGAACGAGGGAAGAGTCGTGGGACTGTACGTCTTTTTCAGTTGGAGAGTCTACCTCTTGATACTTGAACGCATTTTTATTGTTATTATTCATGGAGTCTGTTGGGAAGTTTGAGTTCAACAGGAAAGACCTGATTGGTCACGGTGCCTTTGCAGTTGTGTTCAAAGGCAGACATAAAGAGGTACGTTTTACATCTGAGACAAATTTGTCTTGATAAATGTAAATCTGGTGTATTTATATCCTGCTTTTATTTTACTTTTCAAGAAACGTGACTGGGTAGTTGCTGTGAAATGTATCAACAAGAAAAACCTGGCCAAATCTCAGTCTCTGCTTGGTAAAGAAATCAAAATATTGAAGGTACTAAAGTTGACTTTTTATGTTGCCACACATCCTGTGTCAGTCTCTCTGTGTGCCTTTTTAACTTATATCCCCCCCCATCCCCCACCTCCTCTAGGAACTCAAACATGAGAACATTGTCAGACTACTTGACTATCAGGTAAACATGATTTGTCTTCTCTTTTCCCCTCTTACCTGTCACACACATCATCACAGACATAATGCTGAGTAACCACACAGCAATACACAGGTGCAGTACTGGGGACTTTGCTGTCACATGTTGCAAATGTTGACATGTTGCCGCAACATTGAGCGTCACCGTTCGGTGTGATACAGACTTCGGATGTTGTAGTTTTTCATGGTTCTACTAGTGACCTCAGTGACCTGAACTGGATCTGTAGTTTATATTAAATGGAAGTTTTCTTTCTTCAAACGCATTATTCTAAAAGACTGAAAACTGGGTGGATGACCGATTTATTAGCATGATATTGAGATTGTTTCACTGTGTGCCGTAGACTAAATGAATATTCTTAAACTTTTAAAGAGGACACACAGCACATGCAATTAACCATTTGCTTAGATGTGAGTTTGCCTGAGTATGTGTGTGCTTTCCTCCTCTCACCTTACTGACACCTGGCAGACACCAGACTAGGGTGAGCTGATCTCTCACTATTCCTGACAGATGGCAGGGTGCAGCCGGTTAAACAATGACTTATAAAACACAGAGTCTGAGTAGAGTCTCACAGCAGACAGGCACCAGCATGCAAGACTAATGACTTTAGACGATACATTTGAAGTCAGGCTGCAGGAGCCTTTTGTAGACCGCAATGTGTTTATTTACCTGGCATTGGCACAACCTGCTCCCTCTATTATCTGATAAAGTGATACTTACTGCATAGTAATAGACAGGGTGTTATTAATACAAAAGTACACATGGTAAACACTTCTTAGGTTTCTTTAATACACAGACTCTACTAGCTATAACTTGATATAAAAGACAAAGAAAAGTGGCAATTTGCTCCCCCACTCATTACTTCAATCATGTGGGACTGACACCCTAAACTTCTCACCCTTTTGCCCTAGCCCATGTCACCTCAAAACTCTGTGACTTTTTCAATGGCAATGAAGCAGAGCGCCTAATTCGGGATGGGTCCTAAAAGATTCAGGGGGACTGGACAGGGGCCATGATGGGGTACAGTTTCAGGCCCTGAGTTAACTGTTGTCATTGGGCCCAGAATTTCTAGAAGCGCAGCTGATTACAGGCCAAAACAGAGTCAACTCGGTCTAAGAAGTGAGCTGGTGTCACTTGTTGCGCAACGTGGGGTACAGCTGCTAAGACGTTGATGGATTCATAATTCCCCATCTCTCTACATGAAATAAATGTGATTTGTGTTTTTCACACTTTCAATCCGATTCTCAACATAAGTTTATTCCAGTTACTGTACTTTTTGAAAATAATACTAAGCATTTATCTGGTTTCCTCAACAGGAAATGGGAGGATGTGTGTATCTCGTCATGGAGGTGAGTTGTGTTAGAAATATGCCTGGTACGTGGAAATGAAAATGAAAAATCACATTCACTAACAAGGCAGCATTATCAAAGCCTCTATTAAGACTTGTCTGTCTCAACTTTTCAGTACTGCAATGGAGGCGACCTGGCAGAGTACCTTCACTGTAAGTTTGCTACATTCTGCAGCGCTTAATATAGCTCAGGTCTCACTACTGTACAGTTTTCTGTTTGACCTGTGTTCAAAGCAAAAAAGAGGACATTCACACTCCTCGGTGTTGAATTAGAGGATCACATTTACAGTTTGTTATCTGTAAACATGTTTGGAGCAGCTTACTGTTGCACTGGCAGGTCAGTTTGGCTTTTAAGAGGCTTGGCTAAGCTTTTTCAGTGAAATAATAGGATTTTGAGGAGGCAGAGCAGAACAACCATAGAATTCAGGTTTAAGGTTCCAACAGGTCAGTGGGTAAATGATTACTAATACTCCCAAGTGCTTAACACAGATCAAATTAAACTACCGTAATTAATTAAACTACCCCTAAGGTTTTTTTTTCCTCCCCCCCAAGGTTTTTCCATATAAATGATGTAGAAACCAGTAGCAAATGAGTGGCCAAAATAACTCCCAGCTTTTATTTTTCTTTTTTTTTGGTGAAGTTTGAATACTCAGAATACAAAAACAAAAAAAAACATTTCTCAGTAGGCTATACACTGAAAATGTCTCCTGCCTCAAGTTTCAAAACCTGCTCCAAAATATAATGACGCAGCTGAGGGATTTTTCTCAGGCTGAATTTACATCGCTGGTGTCTATTCAAATACTAATATGTATCATTGGTCTAATTCTGTCACCTTGCCAGCATCTCCTATTTTGTAGACTTGTTCATTCAGTGTCCCTGCCAAGGAGACATATCCAGCTATTTGCAGCACAACACTCAGTCACTCTTGGCAAGGTTCACAGAGCACCCACATGACCTCACCCATCTGCCACTCACTTATCCCCTGTGCTCTGATGGAAAAACACTACAGCTAGAAATACTGAATATACTGGGAAGGGGCTAGCATGTCCGACAGCCTTGACGTTAATATCCAAATGAAGCCCCCATCGTAAACAAAATTCCCTTCCACGAAGTGTGACAGCAGTGCCGCTGATGTGATAAGAGTAGAGCATCTTCACCATATATTATATTATATTGTAGTTCCTGGTGAGAGTGTAAAAACAAAGTAACTCAAATATTAAGTAAGATCAAGGACTGCAACTAACAATTATTTTCATTATAATTAATTTCTTGATTATTTTCCAAATAAGTCATTTCCATCACAATTTTCTCAAAACCAAAGCTGACGTTCTCAAATTGTTTGTATTGTCTGACTGCACAGTCCAAAATCCAAAAATATGTAGTTCGATACATAGAATACTAGAAAATGCTGAAAATATTCACATTTGAGATGCTATATCGGCAGGAAACATTTGTGCTTATGTGCCTCGAGCGGGGCCAACATGCTGGGATTAAATGCCGACAGGGTGTATCTACCTACCATGCAATATGATAAACCTTCAGTTTACTACCATGCTAACTTCCTCCTAGATCATCTTATGTATTTCATCCCTCTGACCCTCAGCTAAGGGCACGTTAAGTGAGGACACCATCCGAGTATTCCTGCAGCAGATCGGTCAGGCCATGAAGGTCCTGCAGAGCAAAGGCATCCTCCACAGAGACCTCAAACCTCAGAACATCTTGCTCTGCCACCCAGAGGGGCGCAGGTCCAGCCCCATCAATACATGCCTTAAGATAGGTAATGACTTCACTTTGCAGAGTATTATGCTGCTTTCTGACCAAAAAAAAAAGCGATCCGGCGATTGGTTGCAGGGTTGTGCGAAGGTGGGAGTGTCCCTGAAACGGCCCATTTGTGTGATGTCCTGTTGTGTTCTTTAGACCTCCAAACCCACATACACACACACACACACACACACACACACAAGTGTATGACCCTCACCTTATTTCTTTCACCCTGCAGCTGACTTTGGGTTTGCACGTCATCTCCAGACAAACACTATGGCGGCCACGCTGTGTGGCTCTCCTATGTACATGGTGAGTATTAAGGTCTCTTACTTTTATGCACCAACAAGGTGTACGGTCACTGTGTCCCTAAGCTGTAAGCTGTGTTTGTCTGACACAGGCTCCTGAGGTCATCATGTCCCAGAACTATGATGCCAAGGCTGATCTGTGGAGCATAGGTACTATTGTCTACCAGTGTCTGACTGGAAAGGCGCCATTTTACGTAAGTGGCACTTAAAAGCGCACACACACACACACACACACACACACACACACATGCAGATACAAAAACTGTAACATCAATCTTTTTAGGTGTTTACGTAAATGAATTTAGCAATTTGCCAACAAATGCTCCCGTCCTAGAAAGGGCAGAGTCGTTATTGTCAACACAAAACTGAACACGATGCATCCCTTTTACAACACAGAGAAACAGGATCCACATTGCGACATTAAAAACCACCTGCCTGCCCGTTGACACTCTCCCTGATCTCCAGTATTAGTAGTTGGAAAATGCTGGAACAGCTTGACTACTTGTTAGGAAAGCACCTTGTTTACAGATGGTGGGGGGGGGGGGCATGGAGGAAATGGCTAAGCGCCATTTCTCCCAACCCAAAGCAAATATTGCTTCACAGCCCTGGGTAGTACTTTCTCCTGTTTACGTGGCTGCTCAGATGACACCGTTGAACTGTTTTTGAATTTGCAGACTGCAAGTTCAGTTGTGAAATATGTATAGAGACACATGCTAATGTTTTGTCTCGTTTTTGGTCCCTTCTTTGTCTGAAGTCCATTTCTATTCCCACATATGATCAGTTGAAGAGGAAGAAGCATTCTGTTTCATTGTTTGACCTTTTGCACCTATTGAGGTTATTTATGTTCAGTTTCCTTGAATGCATTTTCCCTGAGAATGAGAGGGAAGATTGACTTCTATTTCTGTCAGGCAGGTCTGTTAGTTTAGATAAATCCAAGGGTCAGTGTGAGGTTAGCTGCTGCTGCTGCTACTGCTGATGTTTACTTAGCTGGCATCTCTAAGCATTCCACTTTGCCCTTGATGGGATCATCAAACCCACACATTATTTATATTTGGATTATATGCTCTGTGGCATAACTATTTTTTTTTTTATATTTGTAATGACGTAGTCAAATAAATAGCTTCCACTATCCACTATCATTTATTCAAATGCATGTTTGTAAGGCTGCAGGTGCATTCATTTGCATATGTTTATGTGTGTGTGCATGTGAGCAGTCATTTTCAAATGTAACTCATGTTTGGTGTGTGTGTGTGTGTGTGTGTGTGTGTGTGTGTGTGTGTGTGTGTGTGTGGGTATATAGGCCAGCACCCCGCAAGAGCTCCGTTTGTTTTATGAAAGCAACAGGACCCTCCTACCCAGGTAAGTGGATGACCCCCACGCCAACACACTTCTATACTGTACACACACAATACGCACAGGAAGATGATAGGATGAGGGTGTAAACAGTGTGTTACAGGGAGATCTGTCCTCTCTGCACTCAATTTGCTGATGAATGACTTGTGTGTATGTGAATGATGTTTGGAGTGCACACGGACAGTTTCCAAACCACATGCAAGAGCACACACAGGCACATGTACACACACATGGGTAATTAGCACTCAATAAAGCCCATACCACCACTAAAAATAGTCTGTATGTGCAAGAAACAGTATACAGTCTCCTGACGGCTGATCATCGAGAACTTTCTCTATCAGCCACTCTCACACAGTTGATATTTAAAAATCTTAACAAATGTATGCTGCTAAATCGAGTGTCCTGCCTATGATATACAGGAGGTGCTGTCCATGCGCAACGTGAAACTCTATTTATCTGACTTGATATCATTTGACAAATGCCCCTACAATCAGTTCTCCTGGCTATTTAAAGTCATTTTGAACACTGAATCCCTCGTGCTCAGAACTTGGACCTGGAAAGGGTTCAGAGGGATTTATGAATTGTTCTCCCACTGTTTTCATGAACACTTTGCCAGTCTGTGTTTGTTTCGTAGCCATGCTTGTCTTTTGCAGTGATAAAGCTGCTTGATAAGACGCAGTGTAAGGAGGCATGTTTGTTGTTTTCTTGTCATTCTATATATAACCTGCTTCAAGCTGCCAGCTAGTGACCTGCACAACACAACATTTTCCACATGACTTAACATAGCTCCACACAGATGTAAACACACACACACACACACACACACACACACACACACACACACACACACACACACACACACACTGTCTGTGTCATGATAGCCTATGAGGTTTTGCACTGAAGCTGCAAATTAGATGAAAAATTCACTCATTTTCTCTGCGCTTATGAAACACAAGTGACCTAAATATTATTTATTTTAGGACCACATATATCATGCAAAAATCAGTGAACACACTGAAGCAGCAAGTTAAAAAAAAATATGAATATAATAATAAATAAATATGAAGTCAACATGTGGGCTACACATACAGTGTATAAAGCTGGATGCAGAAATGAACCCACTTAATGGTTTTCCCCTCTTTTCCCAGCATCCCAAAGGAGACTTCTAGCAACCTAAGACACCTGCTGTTGGGGCTGCTGCAGAGAAACCACAAAGAACGGATCGGCTTTGGTAAGCCCCTGCCTTTTAACATTCAGAACTGCTTTTCATAATTACATTTAAAAAAAGCCTCTCTTACATATAAATATTTGCATTTGCAGATGAGTTTTTTCACCATCCTTTCTTGGAGACGAGCTCATCCACAAAGAAATGTAAGGACTGTATCTTATTTGTTGCTGTACAGCTTAGAATAAATAAAGGTGCTGTAGCCGCGGTCTTAATGCAAGCACATTTATGTTTGTGTTATGTATGTTTTCTTGACAGGCTCTCCAGCTACCGTGCTCCCCTACCCCAGTTCAGGCTCGGTCAGTTCCTCAAGCAGCTCCTCCACATCCCATCTGGCCTCTCCTCAAGTGTGTTCACCTTTCTTTAGTAGTTTTATAAAGCAAACTCACTTGGTCGATGATGTGAAGTGTCTTTTTAAATAAAAACCGTAAGCTCATAGTGTATTAGTTTTCTTGTAATCTATCATAGTTATGATATTTAAACAGTTCTTTATTTTACACTCTCTTAGCATTCCGATGGAGAAATGCACCGACTTCCGCCCAAAGCGCAGTATTCCCCTACACAGGACACCCCCGGCTTCCTGCTGAAAGATATAGCCAATCAAGACAGTAGGAACACCTCATCTTACACAGAGGACTATGTCATGGTGCCTGCCCAGTTTCTAAGTAAGACATGTAAACCTCACTCTATATATATCTGCAATTCTTTTTTTATTGTGCAGGTTTTTCTTCACATCAGCAAAATGAGTCTATTTCTATTTTATTGCTTTGTAGGTGAGTGCACATGTGAAGTGGAAGTTGGGTCACCCATTGAGAGTTGCCTGATATACAGTGGGTGAGTAGTGCACAATATCTTGCCAGTACCATCATTTCTGAGAATATGATTGAATATGATGCTTTTTTGATATGTACAAAATAGAGGTGTGAATCTTCACTGACCTCCCGATTCGATTCGATATCTCGATGCGTCACAATGCGTCAAATAAATTTTTCTGTTAAAGCCATATAGGATATTTAATTCATAACTTTTCAAGCTTAAAAAAACAAAACATTCTGCAGTGCTCTAATACTAAATAAATTGGATACATAAAACTACAGCACTGAGCACATGGCACTTCCTGAATGTGCAAAACATAACAGAATATGTAAACAGAAAGGTTGTCAGGTATTCATTAAATTGTAAACAGAAATAATCGATTATGGCCCGGCCGATTATCAATGCAGCATCGTCCATGTCCACGATTCGATGCATCGATTATTTGATTCATTTCAACACCTCTAGTACCAAAACATATAAATATTTAGCAAAAGTAATGTTATTAAATATTGTTCAATGTGCAGACTGAGCTAACAAATATCAATTTTAAGGAGCTCACTACTGGCTGAGAGAGGTCCCAGAAATGCAGGAAAGACACCTCCACCCTCGCCCCTGCTACACTCTCCCTCCAAGCCTGTTAGGTAAGAGAATGCCAGGCAGGTTCAGATTTTGGTTGGTGAAAAGTGAAAAAGTGTTCTGAGATAGATGAGTAAGTTGAGTGTGAGCTTAAACCTAACAGTATCTGTATTCCTTTTATGTCCAGTATGAGAAATTATGGGTTGTGAACATGTGCTTCTACTTTTTGTGAATTCCACTGTTATTTTTAGTCGATTTATAAAAAATGACATTCCTTTGTGTCTAATTCCTTTGCTTCCTCTTTCATCCATGCAGCAAGCCTGTTGAAATCGTTCGTAAATGCAGCCCCTCGGTGCCCATTCCTGTCCCAACTCAAATCCAAAACTACCAGCGTATTGAACAGAACCTGCAACCTGTCGGCATGCATGGCTCCACCAGGCATGTGCAGCCGCTTGGCTGTCTTATCTCTGCCCCCACCCCACCTCAGTGTCTTATTACCCATTCTCTTCTGTCTTTTTCTAACTATATCTCATGTCATCCAGGGTCACACTCTGCTGTGCTAGCAGCAGCTCCCCAAAATGTGGAGGCTGTAGAGCTCAAAGTCCAGGATTTGTCCTCAACTCCCCAGGGGTTGGAGGAGCCCGACCACTACAGTCCTCCCCACTAGGTAGTCGCCTCAATTTTTCACCTATTTAGGGAGTGTTTGTTAAGCAGAGCTCTTCTACAGCAACTGTCTAGGTCACACTCCTACAGCTTAACACACTACATGGGGATTTGTCAGTGCAATGTCACTTGTTGTTGGCCACCAGAGCCATTTGGGTGTTAACAAAAATTACACCATCTGAAACATGTCATGTACAGTACATTCCCCGAGTTGTTTTTTGGTGATGTGTTGCGATTTGATTTTCTCTGTACCCATATTCCCCTCTGCCTGACTCACGGTTTAATGGTTTAATCTTTATAATTCTCTGCACTCTAGTGGGAATGACCCCAAAGACCTCAGAGCAGATTCTCCCGCTCAGCACAAGAACTGGACTGCTCGCTGGCTCTCCTGACATGCAGGACGCCTCCAGTCCCAAGGTCAGCATCTAAAACATCTATATTAATACACACCATCATGTGCATTTCTTTCACAATGCACACAATAATATTAGCTGGTGTAATTTTGTTGTCACCTCTCTTCAAAACAGCCAAAGTGACTATTTCATTACACTTTCTATGAGAGCAAAGGCTTTATCTACAAGCAGCTCACACAGCAGAATCTAATTGATCGCCTAATTGTACAGTATACATGCTAGTATTTCAATTATGTTTTCAAAACTGTAATTTCCTTTTAAACAGGGGGTTCATTCAAGAATGCCAAACCGAATCAGGACAGTCCTAGACCTGCAATCCCTTGACCCATGTCCTGCTTCCCAGACCCACCTCAGCAGGAAATCAGCCAATAACAGTGGGCCTTTTAAAAGGTCTGACCAGTTTATTATCAATATATTATTATGAATATAACAATTATTTATACATAATTTGTATGTGTGTATTTCACTAATCCACATCTACTTAAGACTTCATTCATATAGAAATGTGCCATCTGGCACCTAGAGATGTCACACAGTATAAAAGATAGTGTACGCTGTCTGATAAATTATTTAATGCTCTCGATGGTGTCTGTGGCTGTATTAAATGTCCAGATCACTGAGTGCAGGCAAGCTGTCTGACATGCTACTGAAGGCGGCCTTTGGAGCTCACCTTTTTGAAGAGGGAAGCGACGAGAGCCTCAACTGTGAGAAAAGCATGGATACAGCAGGTACCGTTGGAACAAATGGGACCAGTTTTCTACTGATACTGTAGGTCTTTGTTCACCAGTATTTAAGACTTTGTAGCTGTCGTTTAGAAAAGATGGGTACATATTTTACAGCCACATTTTGAAATACGCTTTAAAGTCATGCAAAGGGAATGCTTTATGTAATAGTGTATATAACACAGTAACTATTGTGAAATAAACACATCATTAGCAGGCAAGGTGAAGTGTTATGTTTGCAACATGTAGAAGTTACAAAGTGCATATTTTGAAGCATCTACTGCTATGCATCGGCTGCAGTCCAGCTGCACACTTACCAAGGACATCTTAGCCATTTGACCTAAACTCTTATTTTCTCCTACAGCTCCACCTACTGGTTGTCATAGAGGCTTTCAATACTCCGACAGCCCACCTCCTATGATTTTCACTATGGGTTCTCCGTCCAGAGGAGACACTCCTCCTGATACCACAAAGATGTTCTCAGGTAGATGTTCTAACGTGAATATTGACTTACTGTCGAGTGCAATATTTTAGCTTGTGTTGTAGAAGGTTTGTGAGAAGTCCCTTAAGTACATTTTTGAGTGATCCAATGAGGCTGTATTTTTTTTGTATTATGAACTTCTTTCTCCAGTTTAGAGTTAAGGTGTAGTTTTCCAATTAACATAATCTAAAGCAAAACACAAGCACTGAGAGCCCTTGTTAACCAGGTAAAATTTTAGGTAAACGGGCACCTGGGTAGCTCACTTGGTGGCCCATATGTAGAGGTTTGCAGAGGAGCAAACCTCTACATAAATGAGGGCCTAAAATGCCCCAAAAAAGATTTGAACATTGGGCATGTAAAAGAACACACTGTGATTGTTTACATTTGAGCTTTGAAATCAAAATAATAATAAAACAACACATAAAATAGAGCCACCTTGTTATTGTAAGCCTAAAACGTGTTATCAGTTACTCCCATGCTCTCTTCATTACCCGTATTTCCGCTGTTCAGGGTTCAGCTGTATCTGTTGTTGTCTGAAATGCAGGCTCCCCCAGCTACATTAACTCAGCCTGGCTACTGAACAGTCGCCTTCTCCGGGAAGGAAGCCGTAGAAACAGTGAGACTGAAGCCATGGATGCGACTCCACACAGCAGTCTGGTCTTTCACCCTCCAGAGCTCCCAGAAGATACACTGATGGAGGTACAGACTAGAGCTGAAGATCTTTGCCCGAACCCGACGGGACCTGACGGGTTCTGTCGGGTTTGGTCTTAATTTCTATCATTTTACACAGGCTCGGGCTTGCGCTCCAGGTTGTGCGGTAAATGAGCGGTCAGGTGATGCGTTTTCGTTTTTTTTTAAGATTATTTCTTTGGGCATTTTATTTTGTATAGGACAGCTGAAGACATGAAAGGGGAGAGAGAGGGGGAATAACGTGCAGCAAAGGGCCGCAGGGCAGAGTCGAACCTGCGGCCGCTGCATCAAGGAGGTATCTTCTATATGTATATATATATATATATATATATATATATATATATACGCCTGCTCTACCAGGTGAGCTACCCAGGTTCCCATGGTGATGTGTTTTTGATCAGCGCAAAAATGGATGCTGAGGAGGTGAAATGGAGGCTGGCCTCTGGAGGACTTATTTTATTTCTTTGTTCCAACTTCCAAGTGGCCTATAGCCTACGTTAGTCATGAATAAATGATGTTAAAAATGTATAAATGACTCATTCTTGACAAAAGGCGAAAGAGCTGTGTGCGTGCACACATTTGAATAATGTCGGGCTGTAAACGGGTTTGGGCTTTTAAAGCTAATTTTTTTTGGGGGGCATTTTTAGGTCTTTGTTTTCACAGGACAGATGAAGACATGAAAGGGGAGAGAGAGGGGGAATGACATACACCCGGCCACACCAGGTTTGGGCTTTTAAAAAGCTGTCAATCTAAATGTACTTGTCGGGCTCGGGCCTTGTCGGGCCTAACTTTTGAGGCCCAAATACAGCTCTAGTACAGACGAATACTATGAGACGATACTGTGAGGTGAACCCTCCAGGTTGTTTTGAACTTACAGTATTAATGTACATCTGAAGATGCAAATTTAGATTTCACATTAACAGTTTCAGTATTCACAGTATGTGTTCCTTTCACAGCAGGCTCATACAGATGCTCTGAGTGACCTGCGATTCACTTTGGCTTTTGTCCTCTGTGTCATGGAATTGGCTTCTTCCAAGGACTCGGCGCTGGATGCCATCAGCAGTCCTGATGTTTCTTTTCTAGAGCAGAGCTTGGTGACGGATCAGATCAGCCTCCTGAGTAAAGAATGGAGGTGAGAGGTTTTGTACATGTTCTGTATGTATACATGTTCATATACAATAGCCTCCCTTCCTTCACAAATCTTCTTGGGAATGACTGCTGTTTCT
Organism: Sander vitreus; assembly: GCF_031162955.1. NCBI lineage: Eukaryota > Metazoa > Chordata > Actinopteri > Perciformes > Percidae > Sander > Sander vitreus. The sequence continues at coordinate 5,830,631 of NC_135859.1, forward strand.
TATGTGCATATTCCAGCTATGCAGAGCAGTTAGTGTTGTACATGAAAGCTGAAGAGTTTCTGTCATCAGCACTGCACAATGCTAAAGAGACTATCAAACAAGGCCGACTTCTCCCCTCTGCTACAGTCAAACAAGGTGAGACCAGTGACCTCTGGTTCTGAGTACTAAGCACTCTGCTTTTGTAGACTTGAAAGGTGCCTGTTAAATGTTTGTAGTAAAAGCATTAAAATTGTGAAGAGAGCAGTGATCCATCTAGGTAGTCTAACTGAGTGAGAATTGGCATTCCATGTTAAAGCGTGATGACAAGGGTCAGTTTATCTCTGAATAATGAAATGTATTTGCATTCTGTATTTCCTTTGTGCAGTGCTCAGGAAGCTGAATGAATTGTACAAGAGCTGTGTGACATACTGTCGCACCCTCAACCATCGCCTGCAGACCTTCTTGCTTGACAAACAGAAGCTTATGGACCGCTTCAATGGACTTACAGCAGACAAGCTCATCTACAGCCACACTGTGCACATGGTGAGCTCACCTCACAGCAGGGGATGTTGATATTCACTTAAAATCAGGTTCTATCCAGCATATATCCATCATGAATCTTTATTTTAGCCCTAATGTGTGTGTGTTCTTACTGCATTCAGGTACAGTGTGCTGCTCTAGATGAGATGTTCCACTATGGCACAGCATCAGTCCAGCGCTACCACAAAGCCCTTTTGCTGATGGAGGGTCTGTCCCGGATCATCACAGAGCAGAAGGACATTGACAGCATCGATAAATGTATGTGGCAGCACTGTGACACACAGACCACAAGATAGTAGTTTAATATGCTAGAATCAGACCACATATGAATTCCTCATGTAATCTTGCCTAGGTCTTGACCAGATTTTATTCTTTTTTTATTCTTATTAATTCATTCTTTTTAATCTCTCTGTTCTCAGGTAAGCAGTGTATTGAGCGACGCCTTTCTGCTCTGCAGAGTTAAAAGTAGCAATGAGCTCTACAAATGTATTGTCTTGCCTCATCCATCTGCCCTCAATGTAGATGGATCCTCCTAGACTGTCAATACACACAAGCACTTTGATCTGTCTTAAGGAAAATGACCACTGGAGCATTTGCTCTTATCCCACACGCCAGTCTGTAATCTTTACATAAATGCACAGAAAAGTCTGGAAGTCCTGTTTTGGACAAGTTCTTGAAGATGTTGAAATGTCATGATTGTTTGAATACTTGGATCAGGTAAATTGTTCTAAGTATTGTTTTTTTTTTGTTTTGTTACAGACTGTATATAATAGTGCATTGTTTTGTGTTTTGCACATAGAATAATCAGATTAAATAAAATAAAAATGTTGTACTTGAAACAGTGATTATTTAGTTGTTGTTATACTCTGTATTTAAAGCCTTGGTGTTATGTGTACTGTAAAAGTCTGGATATTTTGAATGGGATGACCAAATGTGTAGCAGTAATAGTAAATGTGCCTGTTTTTTTGTTTTGTTTTTTACATTTTTCATCACAGCAGAGTAGTGGATGTAAAGGTAATGAAAGTATGTTTGACCTTATACAATATAAGTCATATAGACTTCATCATAGACTGCACTGCAATAAGTATATTTTGACATTTGAATGGGATTTTAGTTAAACAACAACTGATCCAACAATGCCCTCTGTCAGGTGGTGATGTACTCAGTTATGAGATACTTAGTGTTACTAACTGCATGCCACATTGCTAATGTTTATCTGCTGTTTGTTTGTGTTTGTGTGTATGTGTGCACATTAGTTTGTATTTTCCCCCAGCTGTTTGGATACATGTAAAAAGGTTAATTTGTGAATGAATTTGTACATGACTTTGCCTGATAGTACACTAGTTTATTTAAATGACTTATTCAATATTTTGTGAAAATGTGTTAAAATGTAAGTTTGTTAGAATTGATCAAATTGCCTTTTCTACTAGTATTTTATGACTGCCGGTCAAATTTGCCAAAATGAATTGTTACACACTGTGTGATGAAAATAAATATTTATTGTTAAAACTATGAGTTCTCTGTTCTGTTGTACTTTGCATGCTTAATCAGTAGGCTATGTATTGTTTGCCACAATATTAAACTTAAATTACAATTTTGACCTTTGTCGTTAAAATTACACTTTTTCCTGAATTCCAAGCTCCAAATAATTTCTTTAATTTGTGCGTCAATCACTTTTTTAAGGACTAAATACAAAAAAAATAGGCCTCTTAAAATAATGCTATAATGTTTTAACAACGTTGCTAATCGTTTCATGGTCTAACCACTTCCTGGAGACAGATCGACATCCGGGTTACACAAAAGGTTGCTGCGGTCGCCATGTTGCTGAATGAAATTAGCTCCAAAACATTGAGTAGCCGCTAGCAATATCGATATTTTATTTTTTCGCGGAATAACATTTGTTACAGCATGTGCTTTATTGTAAATATGACTTAGGATTTATGAAACTACTCCAGAAGCCCCATTCCCTGTAAGTAACACCGTTGAGGTGATAAAATGTATTTATTCATTGGTAGTTGGCCTGCTAGCAATAACAAGCTAGCTAACATAGTTAGCATTGGCTAGCACACGTCCCGTAGCAAGGGTCATTCTAATAGCTGAAATGGCACAGACAGTATTATTCTAGATATTACAGTTTAATATTTGAAATATACGTTGGGTTTATTTATCACCCAACTCTTAGCTAGTCTATATCTAATTATTTTGCCAGTTGCGGGTGTTTATGTCTCATTGCACTGCTACTAACTAGCTAGCGTTAGCTAATGTTACGCCCCGGACCGAGTTGGTGGGAGCTAACGTTAACATCGTAACAAACAATGACAATTAAAGCCAGTACCAAGTAAATACTGCTATATGTAGCTACTTTTTGTTGTAAATATAGTGCCGTTATTACGGTGTTAAAACGAGTAGTATACAACAAACTCGAGTTTCTTTGCGCTGTAATTTACATTTACAATACAAGTCACCAGAAACGTTATATTACCTTTGTTTAATATGCAGGTTTGCTTTAGCTGATTCACAGCGGTAAACAAGATCTACCATTGTTTTTAATTATAGAACAATCTATACCTGGCGATATATAATCTTATATTTTAGTCCGGTGCTCGCTTACGTGCACACCGGTGTAAAGATGTGGTGTAGCTAGCTATATTACGTTAAAGATGTATCTTAATGTTAAAACATCTTAATATAAAACGTTAAGTGCTTACAAGGTGTATGTTCTAGTCCTAAATATAACATCCCTTCCTTACTTTGCTTTTAACACGCCCTCGCTGTAACGTTATAATAATGGGTGATGAAGTGTAGTGACCACCATTTGTTCTTTATATCTACATTACTTAGTGTAAATGCATGTGGAGCTCTTTATGTTTATGTATTTAAGATTGGTCATGTATAACAGTTTAATACAATAAGTGGGTGATGTGGAGAATATCATGATGTATGTCTTTTTATATCAAGATATTGGTGATTGAGTTAATTTTCTGTTGAATAAATTGAGAAATAGTTTGTATATAAAATAACAAGACCGGAATGTTGGTTTTAGATTAATCCAGTATAGACTACCTGTCAAATTAAGGGACAACACAATCATCATTATCACAATGGTGTAAAATCAAATGGGGGGGGGGGGAAGCGGACTCAACTACTGTCACGAATCATCACTGATGCACATTAAGTTGCAACACTGTGCATCCAGAGATATTAAAGGTTTTGCTTGGGTATAAACGATATGGCATAATCTCTTGACAGTTCACATATGCATATTGTCTGTATGTTTTATGGAGAACCTTATTTAAATTACAATTCTTTAATATGTTTAAAATCTGGGACCATGTTGAGTGACCTACCAGAAAAAGCCTTCTGTCCTTCTTCTTTTTTGGGTCACATTCAATAGGTAAAAATCACTTATTGTTGTGCTTTGCTGTGCCCTTTCTATAGATTATTGTGTTTAGACATAGTAACAGTGTCACGCAATGCACCATGGAAGTGGATCACAGAATATGCAACGACAACTTCAGAGATCCAAGTCTGTCAGTGGGGCTGAAGCAGAGGAGCAGCAGCAGCCCACCACCATGGCAGTCACACAGCAGCAAGCTACAGTTAACCACCCTCCATCTCCTGTGACCACATTTTCTTCTGCTCCCAGCCCTTCAGCTCCCCAGTCGCCCAATTATCAGATAATCATGAGTCGTAGCCCAGTCACTGGCCAGAACATGAACATCACATTACAAAATGTGGGGCAGATGGTGACTGGTAACCAGCAGATCACCCTAACCCCAGTTCCCATCCAGAACCCAGCATCCCCTGGCTTCCAGCATGCTACGCCTCAGTGGCGGTTTGAACATGCTCCATCCTCCTACATCCAGGTCACCTCACCTGTGCCCCAACCCTTGCAGCCCCAAAGTCCCACCCAGCACAGCCCAGTCCCTCTGCAAGGTGTGACAAGGCCAGGAGCACCTGCAACAGCATTGGGTGTGTGTGGACAGAGTCCAACACGATTTGTTGAAGCTGGTATGTTAGTGCGACAAATCAGTTTAGGCAGTCCATCGGGAAGTGGCCACTTTGTTTACCAGGAAGGGACAGGACTGGCCCAGATTGCCCAAGCCGCACCTGGCCAGATACAGCTGGCCTCTCCAGGAACACCAGGTTCTGTAAGGGAACGCCGGCTCTCTCAGCCTCACTCACAGACTGGAGGCACCATCCACCACCTCGGACCTCAAAGTCCTGTGGCCAGCGGTCCTGCTCTCCCCACTCTGGGCAGTCCTGGTCACATCACCACTTCCAACCTACCTCCACAGATCAGCAGTATCATTCAAGGACAGCTGGCACGCCCTATGATATTTGAGAAGACGTCGCAGGGTGTGGTTGCTGGAGTAGGAACCACAGCCACGGCATCATTCAGTATACCCTCCTCCATTCCACCGTCTAGCCCATCCCTCACCAGTCCAACCCAAGGGATCCCCAACAATCCTCTTGCACCCACCAGCATGTCTGTAGCCACTTTAAAGAAGCAGGCTCCCAAGAAGTTAGAGGAAATTGCTCCTTCTACTCCAGAGATTGCCCATCTGAGAAAACTGTGCCTGGAGCACAACACCAAGAAGATGGAGAGCTTGAAAGAAGTGTTCAAAGAATACCTGATTGAGCTTTTCTTTCTGCAGCACCTCCAAGGTAACATGATGGACTATGTAGCTTTTAAGAAGAAGCCCTGTGTTCCTTTGTATACTTACTTGAGACAGAACGACTTGGACCTTGAAGATGAAGAAGAAGAAGAAGAACAGTCTGAGGTCATTAATGATGAGGTATTACATTGGATCAAGTAGAAATTTTACGATTACAAAATTGGACGTTCTTTCATTTCATATAATGAATATTGTTCATCTTTCAAATCTGTGTCTTTTTCAGGTAAAGGTTGTTACTGGAAAGGATGGCCAAGCAGTGACACCAGTTGCCATAGCAACACAGCTTCCTCCCAATGTTTCTGCAGCTTTTTCTGTCCAGCAGCAGTTTCAGGTGATGGATACATGCTTGTTCGAGCACTTACTACAATGAAATGATCTATTGTTTATTTCTTAAATTCTATCGAGTATCTTTATTGCTAATCCCTCACTAATTCCTTGAGAGTTTTTGCAGGGACACCAAGGGGCTGTTGCTGGCACAATTACAAACCCTGGAGACATGGATGCCTTTAAGAGGCAACAGGCTATGGTGCAAGCAGGTAGGGCAAGGATCGTAGACTCCTGTCTCTCCTATGTTGCTTTGTTTCCTCCCTGTTTGCTTTATTTTCTGTTTGTTTTCTTTTCTCCCTCTAATTGCTTCTGCTTTTAGATATTTGGCATCCTCTACTAGCGCTTTGTGTTGAAGTCTTAACCCAAGGAAGGAGAGGTGACCTGTAAGGTCTTCCGAAGGTCATTGCTCTGTGCCGAGTGCTTTTTTTTGCGTTATGAGGGTATTGTGTGTTTTAAATCCCAGATCAGGCTAAGAGGTCCCGGATTGACGTTGGTCGCCATGGGCTGATTTTCCAGCATCCTGGTGTAGCTCTAGGATCACCTGGCGTTCCACTCCAGCAGCTTATGCCAACTGCGCAAGGTAGGAGTGCTACTACCAGGCCGTTCTGTGTTCTGTTCGATGCTGCTGGACGTATCCCCTTCCTCAAACTAAGGAGATTTAAAAAGTGAATCACAACATTCATCTTCTACAAACAAACTTCAAGCAGCATCAACAAACTTCTTCATCCATCTGCTGGATTTCTCAGCAGTCCACATGAAGTTCAGGCATAGCTGTACCAACACCAGCTCTCTCTCTGTCAGGATAAATGGGGAAGAAGACAATCCAAGTCTGAAGAAGAGTAGCCACTCAATGGGAAGATGCCATGTCTTATGATTTTCCTTTTTTGTTTTAACTTTTGATCACCCGTCGTTATCCATCTCTTCTTTTCTGAAGTTTGTTCCTGTTAGTCATCTTTATTTGGACAGACCTTCCCGTGCTGATGGATTTTCATCTTATTTGGAGGTGGATCACAGAAAGTGGGAACCCTGTGGCAATACATTCATTTTCCAATGGGTTTTGCTTGTTTTCCCATTTTATGAATCCACATGTCATGCTTCCTTTTGGTTTCCCATTGTCATTCCTTCACAAATCGTTTTCTCTCCGATTGTCCGTCCTTGCATCATCAACAGGAATACAAAGTCATCAATCTTCAATTCATTCTTTACATCTTCAAGAGTGTCTTTATTTATCTCATGTTCACATTTAGTTGATTTCCTTCCATGTTATTTCATGGCATTTTTATCTGACTTGGCTTCTTTCCCTCAGTCTAAGTAGGAGGGGGCTCATGTGGAGGAGTTGCATTCACGGAACAGGTTTTTTGCGATTGCGGTGGTATGGGTGTGTCAGGGCCAGGTGTTGATGGCGTCTAGGCAAGGTGGTGTGACGTGCAGGGAGGTAAGGCAGGTGCTGCTTTAGTGTGCACAGCTCCGCTCAGGCCTGCTGTCTGCAAGACCCCATGTGTGTCTTTTTGCTCACCTTTGTGCTTTGTCGCTATGTGAGGCATCCAGATGCCTTGGTTACGGCTAAAATTACATCGCTTCTTGCATGCCAATCATATGGTGTTTTTGTAAGTGTCTGCTCTTTTGTTTCCCTTTCTTCTCTCTATTATCAGATTATTATTATTATTATTATTATTATTCCTTTGTAACATTTCTATTCTTCCTCTCTAAAAACTTCTCTTATTGCACGTATAATTTTTGATGTTTTTAACCATATTTTCTCAACATTTGAAATGCAATATTGTGGTTTTGCATTAATCAAAGTAGTATTTTATTTGAGAGACATGTAGATTCTCACATTGATTTCCTTTATTCTGTAATCATTTTGCTGTATGACTCATTAGTTTCCGCTCTGACCATCAGGAAGTAGTACACTACTGTTGATTCATAAGAGTACATCTAGTTCAAGGTTCTGAGGAGCTCTCATAGCTGAAGCTCAAACTGTCATTTAAAATGTAAAACTGTTCTTTTATTATCTACTCGGTAGCTTAAAAAGATATAACTTGATTAAATGGGTCTCTCAAATATATATTGAGGGAAAGCTACCACTTAATGGCATTTAAAAGCTTTTTATTCAAGCGAGACATTTACAAAACACTTCACCTAAGATGCCAAGATTGTCAACTTGATTTTTACCATCTTTCTTTGTGTGCTTTCTATACCACCCCTTTCTTTGTCCTAATTTGGTTACCATGTGTACAGGCGGGATGCCGCCTACCCCTCAAGCGGTCCAGATTGCAGGACAGAAGCAGAACCAGCAACAATACGACCCATCCAAAGGACCTCCAGTGCAGAATGCAGCCAGCTTGCACACCCCTCCTCCCCAGCTGCCAGGCAGGTTGCCCCAAGGTGCCCTTCCTATGGCAGGCCTGTCCATGACACACTCTCAACAGGCTCAGTTAGTGGAGAACACAGCTCAGTCTGGTGGTCAGCTCCAGGCACAGGTGAAGGTGCAGGCAGGTGGGCCTGTCCTGGCCACAGTAAACCCACACACACAGCTCCAGGCCCAACTGCAGCAGCAGTTGCAGCCAGGTCTTCATCTCCAGTTGCAGCCCCAGCCGCAACAATCCCAGGCCATAATGCCGTCAGGACAAGTGGTCAGTCTGCCTTAAACCATGCAAATTAAGTTTTCATGTATGTTTTTGACTAAATGGTGAGACTGCAAATTGTCCTATTAAGAAATTGTTTTCTCCCTTCATTATAGACGGTGGCACTTGCTCGCCCTGGTACAGAATCGAACCAGCCAGTTCAGAGGATTATGACCAACTCAATATCCATGGCATCCTTGTCTCCTGTTCCCAATTCTGTTCCAACCCCCCATACTGCAAGTCCGCTCCGCCCCCTTGGCCTCAACATCAACCCAAGCACCCAATCCAAACTGACTGGCACCAATGGCATATCCACAGTCAAAATTGGTGGCTTTGGTCAAAGTGCGACCATGCAGTCCTCACAGGAGGGTTCTCAAGATAAGCAAGTTGAGCAGGCCAAACTGGTGAGTTCCCTTAGCACAGTGGTTCTTAAACTTTTTCTGCCAGGCCTCCCTCTGTTTACACTTATTGCTAGTAGTTTTAAAAAAAATGTTTTGTGTGTAAACGTCTGTTTCCCATGCCAATAAAGCCCCTTTCAATGAAATTGAGATCATGTTTCTCCGTGAAGGGGCGAGAGAAAAAGAGGGAGAGATGCGCAACCATCAGCAGTTTTTCTGCAAAGGTCAACGAGGCACAATGCAATTCGACTGGGAAATTGTCAGTCAGCTCCTTAGATTGAATTGTGTTCACCCCTACATATTTTCTTTGTTTTGGTAGTTGTGGTGTTTGGTGTAGCTTTATAGTCTGTAAAGCAGACGATAAAGTTGTTATTACAGTATGTATAATTTTAACTTCTGTTTGTTGTAACTGTTTCTATTTCCCAGGAGAGTCAAGTGCATCAGCGCATCTCGGAGCTAAGGAAGGAGGGCCAGTGGTCAGCCAGTAGGCTCCCCAAGCTTGTGGAAGCCTCACGTCCAAAGTCCCACTGGGACTACCTCCTGGAGGAAATGCAGTGGATGGCAGCTGACTTTGCCCAGGAGAGGAGATGGAAAGAAGCTGCTGCTAAGAAGGTATTGGCAGGCATTTATTGGGGAATTACACATCATCACAACAAAAGGAGGAGTCACTGCAGAAACTGTTTTCTTGTTGAAAGCCAAACTGTCTCAATGTGTCTCCACTACAGCTTGTTCGCACATGTGCCCGTTACCATCAAGAGCAGAAGAAAAGTGAAGAGAGGTCAAAGAAAGAAAGAGAAATTCATCTTCGTCACATTGCCAGCACAATTGCCCGAGAAGTGGAATTCTTCTGGTCAAACATTGAGCAAGTATGTTTATTCATTTATATATTTATATTTATTTCCTAATTATGAAACACTCATCATTTATAAATTATAACAGTGTTTTTACAAGTCTTAATCAGGTATTTCTTCTGTCAGGTTGTGGAAATTAAACTCCAGTTTGAAATTTATGAGAAGAGGCTAAAAGCACTCAGCTTACAGAAAGCCTCAGCCAAAGGTAGGTCCCACTGAGCAACTACCATAAATAAAATAAAACACAATACATTTGCTCTATATCATGAGCTTTTACTTTCCCACCCATTGGTTCCGGTTCAAAGCTAAACTGTGCTGATTTATCTTGCCTGTAACTACTTTTTTTAATAACTACATTTTTTGTAATGCACTTAAATTACAGTACCTGGTCATTCAGCAGGAGTTAAAGCTGATAAAGAGGTAGGTGCTGCACTGACACTAATGAATGACGATGCAAGTGCACCTATTGCATCTAATTTATATACATTTTTCATATATATATATATGTTTTCTTTTTAAAGGAGATGGCGACTTCAACTAAAAAAAGAAAATCAAGTTCGTCCTTGGTTGATGAACGTGGTATGTGTCAAACTATTGAAAAGATAATAACATGGATGTTTAAAGAGTTTGAACAGTTGCCTTTACTCTGCAGAATTATTTGCAACTTTTCATTATTTGTCTTTTCTTTTTCTTTTTTTTGTCCCAGATGAAGAGAGCACCATAGAGGAACAGGAGGCCATGGAGGGGGAAGCAGACCACAAAGCAGAGTTGGTTGACCTGGCCAAAGATGGTACTTATTTATTAAACTTCTTTGTCTATGTGAAGAGTTGGGATTACCTGGGCTACACAGCACACTGCTGGAAGTAGTGTTACCAACACGGACGTTTTGCAAAAAGTAACCTTATCTGAACAGAAAATTGCTGTATATGGACACAAATTGTGTTAATTAATGTAACATATTAATTATGTCACACATGCTTGTTAACAAACTTGCTATACGCTACTGTTGTCCATAATGATGAGTTAAACACACATTTGGTATTTATACTGTGAAAATATTCTTGGGCAATGTATCATTTTCAAATTACAAATTAAAAAAATATGACACTTTTTTTCCCCCCCTTAAATTTACCATACAAGTACCAGTATTACTTGTCTCTGTGTTTGTATTGCTTACTCAGATGCTTTTGTATTTGGCTTTCAGCTGAGATGCCTCTTGATGCTTTGAAGAAGCAGTATGCTGGCGCCTACATCGACAGCTTTGAGTGGCCTCAGCCTAGTCCTCATAGTGATGAGGATGGCATGGAAGAGACTGAAGGTGCCTTTTTGTAATTTAAAAAATGAAATTGTCATGTTCATCCTCATACCTGTTTTAGCTAATGGTTGTGAATGATGTGATGTCTGAAACAGTTGATATTCTTTACTTTCCAGAAACGGAGTGTCCTGCAGGCAGTCCACCTGAGGCAGTGTTGATTGACTCCCTGCTTAGTGTGGACCAGTACCGGGGTGCTGATAAAGCCACTTCCTCTGACTCTGATAGGAAGCCTGCCAGAGACATAGCGGAAGTGGCTGCTGCAACAGAGCTCATCCTGCCCAAGGGCAGCTTCAGGACCACTTCCTCAGTAAGACACACATGCGTGCACAAACACACAAAAGAAAAATATGCCTTTTATTATTTTTTCACTGATCTTTTATTTTACTAGACCCGCAACCCAGCTCCTTTTCTACTGCATGGGTCGCTGCGAGAGTATCAGCAAATTGGTGTGGACTGGCTGGTAAACCTTCACAAGAAACACCTCAATGGCATCCTTGCCGATGAGACGGGCCTCGGCAAGACTGTGCAGACAGTGGCTTACATGGCCCAATTAGCTGGCCAGGAGGGTATGCCTCTGTTAAACATGATTTTTTTAACAGTGAATATCGTTTTTATTTGTTTTTTCATTTATTGTTATTATGTAAATGAATGTCACAAAGACATAGTCATTTTTTTTGTCCACAGGCATCTGGGGACCCCACCTTATAGTAGTAAGGACGTGCAAGTTGCTAAATTGGGAGGTGGAGTTCAAGCGCTGGTGTCCTGGCCTTAAGATCCTTGTGTACCTTGGCAACAGAAGGGACCGCAGATCTAAGAGAATGGTATTTAAACAGCAAATATTATCAACATAAAAGGCCTTTTTTTTTCTTCTTCAATGAACGACTGTAAATGTGATTAAAAAATGATCTGATATCTACAGTGGTGGGGGGACGCCAACAGCTTCCATGTATGTGTGACATCCTACAAGTTGCTGATGAAAGACCAGAGTCATTTTCTGAGGAGAAGGTGGAGGCACCTTGTCCTAGACGAGGTGCAGCTCATCAAAAACATGACTCAGAAACACTGGGAAACAATCTTTGCTCTCAGAAGGTGAGCAGGGTGACGAACTTGATTATAATTTCAGTTTCTCAAAAATCAGGATTATAATTTTTCAGGTTTGTTAATTCATTTGTAATCTGTAATGTGAATCAGGGTTAACAAGCTTTTTTTGTTTTCCTGATGATCACAGCGCTAAGAGCTGTTAGGGAGTGACAGATGTCCATGTGCATATTTCCATGTCAGGGATTTTTGTCTTTCTTTGTGAAATAGCTTTTAAAATTCTGCCAGATGCTGAAGTACTTGACTAAGTGAGAGAGATATGTTTTGCGCATCTTGCAGTGAGCAGAGGATTCTCCTCATCAACACTCCTCTACAAAATACTCTAAAGGAGTTGTGGACCATGATCCACTTCCTTTTGCCAGGAATCACCAGGTCCTACTCGGACTTCCCTGTTAAGGCAGGCACAGACCAGAACCAGGACTACTGCCACAAACTGGTCATCCGTCTGCACAGGGTGAGTATAGCGCCTGCAAATTCCTCTGCCTATTAAACTGTGCCACATTAATATTCTGAAACATGATTGATTTCGTCTCACCTGCAATCCTTGCACCTTACATATGAAATGATCTTACTCCTAACTGTAGATGATCCAGCCTTTCATTCTGAGGCGCTCCAAAAGGGACGTAGAGAAACAGCTGCCCAAGAAGTACGAGCATATCCTAAAGTGCCGTCTCTCCACCAGACAGAAGAGTCTTTACGAAGATATCCTCACTCAACCAGGGTGAGATATTTGCTCCACATGCATAGTTATATTGTGATATTAGCGTAAGGTTTTCCCTGGCACTGAGAGTAATATTTGACCTTACTATGGATGATCTGGGCTTTACAACTACTAGAGTTTGAAGACATGCTAAAAATAGAATCCACACATTGTACTGTAACTCAGAGGATTTATAAATGAATCAAGGTGAAAGATACACATAATATTGGTTGCTTCTTTTTTTTTCTTCAACTGTTCATAATCATGTCTTCTGTCTTGGTGTGCTCCCCTAGAGCTCAGGAGGCACTGAAGACGGGTCATTTTGTCAGCGTGCTTCAGGTCTTGATGCAGTTGCAGCGAGTGTGTAACCACCCTGAGCTGGTGGCACCCAGAGAGACCAGCAGCTCCTACTTCTGCTCCTCTCTGCAATACAACGTCCCATCACTTGTGCTGGGAGCTCTTCAGAATGACTCAAGCAAGGTATACACTTGTTCTTTGCATTGCTGATGTGCACCAAGATGTTTGCTAGCCCTGTTGTGACCTTGTGAAATACCGTGGTTTATTGGTATCATTAGACAGACAAAGTGAGCTGTATTAAGACATGACTTTGGGCTCTGGCAACTTGTGATTGGCATTTGTCATTATTCTTTGTTTGAATTCATCTAATAATCCATAATACAGGTAATCATTGGTTTCTTCCTAGTTGAATACAATGTGCTCCCTTTTAATCCTTTTTACTTTTTCTATTTGTTTGCTTGTCTGTTTTTTGTTTGAGACCCTGCCTGTCTATCTTTTTTTAATGTTACATAATTCCTTCTTCTTGGTTTTTGAAACTTGTGCATATGTTGAATTTGTTAAAATGTGATTATTAGTTTAAAAAAAAAATAAAAAAATCATAATCAGTCTGCAATGATCCACTTCTCCTCTTGTCTTTTATCTCATTATTCTCTTAGATCGCAAACATGTCCATTTTTGATCTGATCAATAATGAGAACAGACTGACTCGGTATCAGACTGAAGAGGCGGTACCTAAACTAAAGATCACTCAGCAGCTCATAGAGGAGATCCACAATGCTCCAGAACCACTGCCACGACCCAAGCCATGTCCAATAAAACCCATGAGGTCAGCAATAAAATCTCCAAATATCCAAGTAACTTGTCGTGATTGATTGGGAGATCCATGGACATTTTCAAATTGCTCTGAAATGTAAACCTATTATTGTAATATTGATATTCTGGCATCAAAACAACGATCATTTAATTTTTGTCTGATTAGGTTGTTCCAGTCAGTGCAGTATGGGACAAAGCCAGAAGGTCGCCTGGCTGCCATCCCGAGTGCAGCAGGCCAACGTCCTCTAACAAGTTCTCCCGCTACTAGCACCTCCGTTTCCACCACCAACCAGTCAGCCCAGGCCAGGGGCAAATCCCCTGTCACCACTGCAACTACTACAGCCACTTCTCATGGTAAGACCATTTTAGGAGTAGTACTCTGTAAAGGACAGGACATTTTTGTTTTTACAGTGGGTGAAGGATTCCAGATGGTGTCCTCTAACATCAAACTGTAAAAGACAAACTGAACCACCCATAGCTGTTTTGTTGGTGCCTTAACTAGTGTGTAATGTGCTTATACTAGTTAGCTTACACTAGTTACCTTGTGTTAGATATTGTGTTATGCTTCCTGATTGTGACACTGTTTTGGATTTAAATTAACCTGATTTACTTTGTCATGCTTAAAAAAAAATCCAGGCAGTGCCCATACTGTCATATGTTGTTATTCCGAGTGTTTGCAGCACATTTTAAAAAACATATACAGTGTGTACATATTTATGCACAGTGCTGCAAATTTTAAAGATCTGGTTCTCTTTCTACAACTCTATGGAGAGGTTTGGGACACCCTCACTGGTAGGCCTGCACGATATTTTTTTTTTCTCCCTGCGATATATATTGCGATTTGTTATGTATGACAAATTTTTACAAGAGGACATAAATAGCCCTATTTAGAAATACTAAATCATTCTCAACTACTGGGGTGATTTTGTAGGGGAGTGCATCTACAAAGAAAATAAAAATGAAAAAGGAAATTTTCTTATGTGAACCAGTCTTTGTTGAACTTTAATGCTTTAGAAAGTGCTCTTCTGAAGTGATTTTGGAGAAGGGAAATTAGGAAGAAATACACTGGTTGACTGACATGACACCATTGTATTCATATAATATCAATCCAGGCTAAAGTGAATATTAATAATGCATGCATGTTGCTTCCTCTAAATTTCAGGTTGTGGTCGACTAGTGGGGCCTGCTTTGGTTGTTTGATGAATTGATTAAAATAGATCATGATTGGTGGTTTGCTGTGCATGCAGAGCCTGCATGTCACACTCTTCAACAAACTGTGTATCCAAGAGCACCTAAATCAGTGTAAATGACGTTATATCAGAAACAGACTGCTGTTGTAGATTAGTGTTATGTTTCCAGCGTCGCAGCTCCGAACCATAATGTTAGTTGGGACAGACGCCTTGTTTCTTTAGGCTAACTATGTTAGCTTTAGCCTGGCTGGTAGCAGCTTTCTGCGGTGAAAAATGGCCGGGATATGTCGTGATTACGTTGCATTAATCAGGTGATTTAGTTTGTCTTTGCAGCGAACATAAAACACTGACTACTGTAGCTTCACTACCCATGGAAAAGCATGTACATCACTGTGTCAGCGGCAGCTGCCGCTTACGGTACTTTTCTACACACGGGAGAGCCTCACTTCCCATAACAATTGGTTTAGATTTATACTTCCATGCAGCACATAATGTTAGCACAGCCAGGATATAATGAAAGAAGCAACAGTCAGTTGCCGACTTGGTCAGATTTAGCAACTTTTTAGACCCTAATTTATTTCAAAAAAGCCACTAGCAACAAATTTGGCAACTTTAGGTTTCAGGGTAAAGGCGAGATGTATTAATTGTAATTCATATTCATTCATGCTGCTCAGTGAAATCACAGTCCACGGCTCTTCTGCCAACAGCACGGGGTCTCTCTCCCTCTCCCCTTTAGCCGTGGGCAGCAGGCAGTTATGGCCTCTAAGCTTTATGCAAATGAGCGTATGATGTCTCCTGGTGACTTTTTTAGAGAGTTTTGGAGCTAATCCTAGCTACTTTCATTGGAAAAGAGTTGGCAGCACTGGCAGCAGTTATAGTAAACCTTACAGATGAAGAGCTGCAGGCAAAAGGCACTTAATGCAGTTTAGATGATGTTTGGCTGCCACTGAATAAACCCACACAGATGGAACTAATGCTCTAGAGATACACAATTACCGTCACACCAACTTTGTCAATCAAATTGTAAGCAGGGATTAATCTGTCCATTAATAATCAATAACATCTCTAATCCTGCTTGCTCTGTTGGCCCACTACTGCGGAGTGATTTATATGGAGGAAATTGTTTGATCGTACTGATGATTTGACTAAATATTGGGTTACCCCTAACATGTAGTCCCATACCCCATTGCCTTGTGCTTCACAGCGGTTGGAACAGCTACTCAGAGAGCCCAGACTACACCTCCTGTCAGCAGCAGCAGCAGCAACACTGCCTCCTCCACTGTAGCCTCCTCTGGGAACAGTGGCATTGGACAGCATGTGTTGGGGGCTTCCTCTGTGGCCTTGGGCCAGACCTTAGCTGGCACAGTTGTGGGATCTATAGCTCCCATCAGTCAGCCTGCATTAGCACAGGTCCCCAGGCCAGCTCTAGCCCCCAGCCATGCCATCCAGCCCAGCTTACTGTCCCAGAGGCTGGTTCTTACATCTCAGGCCCAGGCACGGTTGCCTAGTAAGTGGCCTCCCCTTCCTCTTAGCGTTTCCCCTCCACCTCTGGCACAACAGTATGGGCTGCTTACACTGAGGCCTTTACTTGGGGCACTGCTGATATGTGTTCAGTCTTCACTAATCCAGAGAAATGGCTTCGTACATAGTCTCAAACTTGCAATGGTAGCAGCACTGGTGGTGCAGCAATTGTGGTCATGGTAGAGATGCCATGTATCAATAGTTAATACAACTCGTGATAATAATAAAAAATAAAAAAAAAAGCTCCCCATAAGATTAGAGCTGTAGCCATATCAGCAGCATCTCCACAGCCTCAGCATTCTCCAATTTCTTTCTCGAAACCTGCATGTACACTACGAACGACCCACTTGTGTTATACCACACATCACTACACTATTTAACTTAATTATTATGTCCTCCCCCTCCTTTTAATATTTTTTTTCCTCCCAGTTTACTAATATTCTTTTGTCTCTTGTATCAGCCCAGCTGCAGGAAGAAATCCCAAAGCTTTGGTTGTGTTGTTTTGTTTTTTTTCTTTGCTAATGTTATGATTGCACTCTGATGTTGAGCGGCACTGCAAAGCATGTGGAAATGGTCCCACAAATTGTCAACCCTTTCCGCCTCAAATGTGAACAGAGAAAACTTTTCAGTAACAGTGCACAGTATTCAAATATATAAAAAGGAAAACAATTTTTTTGGTTTTGTTTCAAAAATTCCAACTTTGTGTGTTTGTGTGAACTAAGGTTGCTGAAACCCTTTGAATTAGGGCTTGGGTATTGTCACTGATTTCCTGAATCAATTTGATATCAATTCACAAGGTCCCAATTTGATTATTTTTTCGATTCAATAACATTTTGATTAGGGATATTTCAGTTGCAAAACCAATTTTGCTTGGATATGAAAGAGATTCTACAATTGAACAAGGTTCCCTCTAACCTGTTGCATTATTAAAAGTATTAATGTTTACATTAAGAATTGACCCCAAGGTAGTTGCATTAATGTACTTTTTATTTAACATAAACACTCTACAGCAGTCAACACAATAAAGTGCAACTCTACAGACTCTACACTCAGTATTTATTGAGTGACATTTCATTCAGATATATTGATATATTTCACCATGCCAGTTTTTTCCCTCGCCAAAATGTAGACCCAAATTTGGACCCTTCCCGACAAGCTAGCATAGCATAGTTGGTACCAATGTATTTCTTAGGTCTTCTTGTTTCATATAATACAGACAGAGATTGATCTTGGATTTTTTGAATCAATATCGGATCATTTGATTTTTTTAAAACCCGGCCCTAATGCAATTCTTGAAGAACACTTTTTACTTACCGTTGTAGCCCAGTAGGTACATTTTGTGATAATGTGTGAGCATATATCAGTGATTTGAAACTTGACTGAATGATTCATGCACACTAAGGCAATGTTCACACTTGGTGTCTTTTTTTCTGTTTTCTTTTTTTTAAGCTGCCAGCATCTGTTTTACATTATAATCCTATGGAGTAAACCACATTTTCAAAAAAGTTCTGAATGCTTTTTAAATGCGACCGCCAATGTTTTTTTCTGCAGCTCAGAGCATCTTTTTGAAGTTAAAAAAATAACTTTTCTAAAAAAAAAAGCTTTTTGACAGCTGACCAACAACAAGCGGAGTTGCGAGACCTGTCGTTTCTGTAACAACAAGAAAAAATGGAGAAGCTCGCTCTACAGCTTTGTTTTTATCTAGCACCGCTCCACATCTCGGATACTGTAGCAGTAGCTGTTGTTATAGCAAGAAAAGACGCTCTCGGAGGCTTTTTGGAACCAAAACGCTCCCATCTTTTTTTTTTTTTCCCAAAGCGCCCTAGTCAACTTTTTCTTGTCAAAAAAGACTCCAAGTGTTGGAGCGGACTCTAGCTCACCCAGTAAGAGCATTCGCCCCGAATCCGACCTGCTGCCCTTTGCTGCGTGTCATCCCCCATCTCTCTCCCCCTTTCCTGTCTATCCACTGTCACTGTCTAATAAAGGGAAAAGCCCTCAAAAAATAATCTTAAAAAAAAAACAAAGTGTGATCATGGCCTAATATCTTATGCCCACTAATTAGCAATGTGTACCTTTTATGAATACTTCATACAGTTTATAACTTGTGTGTGTGAATTAACATAATCTACATAAACAATCTATTAAGGGATGCTAAAAATAACTGTTGTTTAACAGCCAAAACCCAAAGTATATCCAAAATATATATGAGCTATTTAGTTTGTCCACAGCCTGGAAACTTTTACCGGGTGCAATTGTCACTGCATATACACAGCACGGTGTGTTGTCATCAATATTACTAATTTGTGCACACATATTGTCAAATACATTTTCTCTGATATCTGCTGGGCTCTGGACATTTCAATTATTAAAATTATTATTTGTGCATTTCTTTTTCTTCACAATGCAATTGATATTTTCAATAAACATTCTTAAATGTACAATCAAACATTTCAGTTTACTAATATCTTTGAGTACTTTTTGATGGCTTATAGTAATTGTTAATTAAAATTGGCACGGTACTGATAAATACACTGCCAGGCAGAGGTTTCCTTACACTTTTAATTAACAGGATATCATTGTTTGACACCAATCCCTAAGTATACTTTTTTGAAAAGGCATCAATTGCAGTGCATTATGTGTATGTTTCAAGCTCTCTGTATCACCTGAGGATTGTCCTTACAGCCATTTTCTTTCCCCTTCAGGGTTTGTAAAAGTAGGAGCTGCTATGGTTCTGTTGTGGAGGACGACTGTACTCGTTCCACTGATTAATCCACCCTGGTTCTGCATGTCTTGTCTTTTTTTTTCACCCTTTAACTAACTGATGATATATTGTTTCTTAAAATGTCAGACATTTCAGCTGACTTTATTATAATGCTGTCTTTGATTTATTGTTGTCTGTTTTTTCTTTCCATTGAAGGTGGAGATGTGGTGAAGATTGCCCAGCTGGCCAACATTGCAGGCAGTCAGAATCGTATCTCCCAGCCAGAGACTCCTGTCACTCTGCAGTTTCAGGGTAACAAGTTCACTTTGTCCCCCAGCCAGCTCCGCCAGCTCACCACCGGACAGCCCTTGCAGCTCCAAGGTACACTCGGTAATGTACATCCCATTGTCACACTTTATCCCAACATAATTCTTTCATTTGATGTCCAATTAGCTGCTCAGTTGTAGCACACTAAACAGCATGTAAATGTACCTGCAAATGTCACTTTGGTCTGTTTAGGTTTTGGTGTGGTCATTACTCTTTAATACAACTAACACCATGCTGTCTGTCTGAATGAATAATGGTGGATGAATAATTTCTTTGTCATCATGTATTTTAGAGATTTAGAGATACTGGTATCGGTATCGGCTCCGATACTGTCTAAAACGCTGGTATCGGGAAGTACTGGAGTTCATGCACCGAGCTGATACCACGTAATAAAGCCCTAAAGAAAATCTACGTTAAAGTAGTTTATTTATGTTTTTTTTCCGTTATAACTGACTGTCAAACTGCAGAATAAAAGAAAGTTCTGTGGCGTTCATTGTTCATGTTTCACAAAGAGTTTAACCTGAGCCAGACCGACAACAAAGATAGAAATAATATCACATCCATACAGGGATAGTAGTATACAGTTGTTAAAACATAATAAAATATATGACACACTGGTATCGGATCGGTACTCGGTATCGGCCGATACGCAAGTTCAGGATATCAGAATCGGTATCGGGAAGCAAAAAATGGTATCGGGCCATCTCTAATGTATTTTTTTGTTTGTTTTGTCAATGTATATGTCACCATTATGTGTACCTTTTTTATGTATAGTGAATGAGTGTTGTATGACTGCTGGCTGTCTCTATGTTAGTCCTATGATACCTGCCTAGGGACTGCAGATGAAAAGTTATTTTTACTAATTCTGGCATATTTACATGGTGTTTTTATACAACAATGTTCATAAATATGCATGGTCCCTATCAAATAAATCAATAAAATAAAACAATAAAAAATAAATGACATGTAGGCTACAGCACAATGACTTTGATTTCAGTTGGACTTTATATGTCAGTAGTTTTAATCGTGTTGCAATTTCCTTTATGTACTTCCTCAATGTAAAACCTCAATTCTGATAGCATCAAAGTTGTTTTATTTTTCACATTTATTTTAATGGACAAGTGGGTCTTAACTGCCACTCTAGCTAGTGTTAGGTTGTTGTTTTTTAAGGTGTCTCTTATATTTGTTGCTTAATGTGTGTCATGGATTTAGGCAACATCCTGCAGATTGTGTCAGCTCCAGGGCAGCAGATCATCAGGCCCCAGGGATCCATGGTAATGCAAACAATGCCACAAGCTGTCCCTGCCACCAACGCCTCAGCTACACCTGGCACACCTCATCCTACCCTGTCAACAGCCCAACAAGGTAACTCACTCACAGTGAAGATATTGCATTATCATCTCTGATTAATCAGTCCATCTCTTAATCACTTATTTAGTAACATCATCTAGTACCAATATTATAATAATGTTCTAAGTTAATAGTCACATTTGCAATAGCACTGCTTTTGTAAATTGATAGAATTGATTCTTCTATTGACGTATATTTCTTTTTAAGCATTGGGTTTAACTACAAATGCCACATCAGCTCCCAAGCTCACTACTGCATCTCATGCTGGTTCTCAGGTCAGTACATCTCTTTTAAGCCAAGTCATATTTTCAATGTCCGGTTTCACTTTTTTAATAATCTGAATTCAAAGTATTTTACAGCATGCAAACAACAATCATTCAACC
This sequence comes from Sander vitreus, assembly GCF_031162955.1. Classification (NCBI taxonomy): domain Eukaryota; kingdom Metazoa; phylum Chordata; class Actinopteri; order Perciformes; family Percidae; genus Sander; species Sander vitreus. The sequence continues at coordinate 5,851,727 of NC_135859.1, forward strand.
ATTTTTCTAATGAAAATAAATAATAGTGGTTGGTTGTACCATCTCTCACTGTAATGTTCAGGAGTCTTCAGAAGAAAAGACTCAGCAGCTGAAGGAGCGTTTGAGCCGCCTGTTTGAAGCAAACGAACGACGCTGTAGCCGCAGAGTGTTGTATGGTTCAGACTTGCTGCAAGCTTGCACTTTGAGCACAGAGCCTGGTCACTCTGCCCTGACTGCTGGAGGCTGGAAGTGGGTGGGCAGAGAGAGCTGCCTCAGGGCCCAGAGAACCTGCGTGGCTACCACCTCCACACTACAGTCCACTCTGCTCTCTGTGGAGGACCGCCTGGACGCTGCCAACAGCCTTATCAAGAGGTATTTCAGCTCAGTATTGAAACCTCCTTTAGTCTATACTGCACATGTTGTTTGAAGCCATCACAAAAAAAACAACTTTATGCAGTATTAAAAATAATCACAATCTCTACCACCGTCTTGTAAAAGAAATTTACAACTTACCCAAGAGGCTTTTATGACAATGAAATTCCACGTTTTAGTTCATAATCCAAATAATGATCTGATTGATTATTGTCATGTTTTAGGCTGGTATGTGTGATGCCTCCAGCTGTAGCCCCACCTCCTCACCTGTACGCAGCCAATCCCCCGGTGCCCTACAGCCTTGAGCAGAAGTCCCTTCACCGTCGGCTACAGAAGGCCTCTGCCCCCCACAGTGCTGACATCCACCACTTGGCACCCAGGCATCTTCTACGTTTTTCTGACCTGCAGCTAATGCAGATGGATTCAGGTTAGCGCAGCACCTTTTTTGATAATGTTTTATATGCAGCAAGCTGAGACGGCAAAATGTACAGTGGCACTCATAAGTTTATGAACCCATGACTAAAAAGACGAATAAAAAAAATCATCTTTTGGAAATTGATCTTAATGTCTTAATTAAAAAAATGAGGAAAAATCCAACCTTTAAGGACACCAATTTTCTTTGTGTATCGTAAATAAATAAATGTTCTTCCTTAAAATACAGGAGGCATAAGTAAGTACACCTCTATGTTAAAGGAACACACCAACTTATTTGGACTTTAGCTTTTTCACCGTAACCCCCAGAGTAAGACAAGTCGATACATACCCTTCTCATCTCCGTGCGTGTTGTAACTCTGTCCGACTGCTCCACCGGTAGCTTAGCCTAGCACGGATCCTGAAGGTAATCGGTTCCAACTAGCCTACTGCTCCGAATAAGTGACAAAATAACTCCAACATGTTCCTATTTACATGTTGTGATTTGTATAGTCACAGCGTGTACAAATAACAAGGTCACATGAGACACAACCATCTTCTAACCGTATATAAACTGGGAACTATAGTCTCAGAAAGGCAAAGCAGTACTACTTCTGCTACTTTGGCGGAGTGATATGCTTGCAGCACCTGAGAAGCCCCGAGCAGAGAGTAGCGATGCTTCGCCTTTCTTTCTGTGTTATTTTGTCACTTATTCGGAGCAGTAGGCTAGTTGGAACCGATTACCTTCAGGATCCGTGCTAGGCTAAGCTACCGGTGGAGCCGTCGGACAGAGTTAGAACACGCACGGAGATGAGAAGGGTATGTATGGACTTATCTAACTCTGGGGGTTACGGTGAATAAGCTAAAGTCCAAATAAGTCAGCGTGTTCCTTTAAATTCCCATAGAGGCAGGCAGACTTTTATTTTTAAAAGCCAGTTATTTCATGGATCCAGGATACTATGCATTCCCTTGGCCTTTTGGAATTAAAATAGCCCCACATCATCACAAACCCTTCACCATACCTAGAGACTGGCATGGTTTTATTTCAGTTAGCCTAATAGCTGGTTTGATTTGCATTGAGAGATGATTTTATGGAAAGTACCCCATGTCAATCTCTAGGTATGGTGAAGGGGATGTGATGATGAGGGGCTATTTTAATTCCAAAGGCCAAGGGAACTTTATCAGGCTCATAGTATCCTGGATCCATGAAATAACTGGTCTTTAATAATAAACATCTGCCTGCCTCTATGGGAATTTAACATAGGGGTTATGCCTCCTGTATTTTAAGGAAGAACATTATTTATTTACGATACATTATTCATTCACAAAAAGAAAATTGCTGTCCTTAAAGGTTGGATTTTTCCTCATTTGTTTTTAATTAAGGCATTTAGATCAATTTCCAATTTTTTATTTCTCTTTTTAGTCAACTTTAGCATGGGTTCATAAACTTATGAGTGCCACTGTATGAATAACTACAAGTTAACTAATATGTATCATATGTAAGAAAAACACCACTGTTATCCCTCTGCCTACACAGGGTGAATGACTCATCCCACATTTGGCTTAGTGTACATTTCTTCAAATCAAGAAAATAGGCTCTCTATACAAATCCATCTCTTGTACACAGTAAATGCACAATATTTAAATATAATTAAAAAGACCAATGTAAATATTGTAAAACCTGCTGGGATTACTAAGAAAAATGCACCTGTTAATTTGTGCACATTTTACTCTTTATAGTTATTATAACTATACAACTAAAATAAACTTCTCTGCAGCTGAGTTAAACCCTTGCTGAAACACCAAATATCTGACCATGCTAAGTGTAAGAACTTTTGATATTTTTCTTTTCCAAAGGTAAACTGGAAGCTCTTGCCATTCTGCTGCAGAAGCTTAGGTCAGACAGCCGCCGTGTCCTCATCTTTACACAGATGGTGAAGATGCTAGACATCCTGGAGGCCTTCCTAGATTACAGGCAACTCACTTATGTGCGGGTCGATGAAAGCTTCACTCCTGACGAACGACAGGTAAAGTAATTGGCACCGCTTCTGAATATCCATACCAACTATTGTCATAGAGAGCGATGGGGCCAGTTCTTGGCAAGCATGTGTCATGAAGGGTGTAGGGATGCAGCTATCGATTATTTTAGTGATCAAGTTTTCTACCGATTGTTCCATCGATTAATCGGATAAGAAATACTTCTGCTTTATAGTAAACAGCAATCGTAAATATACAAAAGAGAGGTTTCCTTTTTAGAAAAAGCTAAATTTGTATTGCCTAAATTGCATACAAAAACAGGGATAAATGCTAATATTTTAAGCACTGGCCGCATGGGCCACCAAGCCCCTTATTTTCTTGGCAGAAGTAAATTTTTGGTGGCCCAAATGTAAATTATTATTAATGCCTCTGGCTCTTTACAGTGGATATGCAAAAGAGCTGTCCACTAAGCCCAGGTAAATGTGAATGTACAAAGCTTACAGCAGGGCTATTCAACTACACCCTTCTGGTGGGGGGGGGAGAAGACACATTTTCAGAAGGCTTATACTGAGTGAGGAGAGAGCATGAAGAATGCTGACATCACTGGCATGGTCCGATGACGTCATTCACGTGCATATTAAGTAGCCATGAGAATTTAAAGATCAGCGGAGAGGGGCTGGTTTGTCTTCAAGTTTACAAGAATTTGTCCAAATTTCAAGATTCGTAGTAATCATCCACGCGGAAACACAGTGAGCTGTGTAACGTTAGTTACATTGATTAAACGAGAAAAATTTAGCCCTACAAAACTGTATGTATGTTCTCTGTATTTCCTCCATGATCCAAGAAAGTGTTTATCCTTTGTCTTGCATATTTGCAGGTCAAGTGTTAAATAGGCTGTGGTTACACTTGTCTTTTCAATGCAACTTTTGTGATTGGATGCCCCAGATCTGTCAGCAACAGGTCAAATGGTAACGTAGGAGGCAATTTAGCCTTGTGTGATCTTAATTTTATAATATTAATTTGGCATGCAGTTCATGCACCAGTTAAAATTTTGTTTAAATAAAAACTCAACTCCTGGCATTTGGTCCTGGGGTTTTTTACCACTGTTTTGGAATAAGGAAATAACGAGAGTAAAAGACAAAATAACTTTAAAAGTGCCGTATTTTTCTTTTTAAATACGTGCTGTGTCGTGGATCTAATTCATGCCGATGTGAAGAGTAGTTCATAGGGATTTAAATGGAATTAAAAATCGTCATTTAAGAGAATCGAAAATTAAAGCAAGCTAATATAGAACAAGACAATAAATAAAATACAAGAATAAAAGTTGCAGTGTAAGAAATGAATAATTATTTGATTTAACACGTTGTAGGGAGGTATCGAGGGGTTTTATTTTGTGTGATGTGTAAAATGTTCTAAATAAGCAACTAAATGTTCTAAGTACATAGGATAATAGGTTTGGACTTATTTTTTACAACTGAAACAAATTTTTCTTTTATTGCAGAGAGAAGGTAAGTTAAAAAAAGGTGCAGTTGGGTAAAATTCAGTCCTATTATTCGTTCAAATGTGAACAATACCCAACCCTAATAGTGATACGATCGTGAATCGGGACCCTGCCTGATAGAAATCTGATATAATATTTTTGCCATATCGCCCATCCCTAGGACAAACTATTGCGCTCTTCCCTCCCTTAAGAGATGCAGACATTAGTTGAGATCACAGTCTGGGCTCATGGGTTTACGTCTTTTCGGTTTGCTGCTGCATACTTTTTCCAAGTGTACAGTAAATGGTTTCTACTGCCCAAACTGTCAAATAAAATCCGAAATGCTTCTGTCCTGATTTGTCTCTAACCTATTTTCCGTTATGTAATCCTTGCAGTCACATCACAATGTATGATAAAGATAAGATGAAACTTAAATAAGCCTGTGGGGAATTTAATTGTTGCATTAAAAATAAGGATAGGGGTAATGTACTGTTAATGTACAAGGAAAAGTCGAGATTACATTGGAGAGAGTTTAAGGTATAAAGTTTGCTTTACACCACTTGGATTAGCAAAGAAAATACATGAAATAAGTGAAATTCTAAAAGTGTATTGTCAACGACTTCTTTCTTAGCCTTTGTCCCAGTCTGTAAACATTCTTGTCTCTTGTCTGTGTCTCTGCAGGAGAATATGAAGAAGTTTAACAGGAACAGGAATGTGTTCTGCAGCATCTTGACCAAACGCTGCTGCTCTGCAGTTGGGACTTTGTTTGACGCAGACACCATAATCTTTTATGACACGGATCTCAATCCAAGCATGGATGCCCGCTGCCAGGAGTGGTGTGACAAAATAGGACGCTCCAAGGATATACACATATACAGGTGATATTATCAGTACAGGGAAATCTGTTTTAATTTTTCTTTATTTTATGTTCCTTAACACAAGACTACATAACGTAACCTTTTCCTCTTAAACACTGATTAATGGCTATTTACCTTTGTACCGATGTTTTGTTTTATGTTGTGCACTCCATACCACCATGTGTGGTCTAAGAGTAAATAAGTAAATCTAAAAAACATACTCCTGGTTATGTTTTGTGTGTTGCCCAGGTTGGAGAGTGGAAACTCCATTGAAGAGAAACTGCTGAAGAATGGCACCAAGGACCTGATCAGAGAGGTGGCTGCCCAGGGTACTGACTACACCTTGGCTTTCCTCACACAAGTAAGATGAACTCACTGTGGGCTTATCCTGGAGCTTCAGAAACTCTCCACAACTCTACATTTATTCAAACTATGAAAGCCTTTTCTGCGCATGAATCAGTAAAGTTGTAATTTCCTCCACCCATGGACCAAGACCCATTACTATTCTTTAATTATATAGTAACTGACCTGACATTGTTTGTTTTCAGCGGACAATACAGGATCTGTTTGAGGTGGAGGCAGGCTCAGGGGAGAAGGTGGAGGAGTTTGTGGTTCTTCACCAGGAGCCATCGGCCTCTGAGGCCATCTCTCCCAGGGTGGCTAGACCCTACATCCAGGCTCTCCACAGCATAAACCTGGATGCCCTGCCAGCGAAGGAAGAACAGCAGGAGGAGGAAGAGCTGGCAGGCAAGGAGTCAACAGAAGACAACCAGGAGTCAGAGAGTCAAGCTCAAGAAGAGCCTGCTCAGAAAGAGGAGCTGAATGCAGTCATGGAACAGGTACCTTTACTTTTTTTTCATATACCATTTGGAAATTAGAGGAAGTGGAAAAGTAGTATTGCCAGAAATAAATAAATAAATATATATATGTGTGTATATTGAAATGCTGTTTGTTTGTCTTGCCTAACCTAACTTCCCTAACCTTTAACAGCTCACGCCAATTGAAAGGTATGCCCTGCATTACCTGGAGTACCTCCACATCAGTGATGATGAAACTGCTCTCAAGGTAACTTAAATCATATTGTAACCAAATATTTCTTTTTTTATTATATAGATTTAAGGTATTTACAGATTTACTGTAGTGTAGATGTGGAAATCAGTTCCTCTTTCAACGAATCATTTCTTCTCTACTATGTTGGTATTTCATTGTACTATTTGTCCTTTGATAAATTTGACTGACTGATGTTTGTTTTCCTCAGGAGCGGCTGGAGTGCTCTAAGAGAGGTTGGGAGCTGCAGCAGCTGCAGAAGCTAAAGGAGGAGGGGGAGGAGCGGCAGATTATGGAGGGAGATGAAGATCTCTTCACCTACACCAGAGAGGATGCCTACAACATGGTGGGTGGTCATTGTGATCTCTGCTAATCAAACAAGAAGTGAATTGTGCTGCACTGCTGTTGACATGAACCTTTTCTTTGTGTTTCAACAGGAGTATGTATTTGATGCAGAAGACGGCCATACAGAAATCATGCCGGTAAGACACCAACTGTGATGTATATGGAAACAAATGAAAATATGCTTACCATTTTTAGTGGTGTCCTGATAATGTTTTTTTTTTTTGAATAGCATCAGTAACTATGGATTTGGAGCTTCACTGTTCTCTTTCTAATTTTATTGTGTTGAGGCACATCATAAAGTCCTGCGCTGCCTTCTGGATATGTGATTATTTTTTTATTTTTTATTTTTTTCAACACAGCTTTGGACTCCACCCACACCACCACAGGATGACAATGACATTTACATCGACTCTGTGATGATGCTGATGTATGACACCACACCCATGCCAGAGTCCAAGCTGCCTCCTATCTACATCCGCAAGGAGCACAAAAGACTCAAGATGGACCCCTCAGGTAAGACAAGATTTTTCCTTAACTTCTTTGTACAGAAATATGTCAGTCCTGCACTACATATTTAGTAACCTGTATATCTACTGCAAACATTTATTTTTGCTCTAAACAGTAGTTTCTTCTTCTTTCAGACAAGGAATTGTTGTAAATCCTGGAGTAAATTATTATTTATTAGTATTTTAAAAGAGTTTTTAAAGCGTAACTCTCGCCAAATTGCAACCTATGGTCTTTTTGTGAATGTGTCCGAGTCAAACTTTCGTTTAAAAGCATAATTAGAACGGAAGTGCCACTTTTAAGATGGGAGTGCTAGGGGCACTACTATGATAGCATCAAAATTTCTATTTTTAAAACGCAAAGAAGGCTCAACACAACATGAAACTTTGCTCAAAGTATCACCAGGGGCTCTACACATGAACTCGAGCATTGAGAACATTGTTTGTGTACCCAGAGTTTACTAGAAGGTTTTGAACAACTCACTTTAGCAGTTGCTTTTTCCGCTCGCCGCCATCTTGCCAGTCAAAAAGTGTCAATCTCTGAATGCGAATGAACGGACTCCATAGAAGAATATGAGGCTCCTTTTTCAACTACAAGGTCAATATTGTTTTTCACTAACGACAAAACAATGAATTATCCGTGCATTTCTATGGAACTAAGCTTTAGGAGCTTTCCATCTTTACTAACCTCCCTGTTACATGCATTCGGAGATCGACTCTTTTTGACTGGCAAGATGGTGGTGAGCGGAAAAACCAACTGCTAAAGTGAGTTGTTCAAAACGTTTCTATTAGTAAACTCTGTGTACACAAACAATGTTCTCAATGCTGGAGTTCATGTGTAGAGCCCCAGGTGATACTTGGAGCAAAGTTTCATGTTGTGTCGAGCCTTCTTAGCGTTTTAAAAATAGTGATTTTGATGCTATTATAGTAGTGCCCCTAGCACTCCCATTCAAAAGGCCACTTGACCGAAAACGAAAATACAGTCAATCTTAAAAGTGGCACTAATGTCCTAATTATGGTTTTAAACGAAAGTTTGACTAGGTTGCATTTTGGCAAGAGTTACGCTTTAAGAAAGATGCTGAAGTGTCATTGCAGGTTTGTTTGGTTTCTCTGTCCTTACTTGAGTGTTTGTCAAGCAGCAGCCAGAAAGAAGAAGAAGGGCCATGGGGAGACGGTCATTCCTCCACGCTCCCTTTTCGAAAAAGCCAGCATGCTTAAAGTTCGCCGCGAGGGTAAAGACCAGAAAAAGAACTTCTCCCTCAAGCAGCAGGCGCCCTTTGCCAAGCCTCTACCCTCGCTGGTTAAACCTGCCATGGAGGCTAGCCAGGACAACCCAGAGTGGCTCATCAGTGAGGACTGGGCTCTGCTTCAGGTATTGGCCCCACTAACCACTCCCCTGATGATCTTTCTTCCCAAGCTGTGTTGATATAAATTAACACATCTTGAATTGCACTTCGCTTAATGAAACTAATTATACTATATGTTCAAATGTCTGAATATCATTGCTGTGTGTCTGACAGGCTGTAAAGCAGCTGCTGGAGTTGCCTCTGAACCTGACAATCGTGTCTCCTGCCCACACTCCTAATTGGGATCTGGTGAGCGATGTGGTGAACTCCTGCAGCCGTATCTACCGCTCGCCCAAACAGTGTCGCAACCGCTACGAGAATGTCATCATTCCCAGAGAAGAGGGCAAGGTAATGGGGAGAGAGAGAGAGAATGCAGAGTCACCCTACTTTGCCGTAAAACTGGTTTACTCACCTTGTACTTGTTTGCCTAAACCATATCTTTAACTTTTTCAGTTGGTGTATGAGGCTAACCCTAAGAAGAAAACTAAGAGCATATACAAGGTACCATATCCTGGCCTTTTTATTTGATAAATGATGCTTTGCTCTTAAACTCCTGCCTAACTTTTGTTCTGCGTTTCTTTGTATCATGTGTCTGTGTACACGCGTAGTCTAAGAACAGCCGCCCTCTAAGAACCTGTCAGATCTACACACAGGATGACAATGCCACTCACGTTCAGCTCTACAACAGCCGCTTTGAACTTATGAAGATCATTGCCAGCAAGAGGAGCCCACCAATCAAACCACTGTAAGCACTGATGATTGTCTGTTAACAATGAATGCACAAGTCTCATCAAGGAGCTAACACCAAAGCAGGAGATTTACAAAACTGGAAAGAAAAGCTTTTCATGGCATGAAATGTTTTTCATGAATTTCGAGCAATTATTTAGATCTTCTATCTAGGAAATAGTAAAATCAAGTTCAGATGGGATTTGTATTTAAGTAATTTATACTACCAACAGGCTCGGCATGAATCCATTCCAGAAGAATCCCAAACATGCCTCGGTTTTGGCAGAAAGGTGTGTTTTAATTTTGCCATTTTTGTACGATTGTCATCTCAATTTTAAATCTAGAAATAAAGAAAAAAGTACAACATTGTTTTTCATTTCTTCAGTGGGATCAGCTACGACAAGCCCCTACCTCCCATTCAGGTGGCATCTCAACGGGCTGAAAGGATTGCCAAGGAGAAAAAGGTTATTGTTGGCAATGTAATTGTCGACAATGGGCGTTAATCAGGAGCACCTGCTTTGTCTTTCATCACTGTCAGATCCAAGTATTGCTTGTTTTCATCTTTACTGACATGTTTGCATTTGTGTTTGATTGTGTGCATTGTGTGTGTTTGCAGGCCCTTGCAGAACAGCAGAAGGCTCAGCAGTTAGCCCAGCAGCAGCAGGCTGGAACCCCCCAGGCTGCAGTCGGCCAGGCACAGACTCCTGCTGCTGGCCAGGCTCAGGCTCAGGTCCCTCAGGCTGCCACAGTGGCCGGAGCTGCTTCTGTGCCTAATGCAGCTGTTCTGGTGAGGATAAAAACACCCGCCAACCAATATCTTCTACAAACAGTAAGATCCAAAACAAGACACTTTACCTAGTGAAGGCTCTTACACATATGGTTCATGTTTTTCAGGCTGGAGCCATAAAAAATGCTACTGTGGGCACAACCATCCAGGCTGGTACGCTGACACACATATGGTTCACATTACAGAGCTGTTGATGTTCCAATAGTTAATTTATTTCTCTTTGTTTCTTCCAGCCACTGTAGGGGGGAATGTGATTGTGAACACAGTAGCTGGAGTTCCTCCAAGTCCCTTCCAGGCCAACAAACGCCTGGCATCTTCAGTCATACCAGGCACCCTGTCTGTGAGTCATGCTCATTTATCACTGCTGCTCTGGCTTTACTCAGCCACCTACTGACTAACAAGAATTCATGACACAAATAGCCTTTGGATTGGCATGAAGCAGAATGCACACCCACGACTCCCTGTAGACCGAATGGTCATTACAACTGTAGGAGCCTTTGCTCATTGTGTTGCTGTTTTTGTTGTTGATCCAGCCTGCCGGTGCAGCTGGAGCGCAGGTGGTCCACGCACAACAGAGGGCTGTTACGACTGCTGCTGCTGCCCCTGCTGAGGTGGTCGCCATAGCTACCGGTCAGGGTGTTCGAGCCGTTACCCCAGTGACAGCATCTGCAGTAGTTTCTACCACTCTGAGCCCGGTACAGTCACAGACTCGCCCACTGGTCTCTCAGGTCACACCAGGTATTTAACTGAACACAGACTTTTCTCTGACAAAACATCCCTTAAGTAACCATTACTGTTTGACTAACCTGACGTATCTGCTGTCCTCCATCCAGCCACAGGTTTGCAGTTGCAACAAGCAAAGCCTCTTACCCCAGCCCAGCTGCAGATGCTCCGACAGCAGCAGCAGCAGCTGCAGCACCAACAGCAGGCTTCTTCCCCACAGATCAAAACTGTAGGCAAACCCCAGGTACACCACCAGTGTCTTTACACAATAGCTACACAAAATGCAATGCTATGGGTAATGTGTTTAACAGCTCTGGGGAAATGAATGCTGGAGTTGTCGATTCCATCCAGCTTTTCTAATTAGTGTCTCATTACTTTACATGGTGTTATAAGAGTAGTGTGGGCTTTTTCAAGAATAGCTCAGTGCATAGCTACTACTGTGTGCAAAAGAGAGTGATTGATTGATGGCGGATGCGGTCAGGGCACAAAGATGTAGACAATCGTAGTATTGTATAGAATAAATAAATAACAGTTTAGGTTGTCATGTGGTAGTAAATGTACAGTGTAGGTTTTAGTTTGTCTCTGAATAAAGGCTGGAGTCTTGAACCCCATTTTCGTTACATAAGGTCAGCCGAAACCGTTTTATAAATAATCTATTTAAAATAAGTATGTGCAGCAGAGCCCGAAGCATTGTTTCAGCGAACTATTTGAAGGATAATTCACACTTCTTTGCCAAATGATCGCATCATTTTGATGAGCAGTCATTGACATGAACAACATGGATTTAGGTTTAGTTAATCCATCCATCTTCGTCCGCTTATCCGGTATCGGGTCGCGGGGGTAGCAGCTCCAGCAAGGGACCCCAAACTTCCCCTTCCCGAGCCACATTAACCAGCTCCGACTGTGGGATCCCGAGGCGTTCCCAGGCCAGGTTGGAGATATAATCCCTCCACCTAGTCCTGGGTCTTCCCGAGGCCTCCTCCCAGCTGGACGTGCCTGGAACACCTCCCTAGGGAGGCGCCCAGGGGGCATCCTTACCACCTCAACTGGCTCCCTTCGACGCAAAGGAGCAGCGGCTCTACTCCGAGCTCCTCACGGATGACTGAGCTTCTCACCCTATCTCTAAGGGAGACGCCAGCCACCCTCCTGAGGAAACCCATTTTGGCCGCTTGTACCCTGGATCAATGTTCTTTCGGTCATGACACAGCCTTCATGACCATAGGTGAGGGTAGGAACGAAAACTGACCGGTAGATTGAGAGCTTTGCCTTCTGGCTCAGCTCTCTTTTCATCACAACAGTGCGATAAATTGATTGTAATACCGCACCCTCTGCACCGATTCTCCAACCAATCTCCCTCTCCATTGTCCCCTCACTCGCGAACAAGACCCCAAGGTACTTGAACTCCTTCATTTGGGGTAAGGACTCATTCCCTACCTGGAGTAGGCACTCCATTGGTTTCCTGCTGAAAACCATTGCCTCCGATTTAGAGGTGCTGATCCTCATCCCAGCCGCTTCACACGGCTGCGAACCGATCCAGTGAGTGCTGAAGGTCACAGGCCGATGAGGCCATCAGGACCACATCATCTGCAAAAAGCAGCGATGAGATCCCCAGCCCACCGAACTGCAACCCCTCTCCACCCTGACTACGCCTCAATATCCTGTCCATAAATACTACAAACAGGATTGGTGACAAAGCGCAGCCCTGGCGGAGGCCAACTCTCACCTGAAACGAGTCCGACTTACTGCCGAGAACCCGGACACAGCTCTCACTTTGGTCGTACAGAGATTGGATGGCCCTGAGAAGGGATCCCCTCACCCCATACTCCCGCAGCACCTCCCACAGTATCTCCCGGGGGACCTGGTCATACGCCTTCTCCAGATCCACAAAACACATGTAGACCGGTTGGGCATACACCGAGGCTCCCTCCAGGATTCTTGCGAGAGTAAAGATCTGGTCCGTTGTTCCATGACCAGGACGGAATCTGCATTGTTCCTCTTCAACCTGAGGTTCGACTATCGACCAAACCCTCCTTTCCAGCACCTTGGAGTAGACTTTACCGGGGAGGCTGAGAAGTGTGATACCCCTGTAATTGGCACACACCCTCTGGTCCCCCTTTTTGAAAAGGGGAACCACCACCCTGGTCTGCCACTTCTTAGGCACCGTCCCAGACTTCCACGCAATGTTGAAGAGGCGTGTTAACCAAGACAACCCCTCCACACCCAGAGCTTTAAGCATTTCTGGACAGATCTCATCAATCCCTGAGGCTTTGCCACTGTGGAGTTGTTTAACTACCTCAGCAACTTCCACCAGGGAAATTGACGACAATCCCCCATCATCCTCCAGCTCTGCCTCTACCATAGAGGGCGTATTAGTCGGATTTAGGAGTTCCTCAAAGTGCTCCTGCCACCGCCCTATTACCTCCTCAGTTGAGGTCAACAGCGTCCCATCCTTACTGTACACAGCTTGGATGGTTCCCCCTCCTGAGGTGGCGAACGGTTTTCCAGAAGCACCTTGGTGCCGACCAAAAGTCCTTCTCCATGTCTTCTCCGAACTTCTCCCACAACCGCTGCTTTGCCTCTTTCACGGCAGAGGCTGCAGCCCTTCGGGCCCTTTGGTACCTTGCAACTGCCTCCGGAGTCCTCTGGGATAACGTATCCCGGAAAGACTCCTCCTTCAGTCGGACGGCTTCCCTGACGACCGGTGTCAATGCCCCCAGCCTCAACAGGGATGCACGAAAAGCTCCGCCGGAGGTGTGAGTTGAAAGTCTGTCAGACAGGGGCCTCCTCCAGACGTTTCCAATTTACCCGCACTACCCGTTTGGGCTTACCAGGTCTGTCCAGAGTCTTCCCCAGATGAAACGATTATAAAATCGATCATTGACCTTTGGCCTAGGGTGCTCTGGTACCAAGTACACTTACGAGCATCCCTATGTTCGAACCTGGTGTTCGTTATAGTCAATCCATGACTAGCACAGAAGTCCAACAACAACCAACCACTCTGGTTTAGATCAGGGACGCCGTTCCTCCCAATCACACCTCTCCATGTGTCTCCATCATTGCCCACGTGCGCGTTGAAGTCCCCCAGCAGAACTATGGAGTCCCCCACTGGAGCCCCATGCAGGACTCCCCTCAAGGTCTCCAAGAAGGCCAAATACTCCGAACTCTTGTTTGGTGCATATGCACAAACAACAGTCAGAGTTCCCCCCCACAACCCGCAGGCGTAGGGAGGCGACCCTCTCGTCCACTGGGGTAAACTCCAATGTAGCGGCGCTCAGCCGGGGGCTAGTGAGTATCCCCACACCCGCCCGGCGCCTCACACCCTGGGCAACTCCGGAGAAGAAAAGAGTCCAACCCCTATCCAGGAGTATGGTTCCAGAACTGAGCGTAGAGGTAAGCCCCACCAGATCTAACCGGTAGCGCTCCACCTCCCGCAAAAGTTCCGGCTCCTTCCCCCACAGAGAGGTGACATTCCACGTCCCCAGAGCCAGTGTCTGCTGCCCGGGTCTGGTCCGTTGAGGCCCCTGACCTTCACTGCCACCCGTGTGGCAGCGCACCCGACCCCAGCGGTTCCTCCCACAGGTGGTGGGCCCAAGGGATTTAGGTTTAGTTGCAAAGCCAAACACAACAGTACCGCTGTGTGGCATAAAATGAACAGAAATGTTGTGTGGCAATTAATAGTCAACTGAATGTCATGGTTGTGACAGCCCTAGGTATTGGTCACTTTGAGAAATGTTGATCAGTGTTTATCTCTTTTGGATAAATCTGACATATTAGCAGCTGTAACTGAGATGTTTTTTATTAGTATAATTAAAGTGATGGCAGTACTTCAGGTTTACCTAATAAATGGTCTTGCTTTGCTAGACCTTCCTCCACACACTGCGGAGGAGGGTCTGGCTAGTCCACACAGCATTCCGGGATGGGAGAAAAATGTGCTCTGGTTTATTGGCATTTCTTTAAACCAATAACAATCGTCTTGGGCGGCGCTAAGCTCCGTACGGAGCCACTGCAAAATAGCCTCAAGAAGGAGCTTGTTTTGGTGAAACGTGTACGTTCCAAAGTTGTTTTAGTCGTGCGAGAGAAACGACTCCGGGAATACCGTGGAATGTCATGGATATAGACTGCCTAGTAAACAATACAATGAAACCGTGTAAGGGTTTTAATAACAAAATGTGTAGTTAACTTACCTTTAATTGAAATCTGTGTGTTTACAGGAGTTGTTAAAGATGCACAAACATAAGCAGCTGCAGCTGCAGCAGCAGCAGCAGGTAGCTGCAGCAGTGGCAGCAGCCCAGAGCCAACAGGCTGCAGGGGCCCAGCAGGCCGCCCAGGTGCAGCCTGCACAGACTGCCCAAGCCAATCCCCAGCTAGCAGCTGTAGCAGCACCCAGACCTGGAGCTGTGCTGACCGGCACCACTGTTGCCAACCTGCAGGTGGCCAGACTGGTAAGATTGTGAAAGGGAATCTTTTGGAAATAATTGAGAAATCATGCATCATAGGTCCCCACCATATGAATCAAAAGACAAGATGGATTGTATTACTAACAATCTACCTACAGAAATCTCAAGTTATTGCTGATGTATTACATAATCAGAGAAAATTAAAGTAATTTGTAAATTGGTTTATTTTGGTCCACCGTGCTTGGTGGTCCAGCAAAGACATTGTGCTCCGTTTATTCATGTCCTGTTCTTTCCTGTGTTCATGTCAGTGATTGAGGTTGTGGCAGCACTAATACTGGTTGTGTTTCCTTTCACAGACTCGAGTGCCCACTCAGGGACAGATTCAGGCCCAGGCAGGACAGACGGCCCAGGTGACCCTCACCAAGCCTCCTGTGGTTTCTGTGCCGGCTGTGGTCTCATCAGCTGGTGTCACTACACTGCCAGTCACTGTAGCAGGCATTAGTGTTGCTATTAGTCAGCCCCAAAAAACAGGTGTGTTAAAAGGCATATTAAATCTCTTTGTCTGTAGATATATGTATTTTTTACTTTGACTTGATGTCAAAGTGTTGCTCCATATGTCCATTACAGGCTAATTAACAGTTCAAAATTATGAGCTAAAGTTTTTTATTTATCTTATATTGTAATAACCATATACCTGTTCTCGCTCAATATATGATACACCACTAATTAGAATCCAAAGACAATGGTGTTTGTTGTTGATTGGGTCTGCATCGTTTGTGTTGGACATCCTTTCTGTGACTTCCTGTAACTGCGACAAATGTGCTGCTGTTATCATTATCACAAATTTCTGATATGTCCTAAAGTTCCAATACGTTAATTCTTTCTGCTCTCTGTCAGGTGGGCCTGTGCTGACGCCGTCATTCCCCCAGATGCAGGTCCAGCAGCTGCTTCAGATGAAGAAGCAGCAACAGGCAGCAGCAGTTCAGGCAGCCGCCCAGCAGAAGGCAGGGCAGCCACAGCAAGGACAGACCACTGTACAGCAGAAGGTAAACACACCACACCAACAGACAGACAGACAGAGTCTGTTGTCAGTCTCTGTCTACAGCAGAAGCAAAAAAATAATCATATAAACAGATTTTTATGCGTACATTCAGTATTGTTTAGTTGGGTTTTAAGGATGAAACGGTTCAAAGAAAAATCCGAACTGTTCGGTCCGCTAGTCACGGTTCAGGTATGTATGTATTGTTTGGTTCATTTTAGCCTCATAGATTTCAGTCAAAAAGGTTTGTGCAGAAAAAACTACATCAACTAAAGTGCGGGGAAAGCCTTGCACTGTAAACCACATTTGGCATGGATGAGGTGCTGAGTGCAGCTGTCAGTCAGTATGGGAGCGTTACGTATTTAGTGTTACCTGACAATGACATTAAAACAAATTGGTTGATAAAGCTGCGACTGTGTACAAGCACTGTGCAACACGTGTGGCTTATGCTAGCAGCAATATTTCCAATATGATGGCGCACGTCCGTGGACAGCGCAGGAGGAGAGAGTCAGGTAGGAAACAACTCCTTCTCCCCAGCCTCTCCATGCAGATCCAGACAGGGTAATCCAGTCCATAACTAAAGCATTGGGCTGGTTCATAGAGGAATTTCTGCAGTCGCAGAGGATGCAGGATCTCAGCATATGATTAAAGTAACGATACTTGAGCCGCGCTATAATATCCCCTCTTGCCACCATTCAGCAACACCGTAAATCCCCAATGTATTTTTCTCACAGAGGAAAATGAAAATAGGATGAACATTGCAGGTTTTATTTATATACTTTCTAATAAAACAGTGGCAATTTTCCTTTTTGATTAAAAAAAGAAAAAGAAAAAGAAAATCCAGCCATATTCCTTTCATTGTATTTAAAACACTGCACTTTAATTTCAAGTGGAAAAATGAATCTTTCCATTAATAACTGAGATGTTAAAAGGCTACTGTTGTTTAAAACTATTCTAGTGCTGGTTGAGCTCATGCTTTAACTTTAAGTTGATGGCCAGTCTATAATGTGGCCATTTTTAGATAAAAAAAAATAACAAAGCTGCATTTTGTTGTTGTTGTTATTGCTCTGATTAAAAAACCTATTCTTTTAATGAAGATTTGACAATGAACAAGTGTTTCTGTTCCTTATGTTCTTAGCCAGAATTTTGTTGAGGCAAACAACATTTTTGCCAAATAAAACATTTAAATAAAACAAGCATGAAGAGTACCAAAAACGTACCGTACTGAACCAAAAACCGTAAATCCAAAACCGTGAATTGTGTGAACCGTCCCACCCCTATTGGGTGTGCTTACCACTGTGGTAGACCTTTTGTAAAGTGTATTAGTTCAGTAAAAAATCTGAATCTATTAGAAAGATGAATTGAAGGACGTAACTGTGGCGTTGTCATTTCCCTTAGATCGGCAGCCAGCAGGTTACAGTGCAGGCAGCGCAGCCAGCCCAGCAGTCGCAGCAGAAGGTGACCTATGCTACCACCACCCAACTCCAGCCGGGAATCAAGACCCAGTTCTTTACTACATCTATCGCCCAGGCTCAGAAACCCACTGGAGCCCAACAAATCCAGGT
Organism: Sander vitreus; assembly: GCF_031162955.1. Taxonomy (NCBI): domain Eukaryota; kingdom Metazoa; phylum Chordata; class Actinopteri; order Perciformes; family Percidae; genus Sander; species Sander vitreus. The sequence continues at coordinate 5,869,281 of NC_135859.1, forward strand.
ACATCATCACTGGCAGTCATGACCGCAAAACAAATATTTGCAGATAAACAGGGGGCTTTGTGTGTTGATATGAGATTTTCTTGTTTACTTCTCTTATCAGGTGGCTAAGCTACCACAAATAGTGCAGCAGCAACCCACCGTGGCCAATATTCAACAAATCGTGTCTTCTCCTCAGCAGGTAAGGGTCAAAGGCTGAGCATTGCTCCTATAGATAACCTCTGTATGGCTGATCACTTGAATGTGAGGTAAACACTGTCCATAAGCTGCATTACAGACTTTTTACCTCCTTATAAGTAGAGATGGCCCGATACCATTTTTTGCTTCCCAATTCTGATACCTGAACTTAAGTTATCGGCCGATACCGAGTACCAATCCGATACCAGTGTGTCATATATTTTATTATGTTTTAACAACTGTATACTACTATCCCTGTATGGATGTGATATTATTTCTATCTTTTGTTGTTGGTCTGGCTCAGGTTAAACTCTTTGTGAAACATGAACAATGAACGCCACAGAACTTTCTTTTATTATCCAGTTTGACAGTCAGTTATAACGGAAAAAGAACATAAATAAACTACTTTAACGTAGATTTTCTTTAGGGCTTTATTACGTGGTATCGGATCGGTGCATGAACTGCAGTACTTGCCAATACCAGCGTTTTAGGCAGTATCGGAGGCAATACCGGTACTGGTATCGGAATATCTCTACTTATAAGCCTCACAAGCTCAACTACCTGCCAGAGGAAAATGGGCTAAACCTTATCGTTCTCTCATAATTTTAACTACATGCTGCCTTTATGTCACATGCTTTTGTTTTTTTTATAGTCTGTTCAAAAGGCTAAAACTATGACGTACTTCTTTAACATTCATCAAGAGCTTTGTTATTTCTTTGTAAAGGCACCATAAAGCGTTTGAATGCAGTGGAATGGATCAAATAATTTTTTTTTGTTTGTGTTGCTTCTCTTCAGATCCAGGCCCAGACTGTGACTCTGACCCAGGCAGCCACGTCTTCTCCGGCTCAGGTGCAGATGATTCCGGCTGGGACGGCGCAGGTAGTCCAGCAGAAGATCATCCAGCAGCAGGTGGTGACTACAGCCACCTCACCCCAGATCCAGACACCTCCTCCCCACAGCCCCGCCCAGCAGCCTGCGGCACCCTCTGCGGAGTCCCCAGTGCAGCAGCCCGCTCAGCCCCAACAGCCCACCAAGGGTCAGGCTCGCCAGGGTGGCATCAGGGCCAAAACTCCTGCAAAGCCCAGTGGGGGAAGCAGCTAGGAGAGACCGCTAACGAAACGGAGTTCACCACGCGTTTTCCTGCAGTACAGATGTGACAGTACTGACGTTGTGCTGAAGCGTTCTTATGGATCCCACAGCAGCTAATGCCAGAGACGGACTTTGTGTCACATTGTTAATCACAGCAAACCTTTACCTCACCCAAACCATCTCTAACCTTAAACAAATCAGAACTGTGTTCAACATAATCATTTCAGCGTTAAACTTTTTTGGCAGATCAACCACAACACTGCTGCCCATAATGTTGGTGGGATCCATAATTTTGCTCCACGGAGTCAACATTGTTACTTCCATTCTTTATTTGTGTCATGAATGTTTCATGCCATTACCGCAATTCTCTTCCCCCCCCCCCCAAAAAAAAAAAAAGGTATACTGCCGAATACATTAAACGACAGACACAAAAGTCATGCCTTCAAATGATTATATTATTACTTAAGAAATATCTGAGGCAGAGGCTTATGGGTAATGCATTTGCAAATAAGCTGTCCCTTAGAATTAAGTGTATTCATAAATAGTCCCTTTTATGTCTAATTCCCTTGTTGTCTGTAGATACTGAATGGAGAATAATGCACGTTCCTTTAGTCATTTGTTTTTTATTGCCGCAAATACACTGTAAACATGTACTTTAGTATTTTGTGTTTTCTCATAAATTGTCTTTTTTTATCGATGTCAAGTAAAAAAAACAAAAAAAACAAAAAAAAACTGTAAATATCAATGAAAAACATTTGTACTTGTAAAGTAGTCGTGTTTTCATTGGGTTTTTTCAGCCTAATTGTAATAAAGTGTTTTGTTTTTATACACAAAAAAATCATCTTTTTTCCTTTCATTTTTTTTTTTCATTAAAACCATTGTAAGTACTTTGAAATCTTGTGACTTCTTACAACGCATCCCCTTGTTTGTTATAGCATCTGCGATCCTGTTTTTTGCAGCCTAAAGTATTTGTACCTTCAACAGTGATCTGGGACTTTATTGGTTTATTAACTAAATCTAGAGGTTGAGTGGTACTGTATTAGTAGCTTGTCATACATTGAAAGAAAATAAGATCCTGAAGGCAGGCAGGAGTTGGACAAGTAGGTTTCAGCTGGACAAAAATGCCTGACAAAACAGAAATTGGAGTCAAATGCTGCTGTAAAGTAAACATTTTGGTTTGGCTTGTAGTTGACCTTGCATCTTAAGCATTTTGCCTTTACACAGAGGAAGGCATTAGAGAAAAGAGAGCCCCTCTCACCACTGCTGTCAGTCTGCTTGGCCTGGCTGGCTGCTGACTGTCAGATATGTCAGCTGAGTAAGTCAGACATAAGGACTAATTAACCCAGGCACCCAACACATTATGAACATTTGTCTTTTAGTCCTCTCCCTTTGCAAACTCACTTTCTGAATCAGGAAAATTAGAACATCTCTAAAAATGACAAACCTTTATTTCATGCTATAAGAAGGCGATGCATATTTATATTTTTCCACAGGGGGGCACTGTTGTTTCAGTATCACCCTGCACCCTATGAAGAAGGCCCACTGGGTTTTTCCAGCTCATTGAAACTTCCCCCATCTGCTCTTTAGTGCATACCCTGCATCTCTTCTCTGCACTGGCACTCGGTGGCCGGTCCACATTCACCACTAAACGAGTGAGACAAGGGAGCTGAGGTGGAAGAGAGGACCAAGAGACAAACAGATGGGCAAAGCTGGTTCCTTTGGCCTGGACATCACTCTATCCCTGTGCCCAACCTTTCCTGTTTATATTTAGAAAAACTGTCCATGTAAACAGGAGTATTTTTTGTTTTTTCACTGCATGATGTGAAGGTCAGAAATGAGATAAGCTATAACGGCCCTGTAGGCTATATTTATTAAAGCTGGTGGTAGAAACAGCTGGCAGACTTCAGAGCATGAGAGCTGTCATGGTGCGATTAAGGAGAGTCGTTAGCAGTTATTCATCTCTTCAGTGGCTTCACACCTCTCTTTAAATGTGTGCATTTGACCTGCAGAGAAAAAGGAAATGTAAACCTCCACTTCTCCCTTCCCCCACTTTTTAGTCAAATGTCAGTTTATAGATGATAGGGATGAGCGTAAGTACACCTTTCACACGCAAGTGTAAACATGCAAACGTGCAGTGTTTCTACTTTGATTTCAAACCAGAGGAACAACACAAGCTCTGTGATCCAGGAACTGAGTGAGACATTTACAGCTGGAGGTGCAGTGTGTAGAAAAAAAGCCCATGGCTGCACTTTGGAGTGCAGGCTTGTATTTTGATATCTTTATTTCCATTGAAAAAGTCATGCGTTAGGAGGGGTGCTTGGTAAACAGAGGAGGGGGCTAGGGCTGTCAGAGTCAATCTCATCCTTCTGCTCAGACACCAGCCTTCCCACCGTGAGAGGGTTTACCTCAGGAGGCTCTTTAAAGCCTCTGAACAGTGTCAAATGTGTGAGCTGCTGTTTCACTGCTGTTTGTTTTCCTCCATTTGCACAGAGCCGTGAACAAGAGCCCCGTAAGCATGTTGGAAAGCGGAGGAGCCATGTGAATGACAGCCTCTGGAAGCAGGGATGATACAATCATTAAGTGTGTTGACACGACAACAGTGAAGGGATCAACATGGCGAGGGCTTTGTTGTTGCCTAAGAGACGAGCAGGGCAAGCTCAGCATCCAGGTACAAAGGAGCCCAGGGAGGTTTGTCTTGTCAGGGCTCAGCCCTGCTGCACCTTGCAGGTGATAAAGGCCAAATCCTCTGTCTATCATTCTCTCCACACTCTCTAATGTCCTGACCAGGCACTGATCACACAGCCCCGGGGGCTCCCTGCTAATGATGCTCCTCCAATGATGCTGATGATCACCGCTATTGGAAAAGAAACAGGCCATCTATACTGAAAGGTTGCCATGGCAACCCACTGCGACCCCTTTAGCGCAAATCACAGGGCTGGTGGAACAATGGTTTATGTAGCACACACTGGCAACACCGCTTCTCAGTGATGCCTCACTTCAGTTTCTCTTTAAATAAATCAATCAGCGTTAGTTACTGCATTAGGAGCAAAAAGTGAATTTCATATTTTGCTGTCCAAACGCTGGTAAGCAAGGTGTTTAATAATAATTAAACAGTGAAATTGGTAGGCGCAATAGACATCTTCCAGGTTATAAAATGGCTACAGCAGGATTTGAATGGTGTTGAAATGCTGCCTTTCTATGATGTCCTCCCCCCCGTAATGAGATGACTTTACCCTGTTTAGTCATCTCCCTGTGCTCCTTAAGCCTCCTACAAGTGTAGAGAGTCCTGAGGCCAACACAGGACAGGCTTATTACTCTAAACGATGAGTCACGGGTCTGCTGGCTGATTTCACTGAATTGCAGGGGGATGATGTGCCAGTGGTAATTGGTCTGCATGCAAGATGGGGTGAGAGAGCACCGAAGCTGACAAGCTCCACTTCCCTCGACACAGTAATAGGAAGTGTCATTCGGCACTTTGAAAACATAGCACCGAGATCTACAGTATAAGTCTGCCACTCTCTGCTCCCACCTCCCACTCATTTCCTCTGACTCTCTCTCTCCCTCCCTGGAGAGAAAATATTTAGATACTATTTACTAAGGCAAAGGAAGAAAGCCAACCAGGTGTCTCCCAGCAGGTTCATGTCAAATTCATCATCATCCACTGTAATGAAATGTATCCACTATCCTGGGTTGGAGCATAAATCATAATCTCCTCTTCAGGCACTCATGACATGTTACAGTCTAAGGCTGTATGCCAGATTTAGATTTTTATGAACAATGACATAAATTTGGCAAACACTAATACTGAGAAAAATGTGTCATATTCCACTCAACATACCTACATATTAAAGAGGCACTCCAGCAATTTAGTATTGCACTCCCATACAGTTGGAGGACTTGTGAGATCTGTCTGTTAAAACAAGGATGGTCAAAATAGAAGCAGCAACACGTTTGTAACACAGGAGTATTTATGCTAGCCGCTGTGCTTTGGGCTAAATGCTAACATCAGCAAGCTAACATGCTCACAATGACAACGCTAACATGCCGATGTTCAGCAGATATCGTGTTCATCATGATAACTATCTCAGTCTGTAGGATTCATTCTCTGGGAAGCATGAATGTCTGTAAAAAATGGTATCACGATCCATCCAATAGATATTTCAGTTCAGACCAAAGTGGTGGACACTGACCAACCAACAGATCAACAATGCCATCCATTCATTTTTAGTCAGAATTTTTAGCACGGCTACAAATAAAAAAAAGAAATCTCATGGCATGCCCGAGATAACCCTGATGACATCACTAGGGTTATTTTCACAGACTTTACAAATAAGAAGACATTGTAGGGTTATTTGTACAGGCTGTGTAGTAGAACCCAAACTGTTGCTGCCGCATGGCAGCCAGACTGAAGAGAAGACTAGCTCTCTTTTTTTCATCCTGGCTGCGATGGAGCAAAAACCAAAGTGGCTAATGTTTAAACCCCGGTGGTCTGGGATGGGGGGCAAGATAGAATATAGAATGATGTTTAGGGGGATGGGTGTGTGTCAGAGGGGAGAAGATGTAAAAAACATGGAAGACCCCCCATCACACACACACACACACACACACACACACACACACACACACACACACACACACACACACACATACCCTTCCATCTTTCCACCGAGCCCCCACCCCCTAAACAAACTCACACACATGCTGAAAGATGAATGTCCAACAAATGGAGGCAAGAGGCAAGTGAGGGCCCCATATGAGAGGTGTATTGTGCAGCCGGGGCCTCCATCCCCCCCTCGGAGGCCAGTAATCAAGGGGGCCCAGTCGACAGGGCCAGGGGGGTCGGGGGTGGGAGGGGGCAGTGGCGGCTGAGGAGGAGGCAGTTGCTGTCTCACTAGGATGTTATTTATTGGCCTACTTTGAATCTCCTGCTGCCTCCTGCACTCCCTGTCACTCCCATTGATCTAGTCCTGATCCGCCCCCACGGATGGCTCTGCAGAATCGCCCCCCCACCCCCACCCCTCCTCTCCCTCTCATGATGAACATTGTGTAAAAAGCCTTCTGCTCCTGGCGTGATGTCCAAAGGGAACTGAGAAAGTGCTTTAGCACCACTTTAGCCCATTTGACTACAGGCTATGTGTTTAGGGTTATTTAAGGTAAGTTATTAACATATGCCATATATTGCCTCTATCTTTGTCATGGGATAAGCTGCGTTTGCTCTGCACACTCAGTGTGTGTTTTCTAAAAAATGTAGGTGAAGGTTTAAAAGTCATAACCATAAGATGTTGGGCTGCAATAGTTGTATCTAACATTGTGGTATATGGGGTGGCGGGGGTTTAAGGCACCAAACATGAACCCAACATACACACTTACAGTCCAGCTGGGCACTGTTCTTGCATCCAAATTTGTAAATATTGTATAAAAAAGCAACCTACCACTTTGTCCAGCAATGTATTTCATCCTCTACATCCTACCAGGTTCTCAATATATATTTATTTTTAAATACATAATATACACTGTATATTATACAGTGTGAAATTACAATTTATTGTCAAATTCTTGCTATTTTTATTATGTGCATCTTGTTTGGAAAGAGTAAGCTTTTCCAGGAACTTTCCCACCTCCAGTGTGACAGGTTGAACACGGTTCAAATTGGCTTCCATGGGAATTAGGTGTTAAGTACAGATTTGCTAACAAGTACTCTTAATGCCATTACCTTTATCGTACTATATCCTGCACACAAACATAGAAATCCAAGTAGGTTTCCTCAGCATGGTTTATCTTTGTATCTGAACGTGCTTGGTACATGATAGATCTTTTTTTCTAGAATGCTGGGCAATGCCTGGAATGTCCCGACCATGATAGGAAACATGTGTGTTATATGAGGAGGTTGGTTGATGGGGGAGATAGTGGAATTCACTGTCACATGTATGCCTAGAGGGGCTCCAGTCAGACATCTCAGGTGCAACACATGGATCGTACGGCTACCTTTGCTCCACAATCCCCCCAAAACCCCCTTCACAGTGTGCACTCCTATGTATAAATGCCACAGGGTGTGTGAGGGGCGTCACTACAGTACACCTACCCTAACATACAGTACACACACAGGCACACATTCCAGACACAGATACTCCACAACATTAAGTCTGAGCAATGCAGAGGATCAGGGCTCATTAATCTGAGTGTTGTTATTCTGGTCTTGCTGCTTCAACAGATCCCACATCACCCCCTGGACAGCTACTGGCCTAAGGAGGCAGATTAGGAACCAGCTATTTTCTCTTTTTTAGCCAGGCTAGTACGGGCTCTAGGGATGGCAATGTCCGTCCTTCACTCAGTCGGCCCTGGATCGTGACAAATATTGAATGGATTAGAATGGAATTTAGTATGCATATCAGTGCTCCCTTTTCAACTCACTCCAAAATTTCCCAATACTTTTGTTTATGACCAAATACCTGCAAGACATTCCTTCAATCCATCAGCCTCAGCTGTACTTTGTGGTAGTGCTATTTATCAAATGTTAACACGCTAAACTAAGATACTGTGTAGTCAACATTATACATTATATATACATAGTATTTGGCTTAAAGCACTGTTGTGACTAAGTGCGGCTAGGCTAGCAGCAAGCATATCTGTTGTTTAATTACTGTGCTGCATTAAGCATAAATTTCAAGCAATAATGACCATTATATCCTCACGTCTGCTCTCATACTTGTAATATACATGTAATTACTACTGTAAATTCATGTGTGCTATTTCGGAAACAATACACATTCACGTCAAGCCCATTATAGTTTTGTATATGTCTCTGTGCATGGGTATTATAGCTGATCCATAATGTACTCGATCACCCATGGCTGTTGTGTGGCAGAGGCAGAGGCTGCGTTGCTGTGTGCAGGAGTGGCTGCGGCGCCCACAACTTCCAGCCTGCGAGCACGTCGATAAGTAGCAGCCTCTCTGACAGAATCGTTTACTGCCTGGAGGGCTTGGAGACGAAAGTGGAGTGTGCGTGCCTGCCTCTAACCTACTTAAACCTCCCGCTGCACAAATGGAAGTGTTGATATGCAACATGAGATGTTCTGGTGGATTCCTGCCTGCAAGTAGACTGACCAGAATAAATGTGTGATATTAAAGGAGAATTCCGGCCAATTTTTACGTTAATCTTGATCGCTATAGCTACGCAAGTACTTTCGATAAAAAAAAACCCGACCCGAATCAGTGCAGGTAAGAAACTGGATATACGGAGAAGCTGCAGCTACGTACTACAAGTGTCCCCTGAGCTAAAACGGCAGTGGTCGGGGCAAGTTTTAGAGTGCCTTTGTGCCTCTTAACAGACACAAAATGCAATTAATATGTCTGTGCCACATGAACAGGGCCCTTACGTGTCAACAAGATGCGTTTTTCAACTCAGACATTGTTTAAATTCACCTACCCTGGTCCCTGTCTCGATCCTGCCGGTAGCTAGCTTGCCCTGCTAGCTGATAGCCGTTAGCCGTTAGCTGCTAGCTGTCGTCCGGTGAGTGTATTCAGACAGGCTTCTGTGATAATCATCCTAATAAAAATCCACGGAGCGGCGGTGGTGTGGCTATGTCTTCAGAGCAGTGGTTCCCAACCTTTTTTCCTTGGCGCGCCCCCTACTCATGTCTAAGAAAAGCTGAGCCCCCTAAACTGAAGTTGAGGTAACTCTCGAGATAGAGCCTTACTTTCTTTTTTGATACAGAGGAGTTATCAGCACTTTTATGTTTCTCCGCCATGTTTCATTCATAAAATAGTGATGCCGTGGCGGCAGGAAAAACGAGGATGATAGCAGCTAGCAGGTAGACCTGATGACAGCAAGGGTCACAGGTTAAGGGTTTGGCCTACTAAGTAGCCTGCCTACAATTTTAAGCAAGAACAAAAATATATAGTTTTCATACAGACTTTTGTATACATTATATATTCTAGTGTATTATCATAATTTATTTAACATGTGCAAATATTGTTTTTTTTACCTCAACCTCAAACCAGATAAAGACTTGCATCCCTCCTGTGATCTTTGCCGCCCCCCTGAGGGGTGCCCGGACCCCAGGTTGGGAACCACTGCTCCAGAGGACAGTTCATGTCACGTCTTGAAGTGTATTCCCCCCTAAAATAAACAGTACTGCGGTAGTAGCTGTTTGCTGCTAGCTGCCCTCCGGTGAGTGTGTACAGCCAGATAGCCGTTAGCCGTTAGCTGCTAGCTGCCGTTTTTGTGATAATCTGTATGTGATGTGTGATAATCACCCCAATAATAATCCACGGAGCGGCGGTGGTGTGGCTATGTCCTCCAGTTACTGAAGGCTAGCTTTAGCTTGCACTTGGAGCAGCAAGTTCATCTGCCTGTTTCCCCTCTGTCTGTCTTGTTCTTTCCAACTCTTGTGAGGCTAGTTCTTCGTCTGTATACTCGGGTTTGAATAAATAAGGACAACCATCAAACTCAAAAGGCTCTTCCGTGTGTTGTATATCTGCTATATTCTCCATAGTTACGTTACTCCAAGCTTCTTCCCTTGTAAACAACTCCACTCTTCACTCTTCACACACTACGCTCCATTCTGCACACTACTGAAACTGAATTCCCAGGAGACAGCGCAATGCTACAGCTAAGCTTCAGTAACGCTATTACTGTGCAAGCCACAGACATCGTTTATCCTGTTTCCATGTAGTTACATACTAGTCACTGATATGGTCATAACCACTACAGTGCTCAATTACCTATTTTGAGGGGGAAATAATCTAAACCTTTCGCTGCGAAGGCATGATCTGTCCTATGCAGGACATCTACCAGACCACCGGGCGCCCCGTGGATTGTTATTGGGATGATTATCACAGAATACTGGCTGAATACACTCACCGGACGGCAGCTAGCAGCTAATGGCTAACAGCTATCTGGCTGTACGCACTCACTGGAGGGCAGCTAGCAGCAAACAGCTACTACCGCAGTACTGTTTATTTTAGGGGGGAATACACTTCAAGACGTGACATGAACTGTCCTCTGGAGGACATTGCCACACCACCGCCACTCCGTGGATTCTTATTGGGATGATTATCACAGAAGCCTGTCTGAATACACTCACCGGACGGCAGCTAGCAGCTAACAGCTATCAGCTAGCAGGGCAAGCTAGCTACCGGCAGGAACGAGACAGGGACCAGGGTAGGTGAATTTAAACAATGTCTGAGTTGAAAACGCATCTTGTTGACACGTAAGGGCCCTGTTCATGTGGCACAGACATATTAATTGCATTGTGTGTCTGTTAAGAGGCACAAAGGCACTCTAAAACTTGCCCCGACCGCTGCCGTTTTAGCTCAGGGGACGCTTGTAGTACGTAGCTGCAGCTTCTCCGTGTTACCTGCACTGATTCGGGTCGGGGTTTTTTCTATCGAAAGTACTCGCGTAGCTATAGCGATCAAGATTAACGTAAAAATTGGCCGGAATTCTCCTTTAATGCCAGAGGAAGTACTGATGGTGTTACAATTTGTGTGTGAAATAAGTGTGTGTGTGTGTGTGTGTGTGTGTGTTTGTGTGCTTTATTCATTGCTTATGTGACAATATACGATTAGAGGCATAATCATGCAAATTGTACATTTATGTTTTTTTGTCTCAATTAGTGGTAAAAATGAGGATTCAAAATCGATTCTTCTCTTAGTTTATACAGCAGTGTAGTGTAAAAATGTGCAGGTATGAGAAAGAAAAACATGCAGGTTTCTGTGAGAGGGAATACTCTCTGGCTTGGGTGTGTGCTCCTGCTCTCAGCTGAGGAGCTTTAGCATAGTTTCAGTGACTCGAGTTGGCTCCTTAATTCTATTTGCCTCTCATGGGAACCTCCCCCAAACCTACATACACACATTTTTAGAGAGCTTTGTTGAGCGAGTGGGGGGTGGGGGCGGTACTCTCAGCTCCCACTGAGTCTGGACAAGACACATAAATCACACACACAGACAGACACGCACGCACGCACACACACACACACACACACACAAGTGCTGCTATGTCATTAGGCGATGGGGTCCAGTGTCTGGGCCAGAGGCCTCTTCTCTCGCCTTAAATGTTAGGGGTAAAAAAGGAGGAGGTGAGGGTAGACAGAAGAAGAAGGAGGGGAATAGGAAAAAGAAGGGAAGGGGGAGGGGTGACTTATTAGAGTGCACACTTCCAGCAATGCACACTTTTTTAACTCTTCTATATCTTTATTATTTTTTCTATGTAGAGTTGTGCCTGCGTCTGTGTGGGTTTCATCCTGGTGCTAGGTTTCCTCTCACAGGGGTTTGGGTTTTTGGCTGTTGGTTGGACAAAATCAACAATGTGACGACATCGCCTTGGGTGTCTGGGAAATTGTGTTTTTTCGTGATTTTCTCACATTTTGTATACAAACTAATGAATTGATTCATCTTAAAAAGTGACAACGTTAATAAATAATAAAATAGTTGTTAGTTGCAGCCCTGAAACATATCAGTACATAAATATACATATTTCTTCCTCAGGATTAATATGACCTCTTATTTATTCTCTGCCAAATATATACATCAGGATTTTACCTGATGAAGACGTCCGTCAGGTAAATATTGTCCTTGGTCAGTAAGCTCCTTTAATAATAAAAAAAGTCCTTTCTCTACCTGTCACACACAAAGATAAATACACTCAGAACAGATGAGACATGTCTGTCTCCAGCACCAGCAAGTCAGGACGGCCACAATGAAGGCCGACGGCCCCTCTGACGGAGGACGGCACGGAACACACCAAACAGACTCGAGTCACCGACCTCGCCAGACTGTCCGACGGCCGATTATCGGGTTGGTGTGTCAGGGCCTTTACACTTTATCACACACAGTTTAAAACTGCATTTTGGAAGAGACACACCTTGATGCCCATGGGGCTGTAGTCAGAGCAATACTCCATATACAAAGATTTTGGAGGGGAGTTTCTTTTCTTTACCCCTCCCAGAACCAAAATACAAGAGCCAAAAAATGCAACAAATGGATTAAACTGTGTGTTTATCTGCTCTAACGTAAGCTGCAATCGTTGGCATGTCCAGTGCCTACTAGAAGTAGCCTAGCATTACTTCCGAGGCCAAGGAGCATTTCATTTTTATTTCTGGAACCTTAGAGCTAACGTTGGAACTACTTAGCAAGGTTGCTATATCTGATAAAATATGCTAGCAACAGTTGTCATTTAAAATTCAATCAGACAGTCGCTCATTAGAAATGAGAAGTCTTTTGTTGTCTACCTCTGTCCTAAATCAAGAATCCACTATAAATTGTAACCCCACATTTGTTTTTTCATGGGGTTATATTTTAGGAAGTCTGTATTTGAACCCTACTTTTCAATGTCACTTATTGTGGGGTTTCCCATATACAGACAGAAAACATGCTTAATAAGCATACTCTGGGCCCAAAATAAGACCATAATCAACAATAAGTGTAATATAGTCTATATCGACGACGATTAATTTCCGGGATTGTTCAGGTGCCGCCAGAAATTCCGCCCGATGTCCCTAATTTCAGCTGGATGTCCCTCACCTTCTGCTTTCTTTGTGATAGCATTTTGAACTCCAGCCGATTTATGAGGACTGTGGTTGACTGCTCCTCAGATCATTGCATGATAAATCCAGACAGCTCGCTAGACTATCTGTCCAATCTGAGTTTTCTGTTGCACGACTAAAACAACTTTTGAACGTAAATATGTTCCACCAAAATACTTCCTTCCCGAGACTATTTTGCAGAGGCACCGTTTCATCTGTCCAGCGCTTAGCACCGCGCTAGACGATTGTGATTGGTTTAAAGACATGCCAGTAAACCAGAGCACGTTTTTTCTCTCATCCTGGAATGCTGTGTGGACTAGTCAGACCCTCCTCCGCAGCGCTTTGGAGGAGGGTCTGGCAATGGAAGACTAAGTGAAAATACAACAAAACATTTTGATAACAGGACATATCCACAAACATTTTATATGTAATAGTGTCATGTACCTGTGTGTCCAGATAGCCTCTTCTCCACTGCTGGCTGTCAGCCTCAGCCACACAGACCCAGACACCAGCTGGGGGACCAGGCCTGGGCTCAGAGGAGAGCCACTCCCCGGCCAGAGCCACTAGCCAAAGCCACTGAGTGGAAAGACTGGAGGGAGAAGTGGAGCCACTGTGGGGGAAGTGAAGTGAGGAGGCTCTGAAGGAGGAGGAGTGAATCATATTTTGTCTTAGCCGCAGTAGTAGCAACCTTGTACCTGGATGGATACAATGCGCATGAGCGATCACGGAAGGCTGTATCATGTGGACACGCCGACAGTGTTGTTGTCATTACTTAGAATTCCTCATGGGGGCAACAGAAACTAGCACTATAAGTGCTATCGATGGTCCCCAGAGGATGAATCCTTACGACTTTGGCGATCCCCTGACTTGACTTGTGGTTTTAAGTAAAATATATCATCAAGTATTGAAAGGGTTGCCATATAGTTAAACCACGCAGGATGAAAAGCAATAACTTTGGTGATGCCCTGACTTTTAATCTAGTGCCATCATTAGGTTTATAACTAAATCCCTGCAAAACTGACATTTCCATCAGCCTCAACTATATTTTGTGTTTAGAGCTAATTCACAAATGTTATATATACTAAAGAAAGATGGTGAACATGGTAAACATTATACCTGCTGAATATTAACTGTCATGGGTGTGGTTTTCTGTTGTAGTGTTTCCTGTTTTATTGTGTTAATTCATTCCCTGTTTCCTTGTTGTTTACTGCCTCGTGTGTTTCTGTATTATCTGTGTTTTACCACGTGTGTATGTTTTATGCTTCAGTTTCCTGTTTTACTTTGTAGTGTCTGTTTCTCTCTGTGTTGTGTCTTGCTTTACTTCCTGCCTTGTGTTTTCCCGCCTCCTTGATTGTCTGCACTGCCATGATGTTGTCCACCTGTTCTTCAGCACTCATGTCACCTGTCCCTCGTTACTACCTTCGTTACCTTGTGTATTTAGTCTTTGTGCTTTCGTTGTCTCTTGTCGGTTCGTCGTCTTCTCTCCATGTTCATACCCTGCATCGCTTCTTCCTGGTTGATTTGACCTTCGGTATCGTCTGTTTTTTTTAGTGGGTTTTGGATGCCTACCTGCCCTCAGGACACCTTCAGTTTGTAAGCCTTTTTGCTCAATAAAGTATTTTACTCTGCCTGCTGCCTCCTCGTAGCTACTCTGCATTTTTGGGTCCAGCCCTCACAAAACCTGACGATTAACATGTTAGTATCGTCATTGTGAGCATGGTAGCATGCTGGTGTTAGCATTTATCTAAAAGCACCACTGTGCAAAATTACAATTACATTACAGAGCCATTAGCATAACTGTAGACTCTTTGTCAAGATGTTTGGTTTTAATCCAAATAATCAAACATTATTGCAGATATTCGTGATAAGGTATAGCACTGTATGGTACACAATATCGTAGGAGAGAGAAGGAGAGGTCCTGTCTAGGCTTACTGAAGTAAAAATAATTTACAAGTTAACGTACTAACATTTTGGCAAAATGTGTTTTAGGAAATTTGTAAAAGAGCAAAATAAATATAGAAATAAGGCCTAATGGGGAGGATTTTGAACCTGTGTATGGGTAAACGGACTTACCAGTGTTTGACATAACGTGGCCAGTGAAGGCCTATTCAAACAACAATATTGTCTGTGTATGTCATCTTATCAAGTTTTTCAGCAAGTCCACAATATGGCTGTTTGAACGAGGAATCGTTTTGAAATGAATAAACTGACCTCCAGCACCTCTGCCTCCACAGTAATCAATCCCTCCGTTTTTTTGACAGCGATTAAGGCGCTCAGCTTCGGAATTGGACGCAGGAGCTTCTGTGCCTCACGTTGCAGCTCCTCAGACACATGCACCAGCGCAGACCTAAAGAATTACCTAAAGTGTTTGCAACACTGATGATATAAGGGATATATGGGACTGGCCTCTAAGGCTAAAACCCCTAATCACTTACCCCTGACCCTAACCTCGTCGGTTGTCTCTTCGCTAACCTCAACAGGATTTAAATCAGGAGGAAATCAACAGCCCTGTAGAGTGGTGCACAGAGAACAACCTACTGCTCAAGGAGCTGCAGTTTCATTTTAGAAAAAAGGAGGCAAAGACACACACCCTTTGTGGGTTGAACAAGTGAAGTGTTTTAGGTTCCTGTGTATCAGCATCACAGAGAATCTGACACATAACAGAGATGGGGACTCGAGTTTGAGACTCAGACTCAAGTCGCACTTATGTTGCACACCAGTGACTTCAGACTTGACTTCAGACTTGTCCTCAAAATACTTCAGACTCAACTCGAACTCGAGATGCAGGACTAGCGAACAATCTTTATTTTTACATAACGTCTGATGAGCTTTACTGTATGTTATTCCCGTCCCTGCGTAACCTATAACTTCCTACGTAATACGTAACGTACCGTTATCTGCTGCACGCTTCATACAACAAGGCCGAAACAAAAGATAAAGGATTCTGGCTCAATCACATCTAATTTCATCACGCGTCTGGAAATGCACCCTGATAGGTTAGCAAACATGTTTAGCTCAGCATTCGCTATCTAACGTTAGCTTGCTTCTTGCTTTAGCTATGACCTACAGGAGATTAACTCAGACTGTCGTTCGCTAGATGTTATGAAAAGATGAACAAGCGTTTGTTTGTTTGTTTGCCAAACTTGTGGTAGTCGATTTACATAACCATTTACATCCTGCTGGCTGCCACCACGTTAATTATTACCATTGGCTGCAAACAGATTACAGGTGATACAACACTCATTTTAACCACAAGAGGCTTGACTTGAACTCTAGCTCAAAGACTCGACATTTGACTTGGACTCTAGCTCAAAGACTCAAGATTTTAATTTGGATTCTAGCTCAAAGACTCGAGATTTGACTAGGACTCTGGCTTAAAGACTTGAGATTTTACTTGAACTCTAGCTCAAAGACTTGTGAGCATCTCTGCTGACATGGTCCTCATCTCACATCTCAACCCTGATAAAGAGAGCTCAGAAATGGCTGTTTCTGAAACTGAAAGTGCTCATATTATGCTTTTTGGCATTTTCTCTTTCCTTTATTGTGTTATATATCTTTTTGTGCACGTTATAGGTTTACAAAGTGAGAACGCCCAAAGTCCACCCTAAAGGCACTTACCATCTCCAACAGAAAACACTGTTCACAAACTGCTCCAAACAGCTCTATTGTAGTCCAGCCTTTACTTGTGTCACTTTGTAACACGCGTTATAATGCTCAACTAGCTGCTAGCGTGGCACGCCCTCATGCTCTGCTTGTGACTGGCTAGTAGTCCTTACCTAGCTACTGCGCATGTGCGACTCCCAACAAAGATGGAACAGAAGTGAGATGTCTCACTCTGTAGCTAAAACAGAGCTCAATACACAGGGTGAAAAGAGGAGCTGTGCAGTACAAAAATCTGGTGTTTTTTAAAAATTAAACCATGTAAACCTATTCTGATATAACCTCTAAATACAATTATGAACCTGAAAATGAGCATAATATGAGCACTTTAAGAAAGCATAATTCCCCTGTCAACTTTTACAGAAGAGCAATAGAAAGCGTCCTGACCGGAAATATTACAAATTGGCATGGGATGTGCACGGCCCCAGGACAGGAGGGCTCTGCAGCGATTGATTCAAACTGCCCAGAAGATCATTAGTACCCACCTACTGAGCATCAGTGATAGCAGTGAGGTGAGATGCCTGCGCAGAGCCCAAAGGATACTAAAAGACGATAGCCACCCCAGCAACAGCCTGTTCACCCTGTTGCTCTCTGGCAAGCGATACAGAAGTATTGGCTGTCGTACCGTAAGACTACAGAGCAGCTTCTTTCCTCAGGCTGTGAGACAGTTTTTTTTTGTATAGAATAAAGGGACCACAACTGACATTTCGTTGTGCAACCCTGTGTTGTAGAATGACATTACAACTTACCTTGAAGTGAACGAGAAAATGTAAATATTTGATTAAATATGTATAAGCCGAGACCATGAGAGTCCTTTGGGTGGATCATGCGTGCGTGTTTGTGAATGTGTTTGCTTTATCAGAGAGATATGAGGAGACAGGAACAGAGAATGGGTTGACATTTTGCATACGAAAGCGTGCATTCATAACTATGCTGGTATGTATAAGATAACATATAAATCTCACTCCTCAGCACTGACACAAAGAATATAGAATTTAACAATGGAACATTTAATCATGTGCCCCCTGACTGCTGCTAAAAAAAGTACATTTGCAAACAGCTATTAGGAAGGTATCTCTGGCTGTCACATGGAGAATTTTGAGTATGCATGTCTGTATTTGATATTCTGAAGGTGACTTGCATGCTTGAGAACATGTGCAAAGTGTTAACCAGCTCTTGGAGCTTCCAGTGCAGGCTGACGCCACCTCAAAAGAGCGTCATTAATTAACATGCCATTATCAGAGCTGAATGCTGGCTCGGGGTGATTAATGCAGCGAGGAGCTGCTTGTGGAGTAAAGGTCACATCCTGTGTGTTAATCACCCAGCACCCCTGACCCCTGGAAGGAAACACAGTAGAATGGGCACGTTATTGCCACCTGTCTGGGCACCAATCATTACCGGGATCAAAATGAGGACTGCTCCTTTCAGCAGACACAGACAGTGAATGGGTGGCATAGAGAGGACGTTTTGGCAACACTTTACAATTTGGTACACAACATTTTGAGTATAGTTACCAGGGAACAAATAAGGAACGAATAAGGAACTGACCACTGGTGAACCATTAGTTAATGAGTATGTCCTAATCAAACTTTATGGAGTAGCTAATGATTAGTTAATTGAAAAACGAGTGAGGAACGAATCAGAAACGACTTGATAATTGATGAATCGTTTATAAGTACTTCCCTAATATTTCATCATGGAGGACTATATAGTAGATACTGATGAGTTACAAGAGAAAAGACTCTATATTAATTAATCATTCAGTTGATTAGTTCATGAATATCTGTGACTCAATCATACTGACCACTTTCTTCGTGAGTTGTTTCTGATTAACTGCTTCCAGCTTCTGAGCGGAACTAGTAATGACTTATTCATTATTTTGTTATTGTTTTGTTGTTTTTGTGTCCCCGCCCCCCAAAGTAAAGTGATACATAATGCTGAGTATTTACTAAGTAGTCCCTCATTACTTTATCATTATCTTATGATTACTTAGCCTTTTTTGTCCCTCCTAGTACTTATTAATGATTCATCAATTATCAAGTTGTTCCCGTATTGTTCCTCACTCATTTCTTTATTCAGGAATCATTAACTAATCAGTAGCTATAGCTATTTCTTAAAATTGGATGAGGAGTTACTCATTACCTAATGGTACACTGGCAGTTAGTTCCTCATTCGTTCCTCATTTGTTCCCTGCTAACTATTCAAAGTTCTGTGTACCTGAAGTGTTACCAAAGTTTTTAGAAAAGCAATGACAAGAAAAGATGAAACTGCAAGAGGGAGATGGAGATGAGCATGATAATTAAAGACTCTGACACACCAACCCGATGGCCGACCTTCGTCAGAAAAGGCAGTCGGACTGACTGCCTCCCTGAGTTGGTCAAAAAAGTGCCTCGGAACACACCGGAGCGACGCCGACTTGAGCGTACGTTCTGCGCGTGCGCGAGACGTAATACGTCTCCATAACAGCAGGCGGCGCTAATATGTATTGTAGCCCAAAAAATGAAAACCGGCAGCTGATTGGATGAACGCGTCACGTGGGTCTGGCTTCTCCAGAATTTCAAAGCCAGACCATAATGGCGGCTCGTTCGGAATACGATCTCATATTTTACGAAAATAGTTCACCGAAACGTGTTTCTGAAAACATTTTAAGAAAGAAATAGGCCATGCAGTTGCTGAATCTGTCTTCATTTCAGATCGACAAAGGTCAGTTTAAAAGATTTTTGTCAGATTTTGAGAGACTCTAGTCACGCTCATCCCGCTCGTCATTTCCGGGTTAGCACTCCACCAATCAGATTAGTCATTGAGTCCGACTGCCCGCCTTCTGATTCAACATGTCAAATTGGGCCAAATGAAGGCCGACGGCTCCTCCAACTGACGACAACATGGAACACACGGAACAGACTCGAGTCACTGAACCCGACTGACTGTCCGACGGCCGATAATAGGGTTGGTGTGTCAGGGCTTTAAGACACTTGAAATGATGTTGTAAGTACATTTAGTAGTTTAAAATGATTGCAAAGGTCACTGAGTGCAAATCTGCCCCTGAGGAAGCAACTATAGATATTGTTGTCAAGTTACACACTGGCACAGAGGCAGGAGTATACACAGAGGATATCATTTATCATTGAGTTATTTCAAACAAAACAGTCGAAGTGTATCTCACACAAGCTTTCTAGCATATACACTGTATTGTTCCCCTCCTTCACAGTTTCTGTCTCCTACTGACATAAGCACACAAAGACCCTATACAAGTATGTTACTAACACATTACATTCTTAGTGTGAAAAGCCTCGAGGACTTTCCAAGGTGGATGGATTAATTTCTGAGTATTCAAGAGAAAACGCTCGCAGGCTGGATTGGCGCTTCCATATCATATTTCTGGAGCCCACACACACCTCCCACTCTCCCACATCTGACAAAAATCTCTCAGATCGGATGTGACTCACTAGCTTTGGCAGTCGAAGGCTAAATTCTTCTTCAGTTACTCTGTTACGGTGACCACTCAGCTCTTTCCACAGCCTTCATTTTTCTTCTCTCGTAATCAACCACAATAGACTCAGCCTCTGATGTGTGTTGTCAAATTGAAAAACACACTGTTTTTTGGGAATTTGCATATGGTCCAAATGAGGTTTTAAATATACTCACATGAACGCCATCTGACAGCTGTGGTGGTTTATTTTACATGCATTTGTGGCATACTGTTTAATAATAGCCATTGTTCTGAGCATTCACAACAGCATGAGAAAAGAAAACACACCTCAAGTGTTGTTGGCTTTGTGCTAGAGGACAGAAGGCCAGGTCAGGTGGAAAAAAGAAACATACACTGTGATTGCTCAGGGAGCGTTGTAGATGCTTACAGAGCGGTCTCTATTCTCAGAGGACCCTGTATTCCTGCATCAACGCTTTCCAGGATGCAGGAGGGGCTTGGTTCACTGCTCGTTTGACGGACTATTTTCCCTCCTCCTTGAGCAGGGCTGTGTACATTTTGACCTTGGTGTCAGCAAAGCCAGACAGAAGCTGCTGAATAGCATATCTTCCTCAAGGACATAAACAGCAACATTCTCCTTTGTGGGTTTTTTTCCAGACGATTTTAGAAAAGGATACTGAAATAAATTTTCTATAAGTTTAATTTTTTAATTTTATATTTAGAGTAATATGTGTTATCTATTTTGTCAAAAGTGTGTACTATCATATTGTAATGTATATGATGTATTTTTATTATGAGGATGAATCATACTGACTTTGGTGGTCTCTGACATTTCATCTAGCGCCACCACGGGGTTAACATTTTTGTTTTGGATGTATTTACCATGAAATGTGGTATAGGCATAGTATATCTACCACTCAGGATCAATTGTACTGACTTTGGTGGTCCCAATACTTTGGTTTATGACTATTAAATACCGGCTTAACATTCCCATTAGCCTAATCTGTACTTTGTGTTTAGTGCTAATTAGCAAACCTTAGTATGCTAACCATGATGCTAAAAGCTCTAATGGTGAACATGACAAACATTACACCAATCAGTGGCAGAGTGCAGCCGGTTGGAGCTGCCATGCAATGTCTATAGCCACTTTTCTTTCGGTATAGTACCTTTAGAACCGTACATTACCTGCACAGACAGGTACCTAAACACTAGCTCTGTTCTGCGTTTTCACCGGAGACAGTTTTCTTAAATGGAGGCAATATTGGTCTATCGACATAAACTGTGCATTTCATTTGAAAAGAAGTCGGAACTAACAAGTTCCCAATCGGAAATTCCAACTGAAACGCCCGTCGGACTTCCAACTCGGAATCAGTCATACACACAGCACTGTCCAACTTCTATCTAGGAACATGTTGCTATGCTGTTTGTATGCACAAAATACAGCTTAATGCGTTGTTGAAAATGGTTAATTCCGACTTGTTGTACAGGAACACGGTCAACTCGGGTGTGACATCATTCACAACTCTGGCTTCTGACTTACGAGGTACGCAGCAACACAACCCCTGAAATCAAAAATGAAATAGTTTAACTTTTAGTGGCTTAGTGTGGCCAGAGAATACCTGCAGGCAATCAGTAACAGTCCCGTGACTCCTGCAACATGTTGACCATTAGCACCTCTGTCTTAAATGTGTCTCAATAATGTCGTACACAGTACTGTCCATCATCTATATATGGACATGTTGCTCCGGTGTTTGTCCTTGCAAACACAAAACACAGCATAATGCATGGTTATTAACTGGTATTAACTAACTAACTAACTAACAAAAGCTTTCAGTTTGAAAACAATAGAATATTTGACATTTTATTTCCATTGTGTATGACAGCAGTAATATTTAAGTGTATGTATTGTATTTGGGGTGTATGTATTGTACTTTGTCTCTTGTGTGCTTTGTGGCCAATTTTTTTTATAAGTGACTAATCTGTAGGGAATGCAACAACACTGTAGAGGCACATACAGCTGGGAGTGATACTATTAAATCTGTGTAGCAGCAACCGCTTAAAAATAGTTCAGTCTTCCATTGTCCTGTCAGGGTCTGAGTCTTGGGCTGCTGCAATTCACAGGAGGGCTCATCTTCATGCCTGGAAACAGTGACTCCTTCTGCTTTTTTGACAGTGAGATGTAATCACATTATCACATTTTATTTTGTGTCTTTCTGTGGCATGTTTGAGTGTCGAGCTTCCTCCTTTCAGCCGTGCTGTTGAAAAGCCCTTCCCTCAGGGTGTCTAACTCAGACACTGACACTACCTTGTGATCTCACTGCAAAAAGCACATGAAAGATCATTCTCAAACACACACACACACACACACACACACACACACACACACACACACGCACGCACAAAGAGAGTGTGTGTGACAGAGATTACATCAATCACAGTATCTGCTATTGCACTCTCTTCTTATCTCTGTACTGTTATCAACTCCCTCTGGACCATAAGCTCTGTTGACATTTCACCTCATTTCTGCTGTAAAAGACTTCCAAAGCCCTATTATCTTCATCACATGCCTGGTATTAATTCCACTACTCTCTTGTTACATTAAAGCATTTGCAGGCACCTTCATATGTTTAGTCTTCCCTCTGGGATCATTTAAAATCACTGCTCTGTTTATAGTACATCGGGATTTCAGGCATGCATACACCTGTACTGTTCACGTTTATCAACAGCATTTCTTATGAATGAGGTGAGGCTTATCAACCATTTACGAGTCTGTGTGTTGACACTCTCTGACGATAGCTCCCTGCGTCAACTGACTCAGTGAGTGTACGCTTATGTTTGCACCATCCACCCACAGAATGAGAATAAAGATAGCTGTGTCCATGTGGGAGATGGCAACTGCATCAAATTCCATGGCCTGTCATTTGCATATTTGATTGTGAGTTGCTGCAATGTGCTGAGTATGTTCTGTGCTGTATGTTGAGCTACACCCCCTGCACAGCTCCTCTAAAGCAACCCATCCCCCAACAGAGACATTTTTGCTCTCTATGTGTGACTACATTACACCAGCTTCCTCTCCCCCACTGAGTGAGCCTTCTGAGCTGGTCCCTGGGGTTAGTGTCGGTGTAGAAAGCAGGCTTTTTACGCTGTCCATGGGATGTTATTGATGAGGAGAGGTAATGGATCTCCCTGCTGTGCTCACAGGGACACTGAGGATAAATCAGACAGTGGGTAAGACCCAACCAGCCATTCCACATCTCTCCAGACTCAACTGCCATTTCATTAGCTTTATTTATGGGGGTTCTGCACTCTTCTGAACCCCTGCCCTTTCCGTCCTCTCACTGAAAACGCAGCTATTCTTCTTCTTCCTCCCTTATATAGTGCTATGGCAACCCATTTACACCCCTGTCCTTCTTTCCTCCCTTTTTCCTGGAAAACCTAGTATTCTCCCTCCCACACATTTTCCCTGGAATTATCCCCTCCCTGTCTAAGTGTAGTTTATGTAAAAGTGAAGATGTCAGCAGCCTGGAAACCTGCAGCCCATTATCACGACATGGACAAAGGCAGGATAGATAGTGGTGTGCTCTGAAGTGGCAAAGGACTCAGCACTGGCTGGGCTTTTAACATTAGACCCAGCAGTGCAGGTCCATCCAGCTCAGCACTTCACCTCTGGGCTTATGGCTCAGCCACTTAGCAAGAAAAATGCAGCCAAAACTGTCTTTGTCCTTGAGGGAAGAGAAGGAAATTCCTCAAGTGTACTTGCTGGAAAGAACTAAATGAACTCTTATCTTCACCATTGGTTCAAATGTCAATTTTTCTGCCAGAGATGGTATCCATTATTGGTGCAAAAGGTGAACTAGCTATCACGTCACTACCATATCCATGCCAACAGAAAACCACTTTGATTCCCTTCAGCTCTTTCATCTCAACTGCCAAGGTTTGTCAGACAACTCTGACCAACACACTAGGAAAAGTCCACAACACCATGACCTGATTTCATTTGTAAAAGGCATCAGTGTTATCACTGCTAGTGCTGTCTGTAGATGTTGCAGCATACTATCAGAGAGCAAATATCTGGACAAACTCACTATTTAATTTCTCTCAAAAGCCTTACCAATACCAAAATGGGTTCCATGTGTGAATGTGGATGTGCATACATGATATATGCTGTATGATGTATCTGTATCTAATTTATGTAATGTATTGAAACCTGGATTATACATGAAAGGCAGTGAATCATACTCTCCTTGCATGCTTTTTCCATTAGAAAGAGACGGGAATGTTTTTTTTTTTTGTTTTTTTTTTGGTGAAGATTGATGTCATGACAGTCATGCTAGAACATGTCCATACAAGGTCCACTCTAGTTTACTCCACATGAATCCATGCAATCTAACAGATGGTTGACTGAGCTAAACTCCAGCGATGCTGTGCCACTGCCAGTTTCATTACGGGGGTTCACTTGGACATGAGACAAGTGTGAATATGTCTGTCACGCCCACGGCAGGCTATGATACCAAAGAAAATTATAGTATAGGCACAATTTGCTACATGAAAACAGAGAGCACATGACAACATGAGATGCCTACATTTACGTCATATTGAAGCACGTAGAGGAATGGGTGATAAAGTACCTAAATAAAAAGGGTTTGCAAAAATTATTAAGTAGCACTTAATGTATCTGTTGTTGCTGCTCAGACATAGAAATACTGCTAAAATATATAAGGAAAAAGGATGTAAGAAAGACACATATGATCTTGATAAAGGAAAAAAAAGAAAAGATGAGAAAAAAGCGTGTGCTGGCCATCGGCCAGGTGTGGACAGACTCAGGAAGTTAAGCCGGAATTCCAACAATGCAGGCAGTCGTTAGACTCTTCAGTGAGATGCTGCCATTTCTGCTCTCATTGCCGTCTTTATCGCAGCGAGGAGTAGGCAGTTAGATTAAGTCTTGTTGTAGTGAATACATTTTGAGTCCTGCCTTTGCATTGTAAACCTAGATTGATTTGTGAATGATATGAGGAAAAAAGTGTCACGTTTAAGCAGATAAAAAAGCAGGCCCCTCTCTCACTTTTCTGTCTCTCCCTCTGCCTCTAATATCTACAGAGAAAGATCATTTTCCCAGGCTGTTTGACTCGAGCCCAGTCGTGACAATAATGAATGCCAGCGATGGCAGGATGAATTATGTCTCAGCTAAAAATGTACATCATAGCCAAAGGAAGAACTTGACATGTAATTATACCAACATTAAAAATAGCAACACGTGCCAAATAGTATCCATCACCTTCATCTAAAGATCACAGTATTCATGAAACACATGATTTCAGTTAGATAGATTTCATGTTTATGATTGTATGTTTCTGATTTAATTGTGCTTGAATCTAATTAGTCTTACTGAACATGCCTCAAGTACTACAACCCTTGAAGACAATAGAAACTAGGAGATGGCACCAGCAGATAAGTATTTGCAATCAAAGACAATCATTCACAAGGGGGAGCTCCATTAATCTGAGTGCTGTTTTGATGAGGATTTTCCCTCCAGCCTCATTTCTGTTTCTGAAGAAATTTTTTTGTTGTTCGTCTTTTATTTCAGAGCCGTAATGACTGTCTGCAGTGCATCTATCAACTGACAGCCTTTGAAATCTCTGAAGCCTGCTTAGCTGATGCAGTCACTCTCAGTGGTGCCTTTCATGTGGGCTCTGGATCCATTGAAACAATCCACCAGTTCTTTTTTAAATAACTTGTAGAAGAGACACCTCAGGTTTTCTGTCCTAAATGGGCTTCATATTTATTTTTTGCAATCATTAAAAGTGTCCTTTATTCAGATATCATGTATTTTAGGATCTTAAGAAAGTTCGCCTGGCCATTTGGGCTAGTCTGATGCTCCATTTAACTCTACAGGGGATCTGGCTGCAGATGAAACAGCTGCTTACATAAATAATAAACATTTGTGCTTTATCAGTGAGCTGACAAATTGGGCATTGCGGAGATGGGGGACAGATTATTCCGACATGTGCCTGGGTCTAGAAAGCCCAGCTAAAATAAACAGCTCTCTATCCTGCTCGGTGATGGCTGGATGAAGAGATGATGGTTATACTGATGGTTAGAGGGGGTCTTCCAAACCACAGAGCAGAAAGAAAAACACGGGGAAGAAAAACAATCCCATCTGACATCATAGGGAAGGCTGCCGCTGAAATTTAGGTCAAGATATAGCCTGCCTGAAGTGTGCCAGATATATGGCAAAGTCAGGTTGCCAACGCCCTGTCCAGAAGGAATGACCTAATACAAAATCAAAAGTATACAGCATAAAATGAAGAGAAACTAATTACCTTAGCCTGTCAAAACCAGCAGCAGGTGTCTTTCTTAAATGAATCCCACTGACTGACTTCAATACTTTTAAACAAAAATCTTTTCTGTGACTGAAATAGCTGCGGTGTGGGTGGCAATTTTAAACGCCAGTATAGCTGTAAAGCAGACAGAGAGGTTTCCGACCATTTATAGGGCACTGGCTTCAGCAGAGTCATCACACAGCATGGAATGTTGTGATCTCCCAAATACTATCCTTCAATGTTAAGTCACTGTATTCACAGCTTGTACTTCTCCACGGGCATCAAGCAGCACAGATGTAGACTTCCTGGAGTGTCAACGCTTGAACTGACCCCTTTTGGAACCTTTGAGAAGGAGAGAGAATACAGAGGGGTTTGTCCTCATAGATGATGTGAGAGGCACAATACAAGTTGTTGATAATATGACAATGTGTGCCAACAATATGTTTGAGCAGCAAGGATGTAGTGATTCATATATGTAGATCTATTGTTATTATGTTATTATATGTAACTGTTTTGTGGAATATCAATGCATTGCTAGACAAACGGGCCTACATATGGATTGGATGGTGATAAAAGCAACATATAGGCCTAGCCAGCTAGCAAGCTACAATGACGCATGTCCTCATTCTCAATTGGCTATTTGTAAAGAAATACAAAGTGTATATAAGCAATTGGGTAGTGTAACCGTTTTACATGATCAGATAGTACAGGCTACAGCATACACACTTACAGAAATCTATATTATCATGTTTGAGATGATATATAGGCTACATGTCGATTGCAAAAATACATGTCAGACATGCTAAATGATGTGCAGAAAGTAGTGCAGAAACTTAGATAAAGAGGCACGTTGGTGCCGTTAAAGTTATGTTGTGTTGGTGCTTTATGGTGATAACCCACTTTAACACTAGAGCGCTATATCTCTGAATTAGTTGTGGACATGGGAAAAGTGCAATTCTTGAGAGGAGGGGCGAGAGAACACGCGGACCTATTGAGAGAGAGAGGCGTTTCAGCACCACTGTGGTCTCAGCAGCAGCGGCTTAGAGACTATAGTGTTGTTAGACCACTGTTGTGCAGGAACAGACAAGGCATAGCTGAAAACCGCCAGCGGAACAAATTAAAACGAAAACTACTCTTTCATGTGGATTAATTCAGGGGCGAGACACTCAATCGAAGCGAGAAGCTCTTTAAGCGAATTTGGACCGACTGACGAGGATTGGGACGTTTGCTACTGTACGATAGCACCGCCGAATGGTTTCTCTTGCCCCGCCGCTAAGGTTAGTTAGCTTCCATTGCTGGCTGTCCGTTTGGTTAAGGGGGGGGGGGGGTGTCTGTCTGTTCTGTTCTGTTCTGTTGTTGGACGACGGGATCTGGCTATTCTTTGGAGGCGAATCATGCATAGCAGTTTGACCTTTTCGAGGCTAACGTTATACGTTACGTTATAGCTAACGTGACACGGTTGAACCTTTGGTAAATGTAGCTAGTTAATTTTACAGTTTAACTAGCCGGATGCTCACCCCACTATAATACTCATAGTTGGCTGGCTACAGTCAGCTAGTTAATTATTTTATAAGTCACGAACACGTGCTACATGGCTAGGCTAAGCTAGCTAATAGCTAACGGTGTTAGCTAGCTAGCTACCTAAGCTAGCTGTCAGAACTGCGGAGTAGCTAACGCCAATTTTATGAACATAATGAATCCTACATTGGTGTTCTCTGTGTAACGTTAAACACAATATTCTCCACAACACTATCAATATCCTCTGTTAAAAAATGACAATTTACTTATGACCAAGTGTCAATAACGTAACGTTAGGCTATGTTATATTGTGGTATCTGGCTAACTGAATTAGCCTGCTAACTTGGCTATGCACAGAAGCGCCCGGTTTGCGTTTGTAAACATTGGATTTACATGAAGTTGTCTTAGTGCGCTCTAGCGATAGCTAATCTAACGTTGGCCGGTAACGCATTGCTTTGTTGTCAGGCGGGTGATAACTAAGCTATGATGGCAAGTACACACAAATTAAAAGAAAGGTAACGTGAGTTAGCGTAAGTAGTTGGTTGTCTCAGATCGATAATTTGCTTTCGTGAAAGTAACGTTAACTTTATGCTTGCTTTTGAGTTAAATCGTGTTTTTTTCACCAAGTTTATTTATAACATTTTAACGGATTGTCCCACCAAGTGAGGCGATCATTAACATAAACAAAGTAACCATGTGATGATGTGGAAATAAGCGGATGTCTGTTTTTGTCAGCTGCCCGATCTCTACAACCACATCCATAAGCAGTAACATAGCTACATTCTACTTTTTAGCTGTCACTTACACGAGCACATTTCTTTGCTGCATTATCCCAGCCTCTGTAAACGAAGGTGACTGAATTTATAGTGACAGGCAAATATATAGATATGTAGATACTTTATTCATCCCGAGGGAAATTTTAGAATGTGATGTGTAAATGTATATTTATCTACCTCTAGCATTGCGCCAATACATTAAACAGTACTTTTTTTAAATCTGTTTTTATGTTGTATTGCGTGCATTGAATCTGCGTTTGAGAAACAACACTGTCCTTTAACAGTTTGAATATCCACCACACTGGGGAGTTTTATTTTTATATAGCATTGACTATAACACCTCCTGCTAAATCAATATCAAAGACAGTGGGCAATTAGTTACAGGTGTGAATCAAACAATGTATGAATAATATTGAATGCTTAGGTGGTGTGTAGTTTGATCCATTGATCCATCCAAACATTTTTTTTGGAAAGGATTCTTTGTCAATACATGTATGGATGGGACACTTGTAACACCCACTGTGAGGTTAGGCTAATGTTCCTCCTAAAACAAAGTCAAGGTGTAACCAAAATATCTCCAAAGTGCATGAGTATGCCAACAAAGCATGACATACTCATGCACTTTCTTTGAACTATGCTGTCAAATTTGGGGGGGGAAATCAATTCTTTCTAGGAGTGCACGATATGAGGAAAATATGCGACAACGTTGACATTTGCATTAACGATATTACTTGTGATAAATTGTGCTACAACAAATTGCTTGTTGAATTTAAAACAAATGAAAGGAAATGATTACATTTTAAAGTGCGGTTTTCTACTGATTCTTTCGCAATATGTCGTAGCCTTTTGCGATGTGTTTATTGTGCCAGTTAATATTGCGGTGACGATTTAAAAAAAAAAAGAAAAAAAAAAAAGACGATATTGTGCAGCCTTAATTCTTTTCCTCTGTTATATTTACACACACACTCAAATACACACATGCACAATATAGTAGGACCTATAAACATATTATGTATGGAGAGATGTCAGAGCGAGGGGTCTGCCTCAGGATGGCACCCTGAGCAGTTGGGGATTCGGTGCCTTGCTCAAGGGCACCTGGACAATGCCCAGGATGCGAACCGACATTTCTCCAGCTACCAGTACACACCTCGTACTTGGTCTGAGCTACTGCCGCCCCAAAACGCATCATATGCAAGTCTTATCTAGGCATGCAAATAGTTTTAGGTTTATGGTCGCAGGCTTTAAAATATGTGTCTCTGAAATTAGAGAACTCG
This sequence comes from Sander vitreus, assembly GCF_031162955.1. Classification (NCBI taxonomy): domain Eukaryota; kingdom Metazoa; phylum Chordata; class Actinopteri; order Perciformes; family Percidae; genus Sander; species Sander vitreus. The sequence goes on from NC_135859.1 coordinate 5,899,044, forward strand.
CGTTGGGAGTTTTGTTTAAGTTGGATTTAGTCCAGTTTGTTGTCTGAGCGGACACTTGCAAGCAGGATTGATGGAACAGGTGGCCGGCTAGCGTTAGCTTTCCACCTAGCTAGCTCATACTCCTGCCGCGTTTCACGGCTGAGCATGTCCCCTTACCGGCTAGCGGCATCGAGCGTCTCCGGTCTCCGTAGCAGGCGAAGCTTGCGTAGTGTGTCGAATATTCCGTCTGTAATAAAGTTTCCTGCATATTCTCCGATCTGTACCACTGTATCCCGGTGGTACACATGTGCGGTAGTTTGAATGCACATAATTGTTGTAAAAGTTTGCTGCTGAAAAGACAGAGCATGTTTAGCGAAGCTTCAAGATGGCTGACACTCGGCTCTGCTCGGTACCATTGGCCAGTGACAGTCCCACCCCCTATGGGCGGGTTGAAAACATGTGGAACTAGCTGGCTGTAGTTTAGGGCTGTAAATCTTCCTCTATAATACTATTCGAATTCCATTTGTTATTTTATTTAATATTCAAATATTAAATGCTCAAATTCATCCTGTTATTATTATTTACGATATTACACAGGCTTATAGATCGCCAATGCCACTATCAGCATGCGGTTGTTGTTACACATTCTGTCCACTAGAGGGACTACTAACATTACAAAACAAACTTTTGAAAACAGGTGAGCGCTTTCTTATTAACAATAAAACAGCGGGACAAAATGAATGACTTTAATGTACCTTGGCTCAAGCTCGTGAATAAAATATTTAAATCCAGACCCCTGCGTGATGTTGATCGGTCTCATATCTTTACATTTGAACCGTGTCAGTTTGTCCGTTATCGCCTGGCGGACAGCTGGTAAGCCCCGTGATGAGGAGAGAGGCAGAAAAAAAGTCATTCTTGCCCGTTTTTAGCGGTAATTCCTCGGACAGATCGCCTAGCTTGTCAGGGTGTAGCGTTGTCAGGTGTGCCCTCAGGTCGCTTTCCGCCGTTTCTGATAGTATTGTGATGATGATACCGCGTGGATGTATGTATTAAGGGAACATGTACGATTGTGATACGATTCAAAAACTTTATTGTTCATCAGACTAAACAAAAGCATTTAATTTTCACATGCGTGTAGGCCAAGGCGACGAGAAAGGCAAGATTGCATATAAAACATTTAAAAAATTCATAAAAAAGCAATATTTGAATAGTAATTTTAGCATTCGAATAGTATAGATTTTTTAAATATTCAAATTATATTTGAATTTCGGAATTTTTTCCAACAGCCCTACTGTAGTTCATATGCTGCGTTCATGCCAGCTGGGAATAACAGGGACCGCCCCCGTGATTACATTGTTTTTCCGACTGCCAGCGTTCACATGGTCGGGATGCGTGTTCTTCTTCTTCTGTTATATTGGCGTTTGGCATAACAACTTGTTGCATGACTGCCACCAACGGTTGGCTGTAGCCTAGAGCATCAGGTGTATGAAAACATGGAGGCCACAATAACAAAAGATTTGCTGCTGTTTTCTTATACGAGAAACATCCACATCCATCCGGATGTGCGCTTTGGAGCTCACTGATAGCTCCGTAAAGTTCAGCTAACGCATTGGTAGCATTAGTGCTTGGTGGGATGTAAACACCGAGTATAAACACAGCCGTGAATTCGCATGGAAGTGTAGAATGGTCGGCATTTAACAGTCACAAACTCCACCAGCGATGAGCAGTAGTTGGATACAAGCACCGCATTTCTGATTGGTTGAATTTGCGTGAATTGTTGCGATCGCGACCTCACGAAATCCTGGAGGGACTGATACAGTACATCAACAGGCTAGCATTAGCTCTGTACTATAAAGCTTTGTTTTGTAAAAGCTTTTTTTGTGAACTTAAATCTGCAATAGTTTTTTGGCTACTTTGGGGGCAGCGGACCCTTCTGAGTTGACATGGTGAACTTCTTAGCAACAGACACATCTAACAGCAACATTTTCATTCATTTGGAGCCGTGTTTCTGCCTACGCGATGAATGTCCAAAGTCCAATATTCACTCTCTTTTGGCTTGTTTTTTTGGTCTCTACCATCTCTGGAGGGAAATATCTGGCTCTTTAACTGCTAAATACTTCTGCATATTTGTGTGGTAAAACTCTGTAGAATCATCACTATGAGCGGCCCCTTTAACATTGTCATTTCATACATTGTTATTATAAAATGATAATGATATGGCTGATTTTTTTGGGCTTTAACCATAACTAATGAATGTAAACATTTTTCTATAAGCTGTTATTTAAGTTATTACCCTTACATTTGTGTTAATATTCCTTAATGCTTGACGGGATGGATATTTTGTGGCGTGTACACAGTTTAGTTCGTACTTCAACATAAAGTATTCAGGTGTTATGCTAAGTCATAGTGCCTGCTGACAGTTGGTGTGTCTTACAAGGCAGCCTAGAGAGCACAAAGTCTGCCAATAATTCATAATGGTGTGACATTGCTGATTTGTGTTCTGTGCACTCATAGTACAGTGTCAGTTCTGAGCAGTTCTCCCTTATCCAAAAGGGTAATGTGGGCAAAGATAATCTCATGCTCAGTGCGGTACCTCAGGGACACTGTTTCAGTGCTAGTCGAATTTCAGCTCGTATTATGAAACGCAACACAGTTGCGAAACTGGAAAGGGGAGAGTTCTTGCTTATTTTATTTTCTGTGAAAGAAGAGTCTTCAGTGAATTGTTGTGGTAATAAAAAGGATGTTGCGTCATAAATCACAAAAAAGATTTCCATTACAATTCACAGAGGCTGTCCTTCAAAGGCATAAATGTCATAAATTGTCACTTTTCAGTAGGACAATAACTATCTGTTACTTCAACCACCAAGTACTCTAAACATTCTAATAATTAATATTTACCACTATCAGATACATATATACATTTATTAAATGTACATTTAATATGTACATCATCTTTTTTTAAAGAGCAGTTATAATTATGAGAGAAATTTTCTAGTTCAGACCCCTAAAGAACAATTGTTTTTCTTGTACAAGACATATGATGATGTTTGTTATTGATTATTTACAATGATCAGCAAGTAATGAAAAGACCATCATGAAAACCTACAAGAATGTGTGGTCAAGCTGCATCTTACAACTTTTGTTTCATCAGTAATGCCCCTGCTTTAGCTACTATGGCTGTCAAAATTGGCCAAAAATGTAATATTATTAGGGCTGTCAAACGATAATTTTTTTAATTGCTGAATTTCTATAGTTAATCACGATTAATCGCATGTTATATCACATGATTAAAATTCTATTATTTTGCATTTCAGAACAGTTTCTAAGTACATTAACAATGGAAAGCAATTCTTACCAGTGTATCTTGACTGGGAATCAAATGAATGCAAGGAAAGTTACTTTATGAACTTGACTTTAAGATTTGTATTTGTTTATTATTTATTTACTGTAAACAAAAGAAAAATGTGTGAATCTGTCATTATTGCACAATTCATCCAAGTACCTAACTAAAAAACTAAAAACCCCTATCCTTACTAGAGTCAATATAGTGTGCAGTAACTAACTAAATAATGTTGATTACTCACTGACGTCCAGTGATCCCGGTTAATGAGACAGCATTTGCAGCACTTTGCAGCAGTTCCAGTTGGGCTGCTTTCTCCGTGTCGTACAGGCTGTGTATGTGTGAAACTACTGTCCCCCTCGACGGCAATGTATGACGGGTCAGAACATGCCAACCGTAGTACGTCTTTAAGACCCGAGTCTTCTACGATGCTGACAGGTCTGGAGTTAGTTGCTACCCATTTCGCAAGAGCTGTAGTAATTTTTGGGGATTTGGTTTCATCAACAGGTCTGCGAGTAGCACTCTCCAAAATAGTGCTTTGCCTGAGCCCGCTAGCATCAACCTGAGTCACGTTAACTGTACTACTATGCTTAGCTCGTAGGTGGTAGCTCAAGCTTGACGTGCTTCGTGATATTTTAATTCGGCTTTGCACAACGTACCCTGTTAGGCATGACGCAAAGCGGAGTGAAGTGTAAAATAAATTAATAAATGGCGGCATGCCATTAATGCGATTTAAAAAAAAAAAGAATATGAATGCTGACAGCCCTAAATATTATGTAAAGTTTGAATATTCCTTTATAAACACATCTTTTTTGCGCATTATATCCCCAAGATGGTAGTCTGGCTATCACCAGACCAAGCTCAATCTTTTAAGATTGAACATTAGTCTGGGGAGTCTGCTCTGTATTTTCTAATGCACTAGAGGCGTGATCAACGGGCATAGTTCAAATGACTCTGTACGCAATTGGATAGTCCTTCAACCAGTCAGACCAACGATCCAGTTGACGTACTTTGCAGAGCTAAAGCCGGTCGGTAGTAAAAAAAAAAAAAAAAAAACGTTAGGTAGTAAGGCAAACGCATCCTTCTTTTGTAGGAATTGTTCCAGGGCAAGTTTCTGTACCATTTTCAGAGAAAACCTGGCTTTGAAATCTTTTAAAATGGCAGTGACAGCAGCATCAACGGGTTGCTGCGCTTCAGTGGCCGCCATGTTGAATGTAAACAAAAAGCTGCTTGCCTTCGCTTCTCTATCGTCATCGTCAAACAATACAGTACAATTGGATACGTAACTACTTGTGTAAGTATATTTATTTCAACATAAACATGTCTTTTAAAAGATCTACATACTTAAAAATAAAATAATGTCTTATACCGTAAAACTTAATTTAAAGGAACACACTGACTTATTGGGACTTTAGCTTATTCACCGTAACCCCCAGAGTAAGACAAATCGATACATACCCTTCTCGTGTCCGTGCGGGTTGTAACACTGTCTGATGGTTCCACCGGAGGCTTAGCCTAGCACAGAACCTGCAGGTAACTGGTTCCAACTAGCCTACTGCTCCCAATAAGTGACAAAATAACACCAACATGTTCATATTTACACGTTGTGATTTGTAGAGTCACAGCGTGTACAAAAAAACAACGTAACATGAGACACAGCCATCTTCTAACCGTAAACAAACTGGGATCTATATTATCAGAAAGGCTTGCTGCAAAGCAAATCACTCCGCCCAAGTAGCAGAAGTAGCAGAGCTTCGCCTTTCTGAGAATATAGTTCCCAGTTTGTTTACGTTTAGAAGATGGCTGTGAGATGGCAGAACTTCCTGATTCTTGTCGTCTCTCTGGTTAGGCGTGTTAGTTGGCGTTTTTGTGTTAATCACCCTTCTTCACCCTTGGTGGTTAGTTTTCTCCCAGATTTGTGCCAGCCGCATGATAGAAATCTTATCACACCCACTCAATCTCCGGACGACTGGGACATTAGACAACCTTTTTAATAGGAATCTCAATGTTTAGAGTTGTATAAAGAGCAGGGCTCCCAGGCCCACGCGAGAATGCGGCAGGCAGACAGCTGCAGTGGTGCTGTTTTTCTCGCCCAAACGAATAATAATTTTCATATTCCATAGCCAGTCTTCATCCCTTTACGCCAATTCAACATGCTGAATGCATACAGCCCAACTCAACCTGTTGGCTTGGTTTGTCCGGATTGTAAGACATTATTTTGTATCTGACATAGCCTTTGTTGAAATCTCAACCTGCATTTTGAATTTTCATTTGCAGACATTAAATCCAATAACTTACTTAACCTTGTGCATCTGAGTGTTCAATGGTGAGCTTCTTTAATTTAGGCAAATAAAGTCATGGATCTATTCAGATGTTACTGTTTATACTGAGAACACAGCACATGAAATGATGATTAAACGGAAATGACACAACTGTGGTATTCTGCGGTGGACTTTATGAACCCTTAAGTTAACGCGCAGAAACCAAAGAGGGAAATGTGAGGCTGTCGCAATAAAAATCTGCCTCCCAGGCGCATTCCCTCCTTCCACCCAGTTTCCCTCTCCCTGAATGAGAAACAGCAGCTGTCTAGCACTTCTTGCACACTAGTGGACTGCACCTGGTAGGTTTCGTGTGTGGAGAATGTTATGCTTGACTCGGTGTGGTATAATATTATGATCGGGCACAGCTGGTCTGTTGCAGTTCCTCAAATTACTCACAATCAAAGTGCCATTGAACTGGACACGGTGCCCCCTCAGTTCAGTGGCCGCACCATTTGTACCATTGTACAGTTTTCTGGGATTGCCAAATGGAAAACCCACGATTGTGACGTGTTTGAGGAAAGTGGCTTTCTCATATAGGCCCATGCAGATCCTGCAAGTTGCCATTAGCCTCATGATTTTATGCCCTCTCCTTTAGGATTCAGTCATCAAACTTTAATGGTAGCATAACTTAGGCAAAAGAAGTTGAGGGTTTAGGGCTGCAACTAACGATTATTTTCATTGTTGATTAATCTGTTGATTATTTTCTCGATTAATTGTTTGGTCTAAAAAATTGTTAAAAATGACGATTGGTGCTTTCCAAAGCCCAAGATGACGTCCTCAAATATCTTTGTTTTGTCCACAAAAGAGTAAAGAAATTACAAAATATTCACATTTTAGGAGCTGGAATAAGATGTTTTCTTATAAGCCAATTAATTGATTATCAAAATAGTTGGTGATTAGTAGGTGACAACTAATTGATTTTAATGCTGAATGCACGTTGAATGAAACCAGCATTCCTCATTTGTTTGTCTGAGTTTGTTGCATATTATGATTATCTGAAGAACACCAGCTGCTCTCAAACATACAGAAATGTATGGTATGTTATCCTTATCTGTGAGTTGTGTAAACATTAAATTTTTTCTCTTATGGCCTTGCATTTGCCTTCTGTGTGAACAGACTGATCTCATGAAGTGGTGTATGTATGACACGCCGATTCATATGCCATGATTTGCGTGTTATAAAGATGCATACTCGCGATTTTGCGTGTTTATCAACGCCGTTTGGCCTCCATTGACTTACATTACCTTGCGATTGCGTGTCAATTGACACCGTATGAAAGGCCGAAAATCCGCGTGAGGAGGTTGGTTGGGGTGGCGGATGGGTAAAACACAGGGCTTTCACCCAGGAGAACGGGGGTTGCGCCCCGCGTGTGGTGTTTCCTTTGTGTCCCTCGTGTGATGTTTCCTTTCCACGTTTGTTCTTTTCCTAAACCCAACCCCGTTCTTCTTTTCCTAATCCCAACCATTTTTTCTTTTCAACCTAAACCCAACCCCGTTCTGCTTTTCCTAATCCAAACCGTTTTTTCTTTTCAACCCAACCCCCACACGCCACATGGCTTTAGAAAGACGTTGCAGGCTGCAGTCAGCTGTATACAACGTAAACATACACGTGGACAGCTGAAAATGAGTACAGATAACACGCCTCTTGGCTTTAGGAAAGTGGCGTGTGTGTTTACGCAAAGTCATGATGTCACGTTGGTGTGAATGACTTGCCAGTCCTGTCAAGCTGTACAGTATAATCTGTGATAGACTGCAGTGATACTGTGTCAATTGTCGTGGCAATAACTGGGAACCTGCTACCTGTACACTTCTGTGTTTGTTTTTTCACCTGCCAACTGCAGCCTTTGCTGCTCAATCAAGTAACCACAATGACAAAAAGTACTAAGTAAAGTTAGGTTCCAGTTTAGTTTCTCATTTGTTATTTCTTTTTTTGTTCAGGTATGTCGAAAATATACTATTACAAATACAGATTGTATCCTTTAGGCTACATACTGCTTACACCAGTGAAATCCTTTGACATTTCAGCCTGAAGAAACAATGTAACGTTTTTTAAGTTGTTAATTCTAAACAGCCTGAACAAAACCAGTTTTGCTTTCATATTGTGGTAATGTTAGATGTTTCTAGTTCTTTGAATATGTTATAACATGTTCTTATAGTCTGAAGTCGTGCCTCTTTCATCATTTACATTTTAATTGATGTGCTTCAATGGAATTGATCCAAACTACTGTCAATTACTTAACTAACTTTAATACTTGTTATAATTGTCTATCTAATGAATTACTGTATATAATACCATCGTTTGCCCAAGAGTTTTTTTCCAGCAGCGGTGCTGAAGTGTACCAGTTTTGTTTTGTGCCAGCCGCTGACAGGAGAAGGGCTTTGTGCACAGTTGTAGATGTCCTCCTCGTCTTCTGTCATTCTACGCTGCCTCTTTCCTCTCTCTCTTTTCCTCTCCCTGTCCTCCACTCGCCTATTTCCATGCTTTCCTGTCTCATCTGTACTGCCTGCCGTCCTGTCGAATAATGGAATACATGAAGTGAAGTGGTTGAGTAAACAACCTGTACAAATGAAATCAAATAACTGCCTGCGTAACCTGCTACAGGAGACAAAATACCTAACCTGTCGCACCAGATGGTTTGGTACACAGTACCACTTGTCAATGGTGTGGAATCTGTCCATCTACAAACAATCAGATACAACAAACCATATGACGTAGTAGGGTAGCGGAGCCAGTTGGTAAATCAAACTTGCTGAAGAGCCTAAATGTCTTTTCCATTGAGAAAAGCCTTCAGTGTTGTTCTTTGCTCTTCTTTCAATGAAGAAATACTCACCAGTTCTGATATAACTGATGCTAATGCGGCATCTACGCTAAAATCTTTAGGAGCCGCCAGTCGAGGAGTAAACCTCTGTATGTGTGCGCCCACTCTACCAACTGAGCTAACCCAGCCACACCCACCATTGTTGTTTTGACCAAACGGTCACCTGTGCGCCCTAGCGTGTTATGTAGGTCTGTCAACATTGGCCTAAAATGACATTTAAATATTCCTTCTAAAATAAATACACAAGTTGAAATATATTTGAATTTCTGTTAGATGTTTAATAAACATGTTGAACTTTTTGAAATTTAGATTTATAATATGAAATTGGCGGCAATTATTGATGTCCCAATTGGTGCAAACATTAGCTGTTGCCACATTACAAACACTTTTAGTTCAGCTAATCAAATTATGACAGAAAACATAGCCCGGTATGTAGTAACGGAGTTTGATTATTTCTTCTGAAAACTGATTTGAACCATTCAAATATAATATACAGTATATTCTTTATTATGTCCATTACTACTTGTATAGGTTTATTTTCCACAAGTCTTCGGTTCGGGATCAGCTCTCTGCTCTGATCTCATCGCCTGATCTTGACTCACTTCCACACCATCGCATTCTCCCGGTCCCCGCCTGCCGCTACTCTTTCCGAAATAGCGGCTGGGTTCAGCAGTCAGTCTGCTTCTCTCTTGTTCAGCTGGATTGGCCAGCAGCTCATTGAAACTAGCTTACTAGCTAGCTGCCTAGCATATGTGCTTCAGACTAAAGCTAGTGACAATGTGCTCAATGACTCAAACTTGCACGCTAAGATACTGCGGTTCCGGTTGGTAAGCGGTGCCAAACCATAATGACTTCTGTTAACTTAATAATTAAAAAAAGTTACTTGCATCCCTTAATGTGTTAACTCAGAACTATATAATAACCCTTTGATTGCATATTGTTGTTTTGTGTGTTACTAGAAAAGTACAATCCATTTATTATTCATAAAGCTTTCTATTTTGATTTCCATGGCTATCAAATGGAGTTACTATTAAACAGTCACCCATATTTAAACATACTAAAAGAGAGGCAGACACTGGATAAGCAGAGATTAGAAATGGCTTTGTGGTAAGTGATTCACTTGACTCTTACGCAACACTGATGACAGCATGTTACAGGACACGGCTCTTGTTTATGTGTAGGCTACAGCTGTGGGTAGCGTTATATTTATCTCTGATTAGCCTAGCTTTTCTTCTGGGAATGTGTGTTACAGCATAGTTTGTTTTTCACATTCTGGAAAGCATGTTAGTAAGGCCAGCCAAGGTCACACACCTCAGGGTTGATGATCTTGACAGTGACAGTGGAAATACGAGTGACATGTAACAGTGAAAGGTATGAAATGGAATGTAATTACAGGTTATGGTGTGCTTGTGTGGGGGAATTGACTTGTCTTGACGTGTGTGCTGGATCCATGACCGTGCAGTTTGTAAAAAAATAAATAAATAGTCCCCTAAGTGCATCAAAACATCAAGCTGCTGGTGTGTGTTTTGTGATGTTTGGGTATTTTCCCCACTAAATCATTGTTTTCTGTCCATAATTCAAAACCTTGTAAAACTTGTGTATCAAATCTAGCTGGCATGTTTTGTTTGGTATGTTGTCTGTGTAAATAACACCAGCATGCATGACCATTAGTGTTTGGCAGTGCACATGCACACCCTCACACTGTACACACACACTTGAACCCTCTCATGCATAAATTGAAGCTCTGTGAGGCTGCTGTCGCAAACAGAGGCACTCAGTTGCATGATGCCATACAGAAGAACATTTTAAAGCTCTTGAATAATTTAGTAGCAGTGGGGAGGAAGTAGGTCAGCCCAGCAGACAAGTGCACTCCTCAGTTTTATTTCCTGCTCCTTTATTCTCTTAGAGAATAAAGAGGGATTTGTGAGTGGACGGAGACCTCATACATCAGAGCGGCGCTGTCACATTGTGTCCAGTAGAGTTGGTCCGATACCACTTTTTGCTTCCCGATACCTATTCTGATATCCTGAACTTGCGTATCGGCCGATACCGAGTACCGATCCGATACCAGTGTGTCATATATTTTATTGTTTTAACAACTGTATACTACTATCCCTGTATGGATGTGTTATTATTTATCTTTGTTGTCAGTCTGGCTCAGGTTAAACTCTTTGTGAAACATGAATGCCACAGAACTTTTCTTTTATTCTGCAGTTTGACAGTCAGTTATAACGGAAAAAGAACAAACTACTTTAACATAGATTTTCTTTAGGGCTTTATTACGTGGTATCGGATGGGTGCATGAACTCCAGTACTTACCGATACCAGCGTTTTAGGCGGTAAGAATAATTTTGGGCATCAATAATCAGTAACTGCAATCATTCAGTTTCAACCTCAGTGTTTGTTCGTCATTCATGGCATTTCTTTGCATTATTTTTTACGGGTAATCGATAAAGATTTAAGGGTAATTTAATATTAAACCACTAGTACAAGTGATGGTTTTATTTAAGCTGTCAATCAGCTGGGGCTAGTGCTGGCATTATCCAGGCTACATCTCGCAAACGGATTTTCCGTGATGTAATTTAGGTTTAAGAGAAAATATCTGCTTACGGTTTGACTCAGCCTGGTCAAATGCATGCTAGACCATCAGCAGTGTTGGGAAGGATACTTTCAAAACGTATTCCGTTACAGAGTACAGAATACATGCCCAAAAATGTAATTTGTAACGTGTTACGTTACTCAATCTGAGTAACGTATTCTGAATACTTGGATTACTTCCACATTGAATTGCATTTTATAAGTAGGAATGCGGCCAGCACATACAGCTTACTAAACAGGCCTATTCTGGTGTGTTCTTCTGTTCCAACTGGCTGAATGTGTACCTAAACAAGCAGATAGATTTTTGTATTTGTAGTCCCGAACTGCATACTACAAAAATCTAACCTCAGTCTAAGCTACCACGAGCTAATTTTAGCTAACGTTAGCTAACATGTCAAACGGGGCTAGTCAGTCTTTCAACGGCTCTGGGGCTAGTAAATCAGCATGTAGTAGAATGTCAAGTCACACGTCAACTATAAAATAGCAAGGTGACGACTACCTTTGGCTAAAAATAACGTAGTTGGTTGCTGGCAAGCAGAGGTTGCAGTGCACAGTTATATTTCATTCTCTCTTCTCTTTCTTTAATATGAAATGGTGTTTGAATTTCCAAGATAGAAACGCATTCCTGCCCTGGCTCTGTTGTGCCGGTTCCGCCTCCATCTCTACCTCTATCAGTGATCACGCAAATAGCTAATTTTTTCGTTTTCATATTGGGGCTTCTGGGAAATGCATGGAGTTGCGAGAGTGAATAAACCCGTGAAACAGAAGTATCGTCATGTAATCCATTGATTTCAACAATGTAACTGTATTCTAAATACCAACTATTTAAATTGTAACTGTAACAGAATACAGTTACTCATAATTTGTATTCTGAATACGTAACGCCGGTACATGTATTCCGTTACTCCCCAACACTGACCATCAGCAGGTCGGAAAGAGGATAATAGGTTTTATGTTGTAGGAATCAGAGTAGACATAAGAGATGTCAGTCATGTCTGTCATTTATCATAACACACGCACAGATAACTATAGAGCTGCATTTTTCTTTGTGTGTGATCATTTTAATCAGCAAAAATGCTGTTTCAACGTTCGATTAAATAGGCTATGTACTCACCTAAACAACTACATACTGCTCTGTGCTCTCGCATTGTGGTAGAAATCTGTTTTTGGAGTTGGGAGTCAAGAACAAGTATTATGTGCAGTGTGTGAAGGCCTTAGTTGTACACAGGCCAACAGGGAGGGGGAAGGGAGAGCCTTATGTAATTTCACACAGTGTCGCCGAGGCGGCCGGCGGCAGGGGAACAGGCAGGAAATCCAATAGCTGCTCTGCTGTCCAGCCTGGATACAGCTGCACGATCACATCTGGAGGTACAGGCCAGCCAATCACTGGTCCTGTTCATCGCTCTCCTCCTCCTCCTCTGTTTTTTTCTTTTGGTTGTCTTTAGGGTTGTAATGATACACAAATATCATTAATACTTCCTTTGTACAGTTGTCATTTGGTAATATGTTGCTGTGGGGAAAATGCAAGGGTTACTTTTGTTCTACATTATTACTGATAACACCTGACCTACGATTCTAAGAATTATATTCAGGGCCACCACCCAGTTACACTACAGTCCAGCGCAACTGCAGAGCAGCCACCCCACACTAGTCTCATGTTTTCCTGTAACACTCATGTTAAATGCCTTTGTCCATCATCTGTCATGTGAAAATATCACATTTCCATATAAAGAAACAAAAAAGTGTTGTCCTGGTCCTAGCTCGGTTATTAAATCCCAGTTTTATAAAGCAATTAGAAACCGGTCGCACATGCTCTGTGTTGCGCTGTTCTCCGTTTTGCTGCTTTCCGTTTAAGTCACCATTTAGTAGTTAAGCTTGTCAGGGTTTATATCGTCAGTGTTTAGTTGGGCAGTCCTCAAGTGGCAGCAATTCTACACTAGCGAAGAGCTAGCAACTAATGCTACAATACAGGCCAAAAGGCTGCGTCTTTTTGTCTTGCTTACTGTTGTTAAACTGAAAAGTGATTAATAAATACTGAGCTAAGGTTAAACATTTAAGGCTAAACAAGCAAGTCAGTGCTTACATTTTATTCATCCCATTTGGTCCATATTTAGTGACTGTTCTAGGTTAGGCTAGTTCTATGCAGTTATATTTGAGAATGCCGCTTACAGTTACAATTCACTGGTGTCATCTCTGACGACGTTAAAGACATTTCAAATGAAGGTTTTATGTGTTGCATTTTACACACTGTTGCTACTTTCATTTCACTTCTATTGTTTTTCAGGCCTCGCTTGTGGCTGTTTTTTTTGAGCTAATCACACGTTTTTAACATGATGGGAAGTAAGCTGTCAGATGAAATGTGTGACAGGCTGTGGTTGAGGGAGATTATTGCACCTCTCTGTTTGGTACTAATAGCTTTGTGCTAGCCACCTGCCTGCTAGGAACTGTACTTTGTATCAAGCTGGCACACACACAGGCAATACCTATATCACCTGCTGCCTTTTATAGCCTCTCTCTAGCTATGTTTCCAACCACTTGTCAATCGAATTATCTGAAGGTCGCTATAAATATTCATGCGAATAATGCCGGTGAAAGTGTGTTTCCATCCAACGGCTTTTTTGTGTGATTAACTTCTCTTTTTTATTAACATACAAAAACATACAATTAGCAATATGAACTCCCCCCTTCATCACCACCCAACCAGACAGAAAAGATGACAATTACAATATTCAAGACCATAATAACAAAATCGACAATAAACCATAAACCAAATAAACATGTATAAATGACAACACCATAAGCCCATTATATACGTCTCTACCCGGTACAAAACTTCTTAGGAGCCGTCCAGAAAGCTCAGCTACTTTCCCCATTTTCTAAAGTAGACATCCATCAACAGTTTTAAAGCGAATAAAAACCTGTGATTAATGACGTTTTTTTTGTGGTCAAATTGGTATATCAAATAGATTTGAAACATTTTAAGGGGTTTCTATTATTTTCGCACTGAATCACACAACGTTCAAGCTAACATTTGCGAACAAAGTCTGCTAGCCGAAATAGGTCGTGCCGTCTACCTACAAATGATTCGTATTGCACAAGTTGTACTAGTACTTATGTGCCGGCTGATAGCGACATATGGAGCTATAATAAGACAACAAGGAGGCCATCAAACCATCGCTGTGATGATGCAGATGCACATTAATGCCAGACGACAACTATCTAGCCGTTCTATTTCGCTCTTCAGTTAAATTTAAAAAAGTCTCGTCTCCTCGTTCGTCCACTTGTGTCTTTGTTGACACCCGCCATGTCTGCAAAGAAAGCAGAAATGTCCTAAAACCTTTTCTTCTTCGTTTTATGGTGGGTTGCAACCATAAAATTACCTAAAACATATTCACAATTCATTATTTATTCGGCAAATGACGTTTCCTTCAGTGTTTATAGCCGTTAACCGATTAAGAGGAAATTGGATGAGATCGAATGTACAAACTTTGTGTCGATATTCATGAAATTCAGTCGAATTTTACTGTTTCCATAAGGCATTTTTCATTTGATATTACTTAAATCGCATAAGAACGTGTGGATGGAAACATGGCTTCTGTCACCTAACATTTCATTTTACTTTCCTGTTAGTAACTCATTCTCTTGCTTGCCTGTTTTCCCGGTCATGGTAGGAGGACCTTATTAGTTTGGATTTCAAGATTTTTGAGATTCCTCTGACAACGTTACATTATTTTTGACTGGCAAAGCTAAGTAATGAGTTTTGTTACATTGCATAGTTTTTAGCGTACAAATATAAGTGGACTGGACTACATTGATTTTGTGGTGTCTTCCCCTTTTGTAACGTCAGTGTGACAGTATCTACCAGTAAAGGGGTATTCCGCCTCGTCAGCATTGTCTTGGATGTTACTGCGTGGCAGTGTAAAGGGCATTGTACTAGGGTTTGGCAGCTCTGTAAGTGTTCTTCCTGCTCTTGCCCAACCATTCATTTAAAGGTGTTTGCAATCACTTTCTCATTTTACTGGCTGATGCACTGTGACTTCCTCGGTTTTATTGCACTGAAAGCAGTCAGGAAAAATATAATTTGAGAAAGAAAAATGCAAATCGGTAACCGGCTTTGCATGGTACCTTGGGTTATCACAGTGCTATAGAAAACTACATAGATTTGATAAAACAGAAAAAGGGTGAAGTCGGGTGGAAAAGGCTTAAGTGTCAAAGCTGTGTCTTTCTTGAGAAGCTGTGCTTACCACACAGATTGACCTTGTTCTGCACCCTGACCTTAAAAAACCTCTTGGGACCCCAATACTGAAGCTTGAGTGGATTAATTGGGAGAGCTTTGTTTCCCTGTTAAATTAGAGTGGAGTGGAGGGGAGGGAGGTGAAGGGTGGAAGTAGGGCAGCTCTATTCCCACCCCTCGGCCAATTTAGTTGCAATGGCTCGTAGGTGTTGACTGACTATATGAATGTTGGTGAAAAAGACCACCAGTTTCTCTCTAGTAATACAAAGTCTGTACATTATTTCCACAAGATGTTAGTGTTGCAGCTGTGGATTATTTTAGCAGTCTGCTTTATTTGCAGTCGTTTCTTAAAAGCATCATATTTCTTACAATTACATTCCAGGATGGGGGGGGGGTTACATGTCACCTGACGGACGAGCGCTAATCTCAACTAGCAATCATATTGATTTAAGTTTAAATGCTAACGTTATCCTGTGTTGGTTCCGCTCCGTGGACTGAGTGCATAACTGTAGACTGGATGCTTTCTGCTGAGATGCTGAGGCCTTGACGTCGTGCGTCTGTAGTAAGCTAGTTCCGTTTTACAATAGACAGACTGTAAAGTAGAGTTTTGTTTCAGCTTGAAACTATCCCAAATTTTGGACACTTTTTGTCGTTTTCTCTGGCCTGTCTGTACACGGTCCGTAGGCGTGTTGTGTGACGGTAAAAAAGAAGAAAAGAATTATTTGAGTTACTTGAGGAATCGTTTCAGCCCTAGTCCAAAGACCTGGTTTCACTTTTAGACAACGTCAACTGGACCACCCATGCTGCAAGTAAGATAAGGGCAATTTGACAGTGTTTCAGAAAGCAGGTGTTTGCATGCATGTGTAGTATTTGTGAGCAGTTCAGTATTGAGGGTGAGTGAGTGAAAGGGTAAGGGAGCGAGAGCCTCCTTGTCCAGGGCCTTTCGGTAATGAGGCTACAGGGAGATAAATCCTTATGAGACCTGACAGGGTGCCACATTCCTAGGCTGAGAGTCCTAGCAGCCCCCCTTCCCTGAGCTCTGCTCTCTAGGGCACTGCTTTATAGACTTCTGATGTTGTTCCCAGACCAAGCCTTATGCCCATTACAGTTCACTTGTCTGCCTTTTTACAACAGCTCCATGCATTTGACTTGAGCCTTCGTTTCTTTTGGCTGTCATATTTGCATAAGCCTTCACAGACAGCTCAATACCCTAATGTGTGTTTTTTCTGTCTACAAATACCGGCATCATATTTTTAATGGGCATATGATTAACAGTAAATTATTGCTGTTGCGTTGATGGGCTGATCACGCCCTTGGTTCTATCAGGGCCAAGCCATGCTATCAAGGCTCTTATATAAAAAAAAAAAAAATGTTACAAGCTGTTGAATCCCTTTTTCTCTCTTTTAGAAATTAACTCTCGAGCCACCGAGAATTTGGTTAACTGTTTATGTCAGTAAAATTTAAAGTGTTGTTTTGAAGTCAGCCTCCTGCTCTCCTTGGCAGGCTGGAAGCTCTCTGTGTGCTAGTATTTCCACAGCCATTCCTAAAATGGAGAGGGAGGGTGGGGGGTAAAAGGATGAAATATTGGCTTGCACCGCTGAAGGCTGAGGCCCACTCTACTCTGTGCAGAAGACGAAAGCAAAAGAGAGGGGAGAAGGAAAGCACGCTAGAGTGAGAGAGTGAGGTGACCGAGTTCATTCGCCGAGTTGGCAGTGAGCCACCGACTTGCCTGTGGCTGTCTGTAGCAGTGCCAGTGCATGTGTTTAGCCTCTTGTCTGGAAAGGCCCCATTCGCCTCAGAGTTTATGTCAAAGCTCTCTCATTGTGTTGGCCATCTCATCTTGATTCAGGTTTTTTGTCCTCTGCAGATCTTGTGACTGCCTTCAGACTTGTTTTCGTCCTTCTCAGGGGAATCTCTCTGGTCTGGACAGTCATCAAAGAGAGGCTTCCAAGGAGAATGGCTTATCTCACCCTCTCTTTGTCTTGCTGGCCTCTTTTTCTGCCCTTTGTTGAGCATATTTGCATGCTATGTGTGCTATATCATGAGTTTTTCTCATCTAGTATTTCACCAGCAGTGAGTTCAACTCAAGGATTTTAGCACTTCCCTTTGTGTGGTTTGTTTATCCAGGTCTGTCTCACCAAAAGACGAGTGGGCACCAGTTTCTTGAAAATATTTCAAGCCACAGTTTAGACTACTTGACACAAAGGCAAGGTCTCTAGCTGGTGTGAGAGTTTCAGCAGTGTTTTCCTATCTCGTGGCCTCACTGAGCCCATTTACAGAGCTCCTCTGTTCCTTAAAGCCAGATCCATGTTCAGCCTCTCGTAGAGCCCTTTGCATAACTGAAATCAAGTGACACTTTGTGTCTGACAGTGGGACAGGAAGGAAGGGTAGATAGTGCCCCTCTTTGTACTGCAATAAAGAGTCAGACAACGGAGACTGGCACTCCACTATTGGTTATATGCCAACGATGTAGGCAACTGGTGGTGTTAATGTTCATATTGCTGTAAAAAGTGCTTGTTTGGTTACTGGTTGCAAATGTCATTACTCAAATCCTATTCAGCTTGGGACTTTTCAACAGACCACTATGAGGAACTATGGCCACCAGCAAAGGTAGCAGACCTGGCATTAGTACTAGTGAGCTAGTATCAGTTTATAGACCACCAGTGGCTGTGTTACATTTAGGTGTAAAATCATTTTGAAAATGAATTGTATTTTTCCACAAATAACATGGCTCATTATGTCTCAAAATATTTCATTACTTATGGACAAGGTGCATGACCTTTATGTTAACACAAACTTTTGTGGCAGGATATTCCAAACCTTTGAATGACTAGTGTAAGTAAGTCCTACATAGCATCTTGGACAGGTCTTTTCTTTGGATTGAGTGTTATCAAAAAAAGGAAGAAATCGTGTTGATCTTGTAACGAGATCAGTAGCCTATATGAAATGAGCTTTCGGTAGTTATCCTATTAATGATTAATGTATCAAATAAATAATGTAAAAGATACAGATTGAACATATATTCACATTTTTTATTTTTATTAACATTCCTTTATAGTCTTTATTTAAAAAAAAAACTAATTTAAAGTGAACAATTACATTTAGTGTCAAATTTCATTTATTGTGTAGACTTTTTGGGGGGAGTTTGTCTCTGTGGTGGTGGCTTTCCCTTTCAGTTAACAAAATTGCAGTGCACCTAGAGCACTTTGCTATCTGGTCAAGATTTCGATCAGTGTCCTGTTGATAGCCCACATTTCTGCCACTGTGCCTGTTGTGTGGCTTGCACAGCACTGAAACATGAGCTATGAGAGAGAGAGAGAGGCATCATTAGTCAGAGGTTATAGAAATGGCTGAAGTCCTAATTTCTTTGTTGGCAGGAGTCACAGGGATACATGTCACGAGCACTAGTCCACCTACTACTACTACTACTACTACTACTACTACTACAACTACTATCACAGGAGTGTCTGGGAATGGTGCTGTAACAAGCTGACCAGAGCTGAATGTTGTCTCAACATTGAATTTTTGTTGAACTAGACCTTACAATTCTCCAAATTAATTTCCATTGATGGTTTAAAACTATAACAGCATTGTCTCCAATTGTAACAGTTGTGTTTTGTCGGTGTGTGCTGTAATCTTCATGGTAACTTTAATAGACTATGGCCCATTCTTCTTGCCTCTTTATTTTCTTTCTTCCTTCACTATCTATGTGCAGAATAAGCCTCTATTCCTTTAGCTTTTACAGAGAGGGTAATTGGGAGTGTGTTACAGTTGACTGTGTGCCTGTTTTTACTTACATCATCACTCTTGGCAGGGTTTCCCATACATAGGTTCTACTTGGGTGCCTTCATCTTTTTCCAATCAACGATTTAATTTAATATAGCACACAGACAAGCAGCCTCCAGCCCCTCCCCCTTGTGAACTTGAGCACCGCGGCCAGGCTCAGAGCCAGGCTTAAGTCTTAAGTTAGAGACACGTTAGTAGTAGCAAATATCCTCTATAGTAGAGCGCTGCTTGTGATGTTGTTGTTGCTTCTCTTTGGATTAACTGTACTGATAAACCTTAAAAACGCAGCGGCCACACTGCTGTTAAAGCTCCCCAAATGTCATTTACACCCTGGTGTTGCTGAAAATGTTTTTTGGTATATCCAAGACGCCCAGTTCCAGGAATGCACTAATATTTTGTTAGTAGTACCAGTTTGCAACAATTATTAGTTAACACTAAGTTGTAAACACTTCGGAAAAGAAATAATTAAAAACTTTGGATATACCAAAAAACTTTTTCAGCAACACCGGGTGATCGTGCGACATCCCGTACAGAGCACGACATCTATTGCCGGGAAGGGACTACCGGTAAAGTAGTGAAGAAGGAGCAAGAAACGAGAGAACAGCAGAAGAGATCAACAAAATGGCTTTGAGTTTGAGGTTAGCATCGAACGCGATGATGTGTGTATCAATTTCAAAGGTCGCCCGTACCTATTCGAGCCTGAATGCCAAATGTTTGGCTCGGTCATGTTGCAAAGGACCGTAGGGTGAAATAACTCCGAACCATCCCTTTAAGCTGTATTTGGATTTAACTGGAGCTAACCGGAGCTAATCGTTGCTAACCGAGCCTTCAGTTAACGTTCTCTTCATCTGTATCGTCTTCTAGTCTGGTTTGTTCAATATGTTGTCATTTCTTTATAAATGATCTTGTTATGTAGTCATTTAGTTCAATAAATAGTTTTTAAACCTTTGTTTGACTAGTTTATGACTGAGCCCAGCCATTACGTGCTGCGTGATGCCGTGCCGTCGCGTCCTGTGCCACCCACCACCACAAGTTAATTCTCGAACCTGTGGGAAACAGTGCTTGGTCAAAGGTGACACACTTCTTGTATATGCCATCATCTACGATCTAGTTTGCATAACGTCATCCCGAGTCAAAATCTAGTGCCTGACTCTATCTCCATCTGTCATTGAGTTATTTATGTTGCCTGTAATGCCCCATTAAACTTTAAAGAGTATTTTTGGTTTACGGGCGAGCTGCTTGACTTGGCTGGTCTCTGTCTTTGAGTCCTCAGTGTGAGGACAGTGGGCCATTCAGTAAGCAGTGAAGGAGGGCTTCAGTCTAGCAGGTGCACGGACTCTCACTCCTTTACTAGGAGCAATGGAGGGGGGAGCAGCTGTGGTAGGGAGGTGATGACATTCTGATATCCGGAGCAGACAGAGACACACTTTCATCTGTAGCTACTCTGGAGGTGCTAGCCATACAACATCAAAATTGTTTCCGAGCAACAGTCGCGCATGTTGCTTAATGTTTTATGCATTGTTCTTTGCAGGTATTAAAGTCTCCAAGGCAATTCCACTGGAGTTGCTTAACTACAAAACATGTTTTATGACCTATGTTTGTTTGTTTTTTCTCTGCAGGTTGCTGGCTAACAGAAACGGCCAATAATGCACAGCATCTGCTCTGCAGCCACACCCACTTCCTGCCTGTAGAGGAAGCAGCTGTGCCAGCATGTCCTCTCATCCCCAGTCTGTGCCGCCGGGCCGGAGGACTGTGGACACACGGCACCTGCCAAACCCTGCCAGTCTACCCCTGCAGCTGCAACGGGCACACACGGTAAGGGGCCTCGACCTCAACTTCTTTTTAGGTAAAACCCTTTGAGAGATTTTACTGGAGTCGTAGCTTTGGCTCTCCCTGCTTGAATATTCAGTAAACGGGGCATTACTCTGAACCACTGGAAAGGGCCTGACCCCAGGGGCCCCCACTGGTGTTTTTTTTAAACAGACCTATGCCCAAATTGCAATGTTGTGCACACAGAGCTGTTCCCTCATTAGATGTTTGGGTTGACCATTCATGTTGTCATAATGGAATCACATTAAGGCTTTCCCCATTATTTCCACCAACATCTCCTAATTATCAAGGTTGTTCTTCTACGTATCGGGGACAGAGCTGTCTTTGCTTCAAAGAAGAGGCCCCTAGCTGATGTAGAAGTTCTTTCAGTGACCTCCAGTGTTGGCAAGGCCTTTCTTGTTCTCGCGTGGCGGGAGAACCCCTCAGGATCTCCACAGCTGCATCTGTAGTTAATCCCACCACTCCCTCTTCTCATCACATTCAGGATGAGATGAGGGTTGACAGGGTGTGTCCCCAATCCCTGACTGGCAGAGGGGCAAGTTTACAGTAGCTGCGTGGGTTACCCCATATGTATAAGAAACAAATGGAGGCAGGGGATGGAAAGAAATGTTAAAATGTTTTTATTGACTTAGTTGTTTATTTTCCAGGAAGTGGGACTGGTTGACTACCACTCTCATCATGCCAGGGACTACAGCTCCCACCTGAACCAGCCCCATCGCCGCCGGCCCTCCTTACTTTCGGAGTTTCAGCCTGGGAATGAGAGGTAGGTGCACCATGCTCATATTTAAGGTATATTCTCTCACATGCAACACATTGCCATTGTTTTGGATGGTAGGGTGTTTAGATTGCTAATGCTTTTAATTACATTGTCGTTTTTTTCCATTACCTACCAGTGTTTCCCTAGGTTTGTGGAAGACATAAGTCCACGTATTTAGTGTTTTTTTTAATTACATTTTACATAATTTTGGACCATTATTATTACCATATATGTGTCTAAAACATTGGAAAAGCTAGAGCAGATCATTAATAAATAACACTTAAAAACCTTAAAGACAAAACTTACTAAATAAGTCCACTGGGGACCAACTACAATCATTAGATCTGAGTCACTTAACCATGTCATTTAGTTAGATTTGATGCTCACACTGGTTTTGCATTCCTTCGGCTTAGGTGCTACCCAAAACAGCTTTTGGTGATGCGCCTAAGCCCTGTAATGGTAGGAAAAACCCTGCCTACTGTACTGGTTGCTGATTTTTATACTGTATCGTTTATTTGTGCAGTATTATTTACAGTACAAATCAAGCCTCGGAGTATGTTAAAAGAAAAATTGAAAGTTGCACAAAAATAACTACATGAAAATATTCCAGCCATTCAATTGCTTGAACTAGATCTGACAAATTGCACCATCATTTCATTATTAATCTTATTTAACATCCTCCCCTGATGGGGATTATAGATGACGTGACATTTTTAGTTTCATAGCTTTTCACAGTCAGTCAATGTAAGAACCATATACCATTCACCTAGAAGTGGTAGTGCTGCTCCTTTAATGTATTTGTCCTTTTTAAGTCTTGACGACTGAGGGACAAAGCATGCTCAATGGAAGCGTCATGCAGGCTGCATTTTTATGCGGTATTATTCTACTAAAGCCCCTGCCTCTGTTAACCATCCCCAAGTGTAATCTTCATGTAATTGGCATCCGCAAGCCGTTCCTCTGTTATGTTGTGTTAAACAGCTCTGCGGAGCACTGGAGCTTACAGAGTGTTGCCATCTTCAATAGACCAACAGTAAGTCAGGCAAAGCATTGTATGTATATTACTTTCCCTCGGGAGACTCAGGTCTTGTACCTACCAAAGTTGTTTATTTATATAGCATGCTTTTTTATAATAGAATAAAATAGAAAAAAATAGAATAATTTATGTGCGTGCCATGAATTTTACATGATGCACAGAGGATAAGTCACAAGATTTGTTTTCTCCTCAGTTGATTGCCATGGCAGATTTTCCTGCATATGTTAAAACGTGCAAGAGAACAAAATTAAATTTTTACGGTGTTGATTTTCCTAGAAATCGGCTGCCAGATATTTGTTACATGTACAGAATGTCGGGTGTGGAATGGGGGCTGTCTTTATAAATATGTCAAAACATTTGGGTACCCCGAGCCTCTGGAACGAAATGGAGTTTCGGCAGCAGACGGCAGATGGTAGAATGACTGACTGTCGCAGTGTGTGGCCGTTGCATGTTGTGACGGCGCCTTTAAGTATCAATCAGATGGGATTATAGTCTTCAGTGTAAAGGCCAGAGCTGTGTGTTGGTCCTGTTTAACAGTTAGCATAGCCTAGCCCACAATGTGGGAACAATGGGTCATGGGTTGATACAGAAATAAACACCATACTGTTCAACTGCTACCCACCAGCTCCTGATTTGCAGACACCCTTCATTCAATCACTGATGCTTTGGCAGTCACTCTCAGTGTACATGATGCCAGTTTCTGCAAGACAGTTGCCATGTGCAACGTCTTGAGTGGAGAAGTGTGGTTGTGTTTCAGTAGATTAAAAATATCCACCATATCAAAAGGGGAGACTCACAGTTAGCCCTTGTTTTTTTTGTGTGAAGACTTTGAAATAAACCACTGGTCTTGATGGCAGCCGTCTGTGGGTGGCGAGTCTTTCAGTTGAATATATCAAGCCTTCAGCATTCCTTTAGAGGTCTTAGAATCCAGTCTGAAGCCCCCGTTCTATGTTTTCATTCAGAGTCTGAATAGTGTAATTCTGGCCCTGGCAATCCTTCAATCTGTTTTCTTCTCAGATGTGTGCTTGTCTTTTTATAAGTCTTCACACCATGTCTTCATTTGTAGCAAGCTGAAGATTGTTTGGACTCTTGACAGAGAACGTAGGCACTAACATAGCCTTAGAAACTGTTATTTTCTTTAAGAATGGCTTTATCTCCTTCTCAGTATGATAGATCTATGTATCCATCATCTCCTCTTAAATTGTCTTGGAGTGAAGACAAAGTGAAAATGTGCTATTTAGTTAATGCTCCAAATGTACCCTAATTACAGGTCAGAAAACCACAACAGTATAATCATTGGTGAGCCACTGTGCTAGTTGTTTGTTTCATCCTCCTCTTTACTCCAGGCAATATCTCAGTCACTCCGCCTCTTGCCATCTGTCTGAGATCACCCAGGCTACTTGAGAAAGGGAGTGAATACATTTTATAGCATGCATAACAAGACAGAGAAACCACTTCACAGGGTTTTTTTTTCTTCCCACAACAGAGTAGAGTGCAAACAAATATGCTGCAATAATGCAAAATGAGTTTGATTATGGGCTGTGAATGTGATTATTCTTGTCATTTATCTGTGAACTTTGAGTAATGTAGTAAATGGGTGTTAAGTAGTATACAGAGGCTTTTATTCAGACCTTAGTATGCGGATGTGTGCATAGTTACGGCGGTGTCTTTTCAAATATTTGCACAAATGGTCCACTGTACTTTATGACATGTTTGGGGATTTTAATAACGCTTTTACGTCTTTACTGAAATAGCTATATGCGTTTAGTTGTTTTATAATAATCTTTAAAACTGTTTTTTCATTTGTAATTGTTTCAAAAGTAAACCCTTTGAATTCTGAAAAGGAGTGCAAAGCAATAATACTGAATTACTCAAAAGTAAATTATGATCCATCTCGGAAGCGATTGCTTTTTCCCACCCCTTCCCATTTTTAGAAAATAGCTTTGATTTATTCCAGTATCCAGCATTTAGCGGTTGTAAATGACCCTGTCGCCCGCTGCTTTGGCCATTGAGTAATGTGCTTTTTGTTCAGCAATATGAAGAGAGAAGTTTTTGGACTCCACCCAATGTCCCTCTTCTGTCCACTTACTCATTTACTCCTTTTCATTCATCCCAGCTGTAGTGCAGTTAGCCTGGCTTCCCCCTTTGTTAACCATCCCGGTGCCGTGCACAGCTGTGGAGCTGCTCCTCTGGGGAGCAACCAAGAGATTGGAACCCGCAAAAACGCCATAGTGCTTTACCAATAACAGGCTGCTATCAGCAAACATGATCTCTTGTTCTTGTCATAATCGGGCCCAAACCAGTGAGAAAGTAATGGTGGTTTGTGTGTTGTCCCTGTCCATCTCCTCCCCACACACTGCACCCCCACCTCTACATGCATCTCTCTATCTCATCCTCCAGACAAATCCTCCCCAGGGAGCAGATTATTCTGCACGTTCACAAGAGGGAGAGGGAGAAAGAAAGAGGGGGAGGGAGGGGAAGAGAACGGTGGTGGGCTGGAGGTTGATGATGTGATTATGTAAGTGCCATCCCTCTATGGAGATGAGGAAGTGTGCGTCTGAATGAGTGAGAAAAATGTTTTCAGGGGGGAGTAGTCACATGCCATCTGGGTATTAATTTTGGCCCCTATTTTTCCAGGTATTATTTAGGCCATCGCTCAAAACATCCACTATCCGTTTCCTTCCTTAGCACCCCATGACATCTTTTAACATGCAGATTTAGCCCTGCATATTACATAAGTGACATGACATATCTCTTTTATATGAATCTCCGGTCTAGTCGGAGTATGGTCTCGATTGTTACACAATCCCACCAGCACCCCACTAGGCAGAGACGGGCTCCATGCTCTTTGGCACATAAAGAAACCACACACTAGGCCATTGTGGGCCTCGACCAGCAATTATGGTTGTGTTTTCCCTCTTCTTTTCAGAAGCCACTTCCATTTTGACACTGGCAGCAAAGTCACTGACATTCTGGCATCTGCCCCCAGGGCAGACTTGAGAAAACTGTTCCCTCAAAAAGAACAGAGAGCCATTTACAAGTGGGCTAATAAAAAAAAAAAAAAAAAAAAAAATCAAAATCTAAGTAGTGCAGTTAACATTCAGTCATTTGATTACAGACCAAGGGTCCATTTTACTGGTGCACGTTAGCGCGTTGCTGTCCATCCCCACCAATGATGAACACATGCAGAATGTGGTTTATACTAGCACCGCACATGCAGCAGATCATGACCGGATCACATTACAGTATGGTGCGCCCCCCCTTTTCCGGTGGCTGTTAGTGTAATTGTTAGCATTCCCGGCCATCCAGATCAGTTCTAGTTTTGGGGTACTGTATAGGGAGTGCCATAGCTCTATTGCAAGTCTAAACAAAGCACTTCTTTGCCTAGCAATACCTGCAAAACCTCACACAAGAGCCGCTCTACCATATGCTGCTAGATTTAAAACCATTAGATACTAGTGTTACAGTGAGTCACCATTTCCAATGTCCTTGCTTCCCTTTCTTTCCACTTTCCACTACCAAGTGCCCCATTACATGTTCCTATTTTGCAGAAAATGGTCTTCAGTGAATACTTTATGATGATTCTGTTTGAATCAAATCAAGCCAGCTGGCGTGTGTGTGCCTTGAACACAACAGTAAAGATTTAGGTTAGCCTGATCTCCGGTCATCTTGTGCTTTTGTACAAATGTGTCTTTGTGTGGTTACATGTAGCCTGTATTGATGGGATTTGATTTTGCCATCATGTTCAAAACCTGCATCATGCCTGGTCTCTCGCTCAAAAGATCAATTTTGCCTCAATATTATTGACGTCTTCACATCTCAGATGATTCAACCTGGGATATCAGTTTGACCCGTAGTAACACCTGTATTTTAACAGTTTTTTTTTCTTTTGTCCATTGATTTCATTGGTCTCACTCCTTTTGCTGCAGCTATTGCCTGAGTATGCTTTGAAAGTATATTTTCTAATACGGAGGTCTGTTTTAGCATCTACAGTAATAGTCAAACTTCACACATTTTCCCTGTCTTCCGTTCGTTCTTCTTTGGGAGTAGTCCCTCCCTCCTAAATTATCAACTTTGATTGAAGTTATAAGTCCCTGCTAACTTTGGTACGTTAACATGCTTGTTAGCATGTAACTACACATGATAACTCGTGGATTTTAAAGTGCAGATATTTAGCATGACACCAATATATCAAGGAAAAAGGAAAAAAACCGTTGTGTGATTGAGTTTTTTTTACCTGTCTTCATCAGACGTTTTTTTCATCAGCCGTTAACATTAAAAACGCATCTCAAGCCCAGTGTTGAGAATGATACTTTCAAAACGTATTCCGTTACAGAATACATGGCCAAAAATTTAATTTGTAGTGTATTCCATTACGGTACTCAATCTGAGTAATATATTCTGAATACTTGGATTACTTCCGCATTGAATTGCATTTTATAAGTGTAGGAATGCGGCCAGCACATACAGCTTACTAAACAGGCCTATGCTGGTGTGTTCTTCTGTTCCAACTGGCTGAATGTGTACATGAACAAGCAGATACATTTTTGTGTTTGTAGTCCCGAACTGCATAGCCTACTACAAAAATCTAACCACAGTCTTGCTACCACGAGCTAATTTTAGCTAACGTTAGCTACCATGTCAAACGGGGCTAGTCAGTCTTTCAACGGCTCTGGGGCTAGTAAATCAGCATGTAGTAGAATGTCAAGTCACACGTCAACTATAAAATAGCAAGGTGACCAGTAAAACTACAGCAGACGACTACCTTTGGCTAAAAATAACTTA
Source organism: Sander vitreus (assembly GCF_031162955.1). Lineage (NCBI taxonomy): Eukaryota > Metazoa > Chordata > Actinopteri > Perciformes > Percidae > Sander > Sander vitreus. Next base: position 5,926,525 of record NC_135859.1, read on the forward strand.
CTTTAAGATGCTTCTTCAGGTTGGAGGTGGAGTAATTTGGACGCTGAAAGGAAGTTGGTTGCTGGCAAGCAGAGGTTGCAGTGCACAGTTATATTTCATTCTCTCTTCTCTTTCTTTAATATGAAATGGTGTTTGAATTTCCAAGATAGAAACGCATTCCTGCCCTGGTTCTGTTGTGCCGGTTCCGCCTCCATCTCTACCTCTATCAGTGATCACGCAAATAGCTCATTTTTTCGTTTTCATATTGGGGCTTCTGGGAAATGCATGGAGTTGCCTTAATTTAGTTAGATAGTAAATAACTCGTGAAACAGAAAAGTATCGTCATGTAATCCATTGATTTCAACAATGTAACTGTATTCTAAATACCAACTTTTTAAATTGTGACTGTAACAGAATACAGTTACTCATAATTTGTATTCTGAATACGTAATGCCGGTACATGTATTCCGTTACTCCCCAACACTGCTCAAGCCCTATATCAACAACTTTTGCCTGTAGCTTACTCTTTATCGAAGTGTTTAAGTCGCTTTCCATACTTTTCACTAATCTGCTACATTTGTATTTTGCAGAGGACAAGAGCAGCATATTCGCTATGAGCACATGTACCTGCCAGAGGCCAGCAGCCAATCAGAGGTGGAGTATGCAGAGATCAAACGGCCTCGTTTAGAGATGGGACCAGAGTCTATGATGAGGCCTTCATCCCACCGGCCACAATTGCCTATGGGAGGGTCTGAGGATATGGGAAAGGTCAGTCGTCACTATGAATTACAGTATGTCATATTTACAGTTTGGAGGGATAATAGCTAGATGGTCAACAAGCAAATGAAAAATAATCCGTACTTGACCTGGCTACGAATGACAGCCAATAAAGTATAAAATGTGTCTATATTCTTAAGGTGATAATAGTTTGTTGTATTTTTCACATAGCATACAAAAACATACACTTCACATGCATACACATTTCATAAATGAGCTCCAAATCTTCTCAAAAGTGTTGTATTTCCCCTTCACTATATATATGTAAGTTTCTCCATAGCCAGACATTGCAACAACCCATCAACCCAACGTTGATTGCTTGGTTTATTAACATTTCCATGGCAGAGCAATTTTTATGTTTAGCTTTTAAGTAGACAAAATATAGAATTAATTCTTTTATGTACCAGTATCTTGGGAAATCACTGTTGGTGCCCTCAGAAGTTGGACATTTACAAGACGATTTTGAGAAATGATGATTCACAATGCATATAAGGTGACGGCAATTTTACAACTTTTATCTTAAATCTTCTTTTTTTTTTTTTATTAATGCTGCCAGCCTCCTTCAGAGCCAAGGGTTATATTAGACATACCACACCAGAAGTAGTAGAAGGAGATTCTGCATTACAGGAGCTGGAGCTCTGTGAGCAGCAGTAGGAAGACTAAGGGAGTTGTGAAAAAGCAATTAATAAATAATAGAGCTGACCTAGATTTCAAAAGACTGAGGATGAAACTGTGTGAACTGCACATCAAACAGACTTGCTTGCAGTGTAGAGCTGCTGATGGGGAGGTCTTTCTGACATTACACTGAGTGCTTCAAACTGCCAGGGGAGGCAGACACCCGTGGAATGGTAAATGGATACACCAAGGCAATAACGGAGGGTAGAGGGGGAAAAAAAAAACATTGACTTTTAAGCTAACAGGAAAATATTCAGGAATGGCAATAATTCTCTGTGCTGTAGTAATTCCCTACAGCACAGAGGGCTGTAAACCCATTACATAAGTCACGTCAGATGCATTCACTGCACGGAGCAAGTGCACCAAATGATAGCGGGGATGGAGGGAAAGATGCAAGTGAAAATAAGGCAAAGGGCAAGTGTAGAGAGGCACAGGTGGAGGTGAAAAGGAATATAAAAGGAAATAAGATCAGATTAGAATGAGGGACTTGGAAGTGTCCTTTTTTACACGGGTGCTCTCAAACATTTTCCATGCATGTCACACTTGCCTTATATGGCTCAAAGAGTAAGCAGTGCTGTCTGTGATAGTTTACCGTTGTGGAAATCCACATGTGACAAAGTTGACTAGTACCCCATTCAGACTTTAACAGTGATTCTGGTCAAACCTCTGTTGGCGGTCTATCTGAATGGATCTATGCAAGTTAGCTGCCCCTCCTTCGCGATTAGAGCCAGACCAATAAATAGACTGGGCTGTCATTGCCAGTATTTGCTTATTGCAGATAAATTGGTTTTGGCGTATAGGGCCCCATTCCCACTAAAAGTCGATGAATCGAGTCATGGCCACGAAGACCCTGAGTTAACTTGAAATCTGTTCAAATCACTGGACTTTTTTGCTGTGTCGTTGTACACAAAGCAATGCAAGAGCAACGGCAGGGCCGGCTGTAAACTTTACAAACCAAGTCTCAAACCACGAAACTAACTGTGATGGAGATGGAAAAAGGAGGTCAGCGCAAGGCCGGGGAGCGCGACGCTAGTCTCTCAGCTCCAGTGCTGACTGCCGATGAATTTGGCTAAACTACTTTTAAACCAGACTTAGGTACGGCCTCCTCTCCTACCATCCAGTGTGACTGAAAGCACTGCCAGCAGCCCAGCAGGAGGAACGCTCTGTGCTACAGGATTTTAATTTAACTATGACTTTTACTTTCTTTGACTGTCTGGAAATTGCATCTTATCACATCACAGATGATGAACAAAGACATTGGAACGTGGTTCTCGTAATACTAATGTAGGTAGATATAGAAGTTTGATGATGGGCGACTGCTCTGCAGGTCCGCTGACCTGACCTTAACTGGGCAAGGGAGTGTATCATACATTGCCAATGTATTTGTAGGTAAGGTGTATTGAAGAAAAGACATCAGCAATGTCCATTTTGCAAAATGCAAACATCTATGGTTTAAAAAAAACATTAACCATAAGCACATAAATGAATATACCGAAGGCGATTTCTTTTTAGTCTACACTGCAGACTAAAGTATCTGCTAACATTGACAACCACAGATTACATGTGACAGCTATCTTAAATGAATTGGTTATATTTTGTATTTTATAAATATGTTGGTATCTTTACTAGTTTAAGGCCGACACAGTTGTCAATTTCTCATCCAGGGCCCACGTCGTTTAAATAGCAAATGCCCCTGCGCCCATCTGTGTGCCCATGGGCGTGCTGGTCTTACAGGGAGGTGTGTTCAGGTGCATTCCTGGCATATCGAACCAGACTGTCTACATCCAGAAAGTGATAGCAAGGATTCTGTAGTTTTTTTTTGTTTTTTTTTAACCTATGTTGATCAGAGCATAGAACAGTGATATGTCCTATGTCACCAAAACTACAGTCAAATACAGTATGTTGCAGCACTTTACTAAGGCTTGAGCCACATTCTTGTAGATGAGGTTTTAATCTTACTTGTTGCAAATGTAAATAAACTATTCTGTAAAAAATATTGCATACTTAGTTTTATTGGGCAAAGAAACCATTATCATTATTTAAAAGAGACTTTTTAAGAGTCACCTGACCCATTTGATTTCCCTTATTTTCTCTTTTTATCCGATTACTTCAGTTATCTTCATAATAGTGGTTGCAAAATACTGAAAAACGTCAAAGTACGGGCTTATCTGCTAATGTTAGCTACCGACCGCTCCCTTCAAACCATCCAGCAAATAGACTGTACCGTAAGGTGATTTAACGTCACCGCTCATTTTACACACAGTTTAACAACAAAACAAAACGCTGAGTGAACATTACTAGCTACGTTTTTCATGTTGGTTTTGAGCGGTATGCACCCCCACTAACCTGGAAAACGGTTTTAAAGCAGTAACGCTAATACAGCGTGTCGGAGGAATACATCATCTCCTGCTGCGGGGAGTCAAAGGCAGAGGGACCGTCACCGCAGCATTCGCTAACGTTAGCTTCTTGTCTCATCTGGGGTCTGATAAACGGTAAATTCATCAACTTCAGTGTCCACAACGCTATTTTCCAATAAACTGTAGCTGTCATATTTCACGGGACCCGCGTGAGTGCGGATTTCATGTCGCGGCTTTCGTCGCCGTTTGTCTCTTTGCCTAATATTGAGTGACAAGTAGTACTCGCCCTGTTGTTTATTTGGTTGCCATGACTTCGCGAGTGATGACGTCCTGTCACTGTTCCAGTTGCTCACCCTAAAGGGGAGAGAGAGCGGATGACCGTTCGCTTGAGTTCAGTAGAGAACACAGCTCTGCAGAGTCGTGTAATTACGACTTTATGACTTTACATAAACGGCTGAAGGAGTGGAGGTGCGCCGCTGCTACATGTACAGTGGGGCAAAAAAGTATTTAGTCAGCCACCAATTGTGCAAGTTCTCCCACTTAAAAAGATGAGAGAGGCCTGTAATTTTCATCAGAGGTACACTTCAACTATGAGAGACAAAATGAGAAAAAAAAAATTCAGAAAATCACATTGTAGGATTTTTAATGAATTTATTTGCAAATTATGGTGGAAAATAAGTATTTGGTCAATAACAAAAGTTCATCTCAATACTTTGTTATATACCCTTTGTTGGCAATGACAGAGGTCAAACATTTTCTGTAAGTCTTCACAAGGTTTTCACACACTGTTGCTGGTATTTTGGCCCATTCCTTCATGCAGATCTCCTCTAGAGCAGTGATGTTTTAGGGCTGTCGCTGGGCAACACGGACTTTCAACTCCCTCCAAAGATTTTCTATGGGGTTGAGATCTGGAGACTGGCTATGCCACTCCAGGACCTTGAAATGCTTCTTACGAAGCCACTCCTTCGTTGTCCGGGCGGTGTGTTTGGGATCATTGTCATGCTGAAAAACCCAGCCACGTTTCATCTTCAATGCCCTTGCTGATGGAAGGAGGTTTTCACTCAAAATCTCACGATACATGGCCCCATTCATTCTTTCCTTTACACGGATCAGTCGTCCTGGTCCCTTTGCAGAAAAACAGCCACAAAGCATGATGTTTCCACCCCCATACTTCACAGTAGGTATGGTGTTCTTTGGATGCAACTCAGCATTCTTTCCCCTCCAAACACGACGAGTTGAGTTTTTACCAAAAAGTTCTATTTTGGTTTCATCTGACCATATGACATTCTCCCAATCCTCTTCTGGATCATCCAAATGCTCTCTAGCAAACATCAGATGGGCCTGGACATGTACTGGCTTAAGCAGGGGGACACGTCTGGCACTGCAGGATTTGAGTCTCTGGCGGCATGTGTTACTGATGGTAGCCTTTGTTACTTTGGTCCCAGCTCTCTGCAGGTCATTCACTAGGTCCCGCCGTGTGGTTCTGGGATTTTTGCTTACCGTTCTTGTGATCATTTTGACCCCACGGGGTGAGATCTTGCGTGGAGCACCGGATCGAGGGAGATTATTAGTGGTCTTGTATGTCTTCCATTTTCTTATAATTTCTCCCACAGTTGATTTCTTCACACCAAGCTGCTTACCTATTGCAGATTCAGTCTTCCCAGCCTGGTGCAGGTCTACCATTTTGTTTCTGGTGTCCTTTGACAGCTCTTTGGTCTTGGCCATAGTGGAGTTTGGAGTGTGACTGTTTGAGGTTGTGGACAGGTGTCTTTTATACTGATAACCAGTTCAAACAGGTGCCATTAATACAGGTAACAAGTGGAGGACAGAGGAGCCTCTTAAAGAAGAAGTTACAGGTCTGTGAGAGCCAGAAATGTTGCTTGTTTGTAGGTGACCAAATACTTATTTTCCCGAGGAATTTGCAAATAAATTCATTAAAAATCCTACAATGTGATTTTCTAGGTTTTTTTTCTTCTCATTTTGTCTCTCATAGTTGAAGTGTACCTATAATGAAAATTACAGGCCTCTCTCATCTTTTTAAGTGGGAGAACTTGTACAATTGGTGGCTGACTAAATACTTTTTTGCCCCACTGTAGCTACATAGCGGAAACCCTGTTGTGCGTCTGCCCTGTTTCTGATACCATGGCGGAGGAAATGTTTACGTGGCGGGCCACCGCGGTAATATCAACATAGAGGAAACGCTGCAAGAAATAAACTGTGCTGGGCCAAGGGCTTAGCTATTGGCCTGTGACCTTTTCACACTATGTCACAGGTGTAGAAGCTGTTGATGTGCTGCTGTACTGTTGACAGGAACAGAGGACAGTGTAGGGCACAAAACCAGGGGACAGGCTACTTTTGGCTTCGTAGATTTTTCATACCATCAAGTCCCTCATGGTCAAACACTCTCTCTAAACATTTGCGACACTTAACTGTCCTTGAGTTTTCAGCAGAACAAAGGACAACACAACAGTTTAAAAAAAAAGAAAAGAAAAAAAAGTCCCAAATGCCATTACCAATAGAAAACTGCGGCAACAAAGGCAAGAGTGAAAGGAATTTAAGTTTTATATAAATAAAATCTCCTGCACTATTAAACACACCCTCTCCCAAAATCACTGTACACCATTCAATGATGACATTTTTCTTTTTTCAGGTTCTGAATCTTCTTTGTAATCTGTGAGATTGTAATGACATGCACACAGGTTGTGCAATTATGCAATTTTTTTTTTTATCACCATGCTTTTGTCCCCTGAGAGAAATTTCTGGCATGCTGAGCTGTAACACGTCAGGAAGGTAGTGCTGTTGTTGCACCCAAGGACGATGTTTTAGACAAAGTCGAGCCATCCTTCGAGCTATTTTTCTTTTTTGTATTTATGTATGGTGACTTTTTGTGACTAACCAGCTTTGGCAAACTTGGGCTTCTTGATCTAGGACAGTCCCTCAACATCCTCTGGCACTGACATTTTCAATCACAGCAGTCTGGGGGGTTATAACGCAGCCTGCCTTGTCCAGATTAGCTCACTTACATAACCTTCATTACAAACCCAAGCTGAATCACACATGCAATCAGTTATGACTGTTATGGCTATAACTCAAGACTAATCACATACATGCAGAAAGTGGGAAAACGCATGCACTCACTGATCAGGAAAAGATAGATCCTGCCCCTGCAGAACAAGTGGGCCCTCTCTTACTATGTGCGTGTGTTGTTACATAAACGGATGCATGTGACAGCAGCTCCACTCTTGCTTTGCATGTGAACGGATTACTGAGAATTGGCTAAAAGCATGATCTACCAGATTTTGTGTGCTGGGTTTTTTCGAAGGCAGCACACTCAAGGTGTCCATGGTAAACCACTGAAGGCAACTGGACCGGTGATGACTGGGGAAAAAGTTGTCTGGTTCGATGAATTCCATGGTTGACTGTGATCTAAACAACATGAGATGACAAATGCATCATTTGTTGTTACAACAATGTTTGGGAGCATTTAACACATAGGTTAACATCGTAATAGCCTAGATTCATGGTTATTTCTAAGAAGCAGCTCATTTACTTTGAACAAGAGAATGCCTCCTGAAGCCCAAGACCCAGGTCCCAGGGATAGATCAAGGGACATTCAGGTGAAATGAAAATAATGACCTGGTCATCTCAATTAAAGCTTTAAACGATTAGTTGATAAGATTGGCAGATAAGTAAAATTATTTACTATTTAAAGCAATAGAAATATCGCAAAACACTTGGCTGAGGTGTAAAGTGCTGATACACCATCTGTAGTAGTAGTAGTAGTAGTAATAATAATAATAATAATGATCTAAACTGGTAAACTCAGTTGAACAGGTGATATGAAGATCTCTTTGTTCGTAGCCTACTGGTTACAAACTCGGTAATGAACGTACTGACATATGCCATATGTGTTTTTAGCTGAGCTAGACGAGAGAATACAGTATTCAGTTACAACACACACACACACACACACACACACACACACACACACACACACACACACACACACACACACACAGATATGTCAAACTGTTTTTCCCTCATCGTTGTCCGTGACGTTTGCTGGAAGTTAATGTAGCCCTGGCATGTTTATACATTTTTTTTTTTTTTTTTTTAATTTTTTTTAACAATGTTTTTATTGCATTTTCAATAGAACATTAACAAGGGAGTAACAGGCAAACTAGCTTTAAAAGTGAGTTTTCTTTAAGTGCTGTGTAGTGGTTTAAATTAATTAATTAAACAATTAGAGGTGTGAATCTCCCGATTCGATTATGATTATCATGTCTTCGATATCTCGATGCGTCAAATACATTTTTCTATTAAAGCCATATAGGATATTTAATTCTTAGCTTTTCAAGCTTAAAAAACAAAACATTCTGCAGTGCTCTAATACTAAATAAATTGGATACATAAAACTACAGCACTGAGCACATGGCACTTCCTGAATGTGCAAAACATAACAGAATATGTAAACAGAAAGGTTGTCAGGTATTCATTAAATTGTAAACAGAAATAATCGATTATGGCCCGGCCGATTATCAATGCAGCATCGTCCATGTCCACGATTCGATGCATCGATTATTTGATTCATTTCAACACCTCTAGCAACAATGTATTGTTGTATTTGTATATTATAGTATATTATATCTATAAAGTGTCTTGAGATAACTCTTGTTATGATTTGATACTATAAATTGAATTGAATTGAAGTAACTGATGATTATTGAAAGGAACTAGAAGTTTTAAATATGTGAATGGAATTTGGTGTGGGGGATCTTGGGTTCCAAATCCCATTTAAACCCCTGGATTATTCAAGATAGTAATAGACAGATCAATCCAAAAAAAAAAAAAAAAAAGATTCAGCCCTCATCTCAATCCCCTGGTACCAATCCTCTTCCATTGAGCAGCTTGCGAGATGAACTAAAGCACAGTATCCATTAAAAAAAGTACTTTTTGCCTATCAACCTTGGAAAGGTGTGAATTATTCTATTATTTAGATCAGGGATGGTCCACACTGTACTGTAGAGGGGTTTATATTATGAGTGTATACTCACAGAATGTATCCACTGACTTAGACGATCAGCAGTTGTTTGATTGATTGCTTCTCTCTACTCTGTCATCAGTACAGCTGCTCAGTTGATGAGCCACACTGTGTGTTGTGTGACTGACGCACACACCGTTTCCATCCATTTGTCTGCCAGAAGACATGACTAATAAGTACCTCCTATATTTGATCTTCAGATTTCCTCCCTGTGTCCTTTAAAAGCGAGTTATTCACATTTCAAACAAAGAAAAAAAAACTTAAACAGAGCCAGCTGCCAGTGCTCTTGTGCATAATCCTGGCAAGGGGAGGCTGTGACCTCGTATTCATTAGTGTGGTCTAGTGACACCGAGACGCTACGCTGGCTTTCATTACCCAGAGGATTTAATTACTGGCGTGTGTTACCTTCCCAAAGGATACACAGACTATGTTTGGATGATTTCTTACAGAGTACCCTCCAGGCTTTGCAATCAGAGGATGCGGGGGATGTTTTCAAGAGGAGAGAGAAGGGCAATGTGCACGGTCATTCTTCTGAGATGGTCAAGCCATATCAAGACTGTCTTCATGCTCTGTTGTATGTCAGATACCTTACACTGACCTGCCGTCTATGATCAGTTGTATCCAAACATCATATAGACTTGTCTTACCACATGAAGTTCCTTTTTGATATATTCCTCTTTGTCCTCATTCTTCCCACTCTATTCAGGCTTCGATTGCATGAGTTTAATGTGTGTTGTCTTTTGCTAGAGCATAAAGTTGATCAAAATATTATACACCGCTTTTCTATCTGTTGTGCTTCTGTAGGAGCGTGGAAGTGGAATGGGGAAGCTGGAGCCAATCTCCCCCGTGAGCCCGGTCCATATGGACCCTGACTTGGATCTGGTGCCGGCTCGCTTCTCCAAGGAGGAGCTGATCCAGAACATGGACCGCGTGGACAGGGAGATCACCATGGTGGAACAGCAGATCTGCAAGCTTCGCAAGAAACAGGTCTGCACACCTATGGATCTGGTCATAACTTTGGGATTATATTGGCTTGCTTTGTGTTTAGAGATTGCACACTGATGCTATCTCAAGTTTTCCCGTCGAGCTACGTGATTTTGAGATGGATTTTGGAAGTTCAGGTGTCTCTGCTGTAGATGCATCCGGCTTTGGAATCGATTTATATTCCTGCCTAAGATTTAATTCACTGATTGTTGTATCATTAGGTCAATGTGTCGGTGGGAGCGTATGAGAGTACGGATCGGGCCGCATTTTTCTGTCCGAGCCCGGCCCGCGTCCGACAGAGCAGTAACTGAGCCCGGCCCGAGCTCGACAGGCATTAATATATTTATGTCCGAGCCCGACCCGAGCCCAACACAGTTAAAATCTAATTTTTTTTCTCATACTAGTGACACATGTAGGCCTACGTATCTTTTTTTGTGTGGAAAGCCCGCTTTTATTAAGCAACTGTAGGAAGGCATTCGGAAATGTCAACAGATGAGCGCATCAGCGCACACGGGCAACAAGCGCACGTTAACACAGGTGCGCACCTACATAATAAGCTTTTTTAAATTTAAAATGTTCAATGCCTGATGTGACCCAAGCCCGAACTTCATTTCTAAATATCTGTCCGAACCCGGCCCGTACTTGACGGGTCCCAACGGCTCGGTTCGGGTATCCATCCTCTAGAGCGTATGCACCAGAAAGGCTTTATTTTGACAGGACAGCTGAAGACATGAAAGGGGAGAGAGAGGGGGAATGACATGCAGCAAAGGGCCGCAGGTCGGAGTCGAACCCGGGCCCTCTGCGCCGAGGACTAAACCTTTTATATATGGGTGCCCGCTCTACCAACTGAGCTATCTGGGTGCCCAGGCTTTGCAAATTTGATAATAAAAAATACCTAATTTGTCTAGTTACAGATTGTGTTTACATTTTTTCATTCACGTTGTGATAAGAAAGTGGCAATCCCAGCAGATTGGGTTTTGCAGTCTCTTTAGCCTTCCTGCCCTGTTAAGTACTGCTTGGCATGCAGCTTAAAGAGGTGGTTCAGAATTTTGGACATAAGACTTCATTTCCAAGTTAGCCAGTGTGTTATTTATAAGCGGAGACAGTTTTCGAGACTTTTCATCCAGTCCTTCCAGTTGCAGAGTTCACTGGTGCTAGGCTAGCGTAAGTCAACAGTATCTGCTAGCCTGCCACTAAAAACTTAACCACTAGTCTTAACCACTCCACAGTACATCCGAGGCAAATAAATTATAATGACAGACTATCGATGTAAATGTATGTGTTGATAGAATAATGTTAGAAGTAAAACTACCCTTGCATCGCATTGCAATAGTTATACTTTGTTCCCTGTAGTTGGTAGCACAGGCTACAGCAGCGGCGGAGTGATATTACCTAGGCTACTGAGAAAGCTGGTTTCCATGACAATCACACAAGTTTATTTACCTGCCGCTGCAATTTGCATGTAAACTGTCTGAGTTTACATGACTTTTCTGTCAGCAATTACCTGAAGTTAGCGGTTAGCCCAGCCAGGTATCTACCAAGAGTGTAGCTATACCGTTAGCTAACGTTGTCACTCTCCACAAGTGCATAGAACTGTAACGTTATCTCCAATAACGTTGTCAGTCTCAATCCATCAGTAGCAGCTAGGCTAACGTTATGAAAGGGGCTAGCTTTATTAGCTAGCTAGAGTAGCCTACCAAAAGTTATTACCTGTTCATCAGTAGCTGTGGTGCATCTGGAAAGACGGATGGAACCGCATTCATTGTCAGTGACTTGTGGTCCTTTAGATTGCGGGGTTTTTCAAAGTCGTCTGTTCTAAAATGATCACTACACATTCGCCACTTGAGTAGAGTCTCTGCCTTGATGTCCAAGCCAGCAGCAAGAAGCCACAGAAGGTTCCTTTCTGGATCTCCCATTGGAAATGTGTGGAAACTTTGTGGTGCCCATCTGTTTGGTTTATTTTTACAATTTCTAAATGCACACTGAATCACCATGTTGCCTTAGTTTCCAATCCAATGCTTCAATAGCAATGTACTAGCTAGGCTACTACTACTAGGTGTCCCGACTGTAGTGCGCTTCTCTGTTTACTTTTCGGCGCAGTACTACTAACCGGAGCAAAGTAAAATTCCGCTGCTGCGAAACTAGTCCCTCAAAATGCAATGCGATCATTGAGATGCAAGGGTAGTTTTATTTCTAACATTATTCTATCAACACAGACATTTACATCGATAGTCTGGCGTCATAATTTATTTGCCTCGGATGTACTGTGGAGTGAATAAGACTGTTTTTAGTGGCAGGCTAGCAGATACTGTTGACTTGCGCTAGCCTAGCACAAGCGAACTCCCCAACTGGAAGGACTGGATGAAAAGTGTTAAACTGTCTCCACTTATAAATAACACACTGGCTAACTTGGAAATGAGGTCCTATGTCCAAAATTCTGAACCACCCCTTTAATATGACCCACCCTTTTAGAATTATTTGTAGTGATGATTTAGGTACTTCAAAGTTCTTTTTCATGAGATTGAGGTTATTTTGTGGACAACGTGTAAGAAAAGACGATGTGTAACAGTGAAGAAAGCTGAGTAGATGCCACTTTGTGATGTCATGCATGTGCATTCTGGACATATTTTAACCAGGCAGTTCTAAAAAGCCTAGAAGCGCTACCTTGTATCCGTCATGCTTGTGATCATGTCTCAGTTTTTGCCAGTGCTGGCACCCTTGTTGAATTTTCTTAGTGGCAGTGTTTTGGCTTGTTTGAAATGTTCATGTGTGGTTTTCCAATGTGACTTTCCCTGCCAGGCTCCAGTTGGCATCAGTGCAATAAAGTCTTAAACAGACTTTGCAGTGTTGTAATCGCTGCATTCAAGTTCTGTAGCTGTTGTTGCTCAATGTGCCGCAATTCTGTATACGCACTCCTTAATGCAGCTGCATTCTCTTTTTTTTCTTTTCTTACTTTTTTATTTAGGAGAAAAGTAGGTTAAAATATGTAAGGCTATAAATAACAGCTTCCCTGGGGGAGGAGGATAATGGTGGAGGTTTTGTGACTGCTAAACCACTCATATCCCTGCTGCGCTGTCTCCCTTTTGGCCGCCTGCCATGTTTAGTAGAGAAACTGCATGGTCGAGCTTGCTCTTTTTTCACCCGAATCCCTCCTCCACCATGCATGCTGTTATGTTAACATTCTGTTCATTATATATTTTTTTAAATTAAAAAGTAGCATTAGGTATTTTTACTCAAAGTACCCTGCTATTTGTTCGAGAATGGCCTCCAAATAACAATATTTTTTTGGTCCAAGATAAAAAATGAGACACCTGCTACTTGAACGCTTTGTACATTGCTCTTTGTTAATAAAAACGACTTAGTATATCATTAATCTGGGTATTTGACCTAATTGCAAAAGGAACCAAAATAAAGCTGGCTATCGGATTCCAACCTTAGAGTTGATTTTGTGAGTGATTGAGAGGCTTAGCTGCTTACAAGCATAAATCAAGACCCCTCCACTCACCCTCCCTCAATACACACGTAGTGTTTTCATGAATGTTTTTTTTTTTTTTTTTTTACAGTCCGGCTCTCTTCAAGCATTAAAACATCTGGACTAATTAAGTGGCACAGTAAAACTTTATTTAAAGAGTTGTGGCAGAGTTTGTTGATGGGCGGGGTTTAGGGCTTAGGTTACCGCCAGCCTGTGTCATGGCAGCCAAGCTCAGGATGGTTGGTTTATTTTATTTTACTCTGTGGTGGGTATGGAAAGGGAAGGGGGGTCTCTATGGGAATGTCTCTGTTTCCCTCACCAGATGCTTATCCCGACCTTTCATGACACATGATGATCCATCTTGCTCTACTCTCATGTGGATCCTCTGGAGGCCACCTTCCCCCTTTCTGAAGCCCCTGACAGGAGATGAGAGGGAGGGGGCTGCCTTAACTGTAGATCAGCTACATGCACGCCACTCAGCGACACTTGGTCCCGGCCTCCAGGCAGCTAGTTACAGCCGAATACACTCCAATTTATAGCCTTTAAAACATAGAGACTGTATCCAAACATTTTCAGGCAAATAAAGATAGATTTTAAGATTTATTTGAAATTGTTCAGCGTCAAGGTTCTTCTGTTCACTTGAGCAGGCAATACTTTTTGCTGATAGTTTTGTTTTAACCGTCAAAGTGTTTCGAAATGTTTTGCGAAAATAGACAAAAGATGTAGAACATTTCATTATTGTCTTTGGATGGTTGTATGAAATAAAAAATTTTGTTTTAGTATCATGAAGTTAAGATGTAGATATGTTTCGGTTAGGGACAGGTACTTATGAGATGTTTGATGCCCTAAAGATGTTGAGATAATTGTTAATCAGAAGACACTGGCTGCCGAGTAGAATTTTTGTCAACTTTTACTCAAAAGTCTGACCTTTGCTCTTCTAACATAATTGACTAAAGGCATGAAGAGGTTTTAACAATGCTGGATAAGCCCTACCATTGAAAGATTGAGGAAGACCAAAGTTTAAAGCTAGAATGCGGAACTTTTACATACAAATAAACGTCCGTTACATTCAACCCTTTGCTAAACAAGTTCATACAATGCTGATTAAGCCTATCGCCGCCAGAGAAAGCTCTCTGTATTTCTCACTATACCGGAGTTGTGATGTCTGTGTTTCTGTTTCTGAAGATGCCGATACAGCCTATTTGTACTCATAAACGAGTAGTTTATTAACTCTAGAACGTCGTCTTTTATTAAGCAGTACACAAAGTGCCCGTCAACCAACCTTGCTCTCACTCACTTACAGTTCTTCACAGCATAGCTGCTTATTCTGGCTCTCTGATTGGTTAAACTCCAAGTCAATCTACCTATATTACCCAACACCATGACAGGCAGGAAGGGGGAGGAGACCACAGCGACGCAGCGTTATTATGAATCCCACTGCTTTTCTTAAGAATGTTGACAGTGTTTGTGCGATTACTCCCACTACTAGAGAGGGGAGACAAAGGTTTCGCACTCCAGCTTTAACTGTATAACTAGCTAAAACAGTTCAGCTAAAAAGTAACTAACACAGTCACAATGATAAATAATAGGCAAGACAAAGGTTTTGCTTCCATGGTGAATGCTACATACAGCAGCATGCCTTCTTTATGACTGTATTAGGGCTGTTTTTTTTTAATCGCGATTAATCGCTGAATTTCTATAGTTAATCGCGATTAATCACATATTTTATCACATGATTAAAATTCTATTATTTTGCATTTCAGAACAGTTTTTAAGTACATATTAACAATCGAAAGCAATTTTTTACCAGTGTATCTTGATTGGGAATCAAATGAATGCAAAGAAAGTTATTTTTATGAACTTGATTTTAAGATTTGTAATTATTTATTTACTGTAAACAAAAGAAAAAATGTGTGAATCTGTCATTATTGCACAATTCCTCCAAGTACCTAACTAAAAAACAAAAAATCCCTATCCTTACTAGAGTCAATCTAGTGTTTAGTAACTCCTAAATAATGTTGATCACTCACTGACGTCCAGTGATCACCGGTTAATGAGACAGCATTTGCAGCACTTTGCAGCAGTTCAGTTGGGCTGCTTTCTCCGTGTCGTACAGGCTGTGTAGTGAAAACTACTGTCCCCCTCGACGGCAACGAGACGGGTCAGAACATGCCAACCGTAGTGCGTCTTTAAGACCCGAGTCTTCTACGATGCTGACAGGTCTGCAGTTAGCCCGCATGCTAGCGGGTAGCATCACGCTAACTGTACTACTATGCTTAGCTCCGTAGGTGGTAGCTCAAGCTTGACGTGCTTCGGTGATATTTTAATTCGGCTTTACACAACGTGCATATGGCTTTCGACTTGTCTACGAGCCGTCCGGGAGTTTTGGAAAATAAAAAGCTCCATTCAGAGTTATTGCTGCTGTGTTTCTCCATCATGCCTGCAGCCTGCAGCAGCAGGATGTGTTAGGAGGAAGTATGGCAGCTTGATGATAAGTAACGGTGCTGCAAAGCGTCAAAATAGTAGCCGCAAAGCCGAGTGAAGTGTAAAATAAATTAATAAATGGCGGCATGCGATTAAAAAAAAATTAATCGCATCGCGTCTGCCCTTAATCGCATCGCGGTTAACGCGTTAACGCTGACAGCCCTAGACTGTATATATACAGCTGTTTTCTGTGTCGCATTAGAACATGTAATGTATAAATAATTTGAATCTTTAAATCACGTTTGCCTCCTTATCGCCTGCCATTATCACAGGCCAGAAGGAAGTGGCTACTTCCACATGCTGCATATTGAGTGTGGGAGGATTAATGATCCTGACTTGTCCATTAACACCTTTTCCACATCTGGTTTGAAGTGCCTCTCTAATGCTTATTGTTTGCATTTACTTGGCCTTTTCAATTTCTGTTAGCTATTCAATCTGGAGAAAGAAAAACCCGCAAGAAGTGTCTAAATGAAAATGCAGTGCTTTTCTTTCTATATGCTGAATGTCAGAACAGACTTCTCCTCTATCTATACACCTTCAAGAAAAGATTGATGGACAAAGAAGCCATGACTGAATTCTGCGTGAAACATAAAGGTTGACGCACCTTAATGCTGCCAGGTTTTTCTCTTTTAGTTCCTCACAGTTCACAGCCCCGGAAATTCTTACTTTCTGTCTGTCTCTTGCCGTGTTTCGACCGCAGGAACTTTCCCCCGGAACTAGAAACCTTCTGAGGAACTCGTTGCCTTTCGACCGCAGGGACCAGGGTCTAAATTAAGTTCTGGGGGCTTTATTTCTCCCCCCAAAAAGTTGCTGATCAGAGGCTAGTGCTTTCTGAAAACACAGGAACTTCCGGGGTGGGTTTTGCAGGGATGACCGTCGCTGATTTGAAGAAGCGGTCAAATCTCAGTTTAATACGCCGACCGCTTTATTCACAAAACAAGGAAGTACTCATTTTGTACTGTTTTGTTCACCGTAGACCGTAGTTCACTGTTTCTGGAGTACAATCTCCAAATTATGCTTTGTTACATGCCAGTGTGACTGCTACATTAGAAGAAATCCTCTGTAACATTGTTTCTCTGGGGCTAATTTCCGACATTTCCTTCTCATACTTTTCCTTCCGTCTCTCGCTCTCTTAATTTTCTCTCTCTCATTGGATGTTCCAGCCACACAGCAGGCGTTGGCTTTGTTTACAGGCTGTTGTAGTAACTCTGTGATTAACTAGGAGTTAATAGCTATTACAGCTAATAGGACAGTTAGTCTTGTCCCTGCTGGAGTGCTGGGGGAGAGACGGCTAACACACACCCTTTAACCTCGCAGCAGGAACTAGTAAGCCACAGGTCTTCCTGGAAGATCGGGGGCCCTTTTTGGATTTGTTAAGTGTTAACTATCATCTTTGTGTGTGTGTGTGTGTGTGTGTGTGTGTGTGTGTGTGTGTGTGTGTGTTGCAGCAACAGCTAGAGGAGGAGGCTGCAAAGCCACACGAGCCAGAGCGGCCCATCTCACCGCCACCCAGCGAGGCCAAGCACCGCAGCCTGGTGCAGATCATCTACGATGAGAACAGGGTCAGTAGAATACACACACACACACACACACACACACACACACACACACACACCAGAAGCTCCATCTGTGGCCACCATTCAACCCTAATTTAACTTGCATTTGAATGTGGTTTCACTTAATCACATTTGCAGTGTATTACCACGAATGGATGTCAGAGTGAGAGAGCTGGGTGCTTTTCTTCAACGTTTCACTGGGCTGATTTCATCAGCTGTGTATTCTCTGTGGCCTGCTATGGTGTTTTGCTTCTAATGTCGTGGATATGGAAACTAGTCAGTGTTAGAGATACATACAGTGCATGTAAGATTATCCAGCAAGTGCAGCTTTGAGCAAACTATAGAGAGATTTGGTGAGCCCCCACGGTGTATACTTCTGCCATCATGTTTTTCATTACATTTCGTAGACAACACAGACAAAAAGTAGACAAAGTATTTATCTCGACCTGAGCCTCCCACTTTTTACTGTCAGGCAAGGCAGAGCTCTTGCAGAAAGAATAAGCTACTAAAGTTCAACTCTGCAGGCATGGTGAATCACATGCACACTATGCAAATATAGCAACTTAATCATTCTTTCAAGGAAAGACAAACAGAGCAGCGGTGCGGTCATATAAAGCTATTTGTAAGCAGTAAGTTAGTCCTACTAACAGCACTCATTATATGCAGCAATGCTCTGTGCAGGTTACCTTTTTAAAATGGAGTGTTTCTCAGTGCTCTCAGTCCCCCTAGTGGTGAAATACACAAGTCTCCTTTTCATTGGAATTGGCCTTTTAAAACCGGGACCTCCTCTCACGAATGAGCCCCCCTATGAGAAACTAGGAGTAATGTTGAAACTCCTCAATTCAAAGGAAAAGAGCCCTTGAATGTTTTGAACAGCTTCATTCAAGCAACATTGAAGGCAAATCATTTGTATAGATTGCAAATGGAGAACCTAGTTGGAAACCCATGTGTTGGCAGGATCCAACATAACATTTTTTCCCCACTGGCCCCCCCAGGCCAGTAGATCAGGGTCTTACTACTCTTCTACTAATTGTTAATTTATTAATCAAATATACATTGTAATGATTCATCGAAAAAACAAACAAAAATACTATTCTGCATCTACAAATATGAGTTCAGTCAATTTAGTTGGATTTGCACTCTAATGATTCATAGTTATTCTGAAGTAATGCTTGTTTTAATTTACGTTTAAAGTGTGTGTGTACGCGCGTGTGTGTGTTATATTATTTTATATTATTATTTTTTTTAATATTTTGGCTCTGTTACGTCCTTATGGACTTAGGCTACATGCAGATGAATGGAGCCCATATGCGAATACCTTTTGTCTGTCTTTTTAAAGCAATACCACATTACAGGGAGTGTCCTTCATCACTTTCAAACTTACTCTCATCCAGCTTCACTAAACTACAGCTCTTATATGCAACAGCAGGACTTCGCAGGTTGCTGAAGACTCCTCTGAAAGGCTGAAAGTTTAAGAATGACTCATGGCTTACTCCTCAATGTTGCCTAACCTCTGTAACACTTTCCACTTCCCTCTGACTGGCAGGATGTACTCTGGCCTATTGCCTACCGCCCTAACCTCGCTATCTCTCTCTCTCTCTTGACCTAACCCGCTGTTCAACTTTTTTCTAGTTTCACTCACGTCCACGTGCGTCAGTGACACCAAAGCATTTACTCATCCAGTCATATTCATTCTTTTAGTCACTCTAACATTTGTTCTTATTTATTAATTCCTAATTAATTAACATCACATATGCTCCATTTACCCTTGGTTTTTTAAGTGTGTCATATCCTGATAAAATGCTGCATGCAAATCAGGGCAAGCCCTACTCCAGCCCAGAGGTTGGTGGCAATGCATCTGAAGTTGTATTAAAATGCCAGAAGAAGAATAACTTGTGCACTTTAGGATTTTGTTTACCTTTTGCTCGTCGTATCACAAGCTCGCACAGATACTTCAACCATACTGATCACTGCTCTCTCACCCACATAGGTCGTTTAGTTGCTGTACTTTGATTACTGACCTGTTACCCGTCTGTATGAATATATTTGTTTAAAGGAACACGCTGACTTATTGGGACTTTAGCTTATTCACCGTAACCCCCAGAGTAAGACAAGTCGATACATACCCTTCTCGTGTCCGTGCGGGTTGTAACACTGTCTGACGGTTCCACCGGTAGCTTAGCCTAGCACAGAACCTGCAGGTAACTGGTTCCAACTAGCCTACTGCTCCCAATAAGTGACAAAATAACGCCAACATGTTCCTATTTACACGTTGTGATTTGTAGAGTCACAGCGTGTACAAAAAAACAACGTCACATGAGACACAACCGGGAACTATATTCTCAGAAAGGCTTGCTGCAAAGCAAATCACTCCGCCCAAGTAGCAGAAGTAGCAGAGCTACGTCTTTCTGAGACTATAGTTCCCAGTTTTGTTTATGGTTAGAAGATGGCTGTGTCTCATGTGACGTTGTTTTTTTGTACACGCTGTGACTCTACAAATCACAACATGTAAATAGGAACATGTTGGTGTTATTTTGTCACTTATTGGGAGCAGTAGGCTAGTTGGAACCAGTTACCTGCAGGTTCTGTGCTAGGCTAAGCTACCGGTGGAACCGTCAGACAGCGTTACAACCCGCACGGACACGAGAAGGGTATGTATCGACTTGTCTTACTCTGGGGGTTACGGTGAATAAGCTAAAGTCCCAGTAAGTCAGCGTGTTCCTTTAAAGCGCTGTAGCAGTTTCTTTCTGATGCTGTAAATGGCTTTTTAAATCAGTTACTTATTTACCTAGTTGCATTTTGGAGGAGTATAGATTGCGTATGCGTCCACTCCTGCATTTACACCTTTTTAACATCTAGCTTGAATGCTTCTGGAATGCATTTAAGCTTTTTGATATGGGACATCTAACTTACCAAGATGCATGAAATGATGTGTAAATAGTGTAATAATGTTACGTTAAAGCTTAGTTATGTTTTGTGTTTATCTGTGTGCATATATGTACAGTACATACATATATAGGTGTATGTGTGTTAAAGCACCTGGCTATAATGAGCTGGTGTCACTACGGTGTCATCTGTCCCCTCTGGGCTCAGTGTCACTAGCTTTCACAGACAGGGTTACAGTCACATTTCTACCGACAGCCCATTGTCAAACCCCGGGGGTGGCTCAACTCAAGTTCGCTCTTCTCATATTTGAGACATAGCTGTCACGGACATGAGCGCAGGAGAAGACTGCCACTCTGAGAGACTGCATTATCATAATTCTGTTGAGCTATGCTAAATCCTCACGTCTATGCCGTATTAGGATGGCTCTGTAGTGCTTTCTCCCTGTTTGCCTGTTTTTTTTCTCTTCATGGAACGTTTTGTAACACTGTGACTTTAGTTGCATAAGCACCCACAGTGGGTTTTTTTTTCCATAGTTTTGTCCCGTTCAACATTTTCAGGGATCATATGACCTGCTGGGGAACATTTCTTGTTGACTGCAGGCAGCATGTACAACTGTACAGGTGCACAGCTTTATAGCTTATTATGCCACTGCCATAGTAGCAGTCCTGTGTGTTACCACAGGGGGGCATAATTAATGTAATGGAGCCAGCCTCTCTCTGCTTGGGTCGTGGGGGTGTGGGTGTGTGGGGGGTGTGGGGAGATGGATCGAAAAGGCAGTTAGAATACCACAGCAGCGCTCTCTGTGTATTTATCCACCCCTTTGGAGAATTAAGGTAATACTCCTCCTTTGCATCTCATCCATCCCCACTTTATTTATTGCTAAATTTGTCATTTCTAGTAAATGATGCCATATTCCAAGAGTTTTGAGGTCAGTATCAAGTATCATGCAGTCTTAAAAAGTTTTTAAATTTGCCTAAAAAGTGACATCCAGAATAAGAAGAGAAAACCTTTTAGCCTCCCTGAAAGGCTGGTTTTAAAAATCGCTGTTCATTAACTGCTCCTGTAGTGAGCACGCTTTCTTTGCATCCGGTTACACCTCGTCACTGGTGAGGAAGCAACAGGAATGACGAAACCAATGCAAGACGAGTTAAGGAAGAATAATAGCATCATGTCACTGTATTTGCATTTAAATGGCATGTATAGTATGTGCAAATGTAAATCATCAGTGCTTCTTTTCGCCTTATGTTTTAGAGGAAATGCACAGGGCACTTTCAAAAACTGGAGCCGTGTGTGGCTTCCCTCATAGTTGGAAGCCTGTGTTGAGTGAAGTTAAGCTATGTGCCTGAGCTCCTCTGGGGTCTTACATCCAAGTGTGTTAGCGTGAGTGTTGTGTAAACTTCCCCAAAAAACTCCTGTGCTACCTCTACAGTGAAGACAGAGAGAAAGGGACAAGGAAGCAGCATGACATGGTGGGTGGTGATGAATAAAGGTTGATGTGCACATACACACTGGCAGGTTCTGTCTCTGTTATCGCCTCTAAAAATCTTCCTCGGCATCCCAACCCTCCCTCACTGTACTTCCATCCTGTCTGCTCATTGTGTCCGTCCTGCCAGTCTCACTGCGTGGTCACTGAAGGAAATGAAGTGAGATTGGAAGCAACAGAGCATGTGGTTTGTCACCAAGGAAGGGTGTTCTTGATCGATGAAGCGGAGAGAGTGTACAGAGTGTATTGAGGGGAAAAAAAAAAAGAGTGGAGCGATCATTGAGAGGGGTAGTCTGGGACGCTGCTCACACATTTGTCTGCTGGAGCTAAATATAAATGTATGGAAGAGCAATGTTGCAGAGAGATCATCCAGAGACACAGATGGAGTTTTTATTTTATTTTGCTGCTCAGCTTGATGCCCCAACACCTCTTATCTCTTTTTTATGGTTCCTGACAAGAGTTTTTGTTTTAAGAGGCTGAAGGTGAGATCTTTCTCTGCTTTTCATCAGATGTCTCTTATGAGATAAGTGCCAAAGCCCTTTAGCCCACCCTCCTTTCACGTTTTTTATTTTTTTATTTATTTATTTGTTTTTGCTCTTTCTCTCCCACTCACTTTCTCTTCCACTCACTTTACTGCCTGCATGCTCTTTTCTCGCTTCCTCTCTCTCTGCTCACGGGAAGGGAGTTTTCTTTTCTTTTTTTTCTGGGAGAGGAAAGCGGGAGCTGTGACCCAGCTTGAGTTAAAAGCTCTAATAATAGTCGGTGCATCCATCTCCCCATCCATCCATCCGTCCGTCCATCCATCCATCCAGTGAGCAGTGTTGTAGCCTCAGTGATCAAGTGAGCGTGCTCACCGCGTTGCTGTGGTGATGGGAGACGTGCAGGCGGCCGGCTAATGTACTACTTCTGTTTGTGTTCCCTTACCAGAAAAAGGCAGAAGAAGCTCACAGGATACTGGAGGGACTGGGACCCAGGGTAGAGCTGGTGAGTGGAGACTTTGATTTGATGTCATGTGTATTTTTCTTTTTCCTGCTCTTTAGTTTTTGCATTATTGACATGTGGGAACATTTTGTTGACGGTCAGGTTAGAGGGATAAAGGATGCTTGGGAGGGACCAGTAACACGTTCTTAAATGCAAGGCCTCTTGAGCAGGGGTGTAAAGTAATGAAGTAAAGAGATTTGATTAATGTACTCCAAATCTCCATTAAGCAATATTGAACATATTGAATATGATGACTCACATCAGAGTGCAGTGTTAAAGGGTTGCTTGTACCCAAATATATATATATATATATATATAAAAAGTCATACATTTGCACATACAATATCTGTTCACGCATCTATCCATCCAACTTACTCTCACACTCGCAGTCACCCAGTGAATTTGATCACTTGTTTTTTTTGAATGAATGACCTTATTTAACCCACGCAAGACAGAAAACAGGTTCTCCTCTGTTTCATTTTGAGTGAGTTCTTGTGCTTGAATTTAATCGGGTTATAGGGCTTCAGTACGACGGAGCATTAGGGCCACATCAAGGGGAAGAAAATTAAGGAGGACGATTTTTTTTGTTTATTTTGCATTTCGGGAATAAAGTCGAAATGTCGAGAATAACGTCAACATGACGAGAATAAAGTTGAACTACCATTTCGAGGAAGAAAACTGATATTTCAAGAATCAAGTCGGACTTTTGAGACTAAACCAAACTACTAGCTTTACCTATAGTCTTCTACAAAATGCCTCGTGAAGGCCTATATGAACTCGTGAAATTACACTACACAGAATCGTTTTTAATAACAAGGAAATTCGTTCTCTTTTAGCGCACGAACACAGTATGGTGATGAGTATTAGGACTTTGAAGAGATTGTGCCGAAAATTGCGTCCGTTCAGAAGGAGAAACCGCACAAACTTGGAAGAGGTGGCCGTATTCCTGCAAATAGCTTGTAATGGACTAAGGCTATGGATGGTTACACCTACGCGCAATACAGAGAGGATGTGTTGTATCACAAGACACAATAAGACAATCGATCAGATAGTTTGATCCTGAAGGAGTGGGGCTCAGGCGAGGATGTAACCCATATGATGGGTGGCATGGCGGACAGTCGCTCTAATGTGATTAAGTGATAAAGGAGTTGAATTTATTCTCGTCATTTCAACTTGAATCAATCGCATAATTCAATGCATAATCAGCCAAAGTCTGCATATTTATGCGGGGGGGGGCATTTCTTCAAATACGCCGCATAGACTGCAGATTTCCTTCGCAAAATATGCGGGGCATGCATGATTTCATAATCCCCGCATTTTCGTTGCAAAAAAAGTCCCATATATCTTAGCAGAAAGTTGAAAAATGTTGCGTTTACGTCACACAAGAGCAGCCATTTTCCCGTTGCCATGGGAACGTTATGAAGTGACGTAATTACGCGACATGAACATCATTGAAAAGCTGCAAACCCCGCGATGAAGCTGCAGTTTTTGCAAGTTCCCGCAATTTTATCGCATAAAATTACATAAATATCCCGCATATTCCATCGCATTTTTTAAAGAAAACGTGCCGCATAATCAAGGATTTTTGCCCGCAACAATCACAAAAAAAAACACTCATGTTATTTGCTAAACATTTCTGCAAACATTGAATTCTACATTTATTATGGGGCAAGGTCAGAATCATAACGAGGACATGTTGGGAGTGTACTCAATCTGTTCACTTACAATCTGTTGCACAACTGAAAGTATGGCTGATTGTTAGAACTGTTTGTTCCTTCTTGTGTTCCAGCCTCTGTACAATCAGCCTTCTGATACCAAGCAGTACCATGAGAACATCAAAATGTGAGTCTGTCACTGCATATGCCTACACACTTCCACATCATGAAATGTTTTATATCTAGCCATCAAAGTAGAGAGAGTTTAACCATGGATACGGGAGCTCATGTAGGATAGTTTGATAATGCAAACTGTGTCATCACAGATCTCAAAGACCGATATTTGTTTTTATATATTTTAAATACAAACATAGTTAGTAAATAATGCATTTCAAGCTGTCCTGATGCTCTTGAAAATTGTAGTATAATTAAGTATTGTGTATATCAAATTCACATTACAACTCTTAATTGCTCTGGGTTGATGAGGATGCTAGAACCTATCAAAGGATAACAGGCCAGAAAGGCTGGAGAAGCCCTGTTCTACAGGGAGAAACTTGATCTGTTATCAATTTGTATTTGCTGTACAGGGGATATTTGTTTGTGTACAAATGCAATAACTAATAATAATAATGCTTTTGCTCTCCTGTTGTGTTCTGCTCATCAGATCCTTGATTTTAGTTTTTTATTCTCTGTAAACTTAAAAATACTACCACTAGAAATTAAAACTGTGACCTTAGCAGCTATTAATTCCCGTAGTAGTTGTATATTTCTTCTGTGAGAGATTGAACCTGGCCACTTGTTTCCACCCCCAGCCCTCAACTCCCCCTTCCCCCTTGGCAGACTGCAAAGAATGGCATTTCAGAAGGGGATGTGAAATTGTCATTATGTAAACTTAGTAATGAAACTTACTGGAATAAACGTTTGTAACGTGGGCAGCTACAGAGGGTAAAAAGATAATGCAAAGACCGCATGGAAAAGGACCTGCACTTTTAGTGAAGTCTTCAGTTTGAGTATGACACGGCAGTGATAGTGGCAATGAAATCAGCTGCCAGATCAGGCCATAGGCTAAGGCCATTATTTTACTTCCAGTCAAGTTCTGTCAGTGCTGTTTGAATCCATTCCTACATTTCTAGTATTATGTAAGTGTAGTGTCATTATTTGCCCTTTACATTTGATACCTGAATAGGTTTTTGTGTTGACTACACCTGTTTTCTCCTTTTTAATTATGCATTTAAACTTCCAAATGGTACGAACTAAGGCTCACTGTTATTTTGTTGTGAGGACCTTGAGTATGTGGTTTGGGGCAACAGCAGCTTCATATCAAAGAGGTTGTTGGTTTTGTATGCTTTAGAATGGGACTACCATCTGCTGTCTGTTATTTTCCATCTCTACTGAGCTAACAAGATGTTAGAAGATTTGTATGTCATATTTATATTCTTGCCACATCAAATCCGCTTTAACTCTGAAGTAGCTACAGGTCATATTTTAATTCAGGTTATGTCTTTTTGCTGCTGACAGAGCTTCAGAACATCTATGCTCAAGCAAAAGGTGCATTGGTATAAAACAAAAAAACATAGCTATTACCTTTGAAAATAACTATTCATTTCTTTTTTTGCCCCTGATATTATAAAAATAAATATTAACAACAGGATGCCTTTCTTAGCATCCAAGATTGTGTTAGGTGAATGTTTAATAGATCATGTCAATTTCATATGTCAATTTCATATATCTGCAGTTAGAGGAGCAGAGAGTACACAACTGTGCGTGGCCCTGCCATGTCTATCAATACAGCTCTGTAATCTTTTAAGGGCAGTAATTCAATGAGGCACATCAAAGGGCTGCAAGAGGGTTATAATAGCTCAACTCCACCATTGGCACATTGGCATACCACAAGATGTGTCTGACCTCTTAGCCACACACTGCTCTGTCTTCACTGCTTTTGATCCCTGCACCGTTTGATCAGTATCATTGCCTCAAAGCAATTAACTGAAAACTCTCCCTTCTCCCTCTGTGTGTGCGCGTTATTAAATACCACTGTGTTGCTTTGAGCCAGCACAATTGACTTCTTTGTTTTGCTAACCGGTTTGCCAAACCTGGCACTCATCCCTACTGGAATAGATGGGTAGTAATGCTCGGCATCCGAGTCCCCATGCGGGTTCATCTCCTGCTCACGGTGCCTTGACCGCTCAGCTGACGATACATTTGCCAATATCCGTTGCATATTTAGACTACTATGAAAACAAAATCAAACTTTGAAGTCTAAAAATATGTTAGCTCAGTGTGCTTGTACCACTGGGGAACATCTGTCACAAGTGTGCGTATAAAGAATCTTTCAGCCATCATGTTTTGCAGGTATTATGCCAATTACAGCGTCCACGGATATCTCAGAAGTGGCACCGGCTTAGAGCAGGACAAAGGAAACCTTTCGTAGGGGTTCAGGGCTGCTAATCTTTCCCTTTGCCATCTGCTGTCCAGAGGACAATGCCATCTCTGTTTTTAAAAGGCTTAATCTGCCAGTCCTGTTTTTGCCATACCAAGTTAGTTCTCACCCATTATATGCCACAGTAAGTGTGGGTATCAACAGTATCTAGCTGGGTTTGGCAGCATTTCTCTTTTCTGCTGCAATGACCTGACTCAATATGTGTCTGTTTGTGTGGGAGTGTTTATGTAGTTGGGGGTTAAGGCTGTTTAGATTGAACTTGGCTTTGTTATTGCAGATAACCCATTTGGGAAATGGAGAAGAGGTCATCCTGTGTGTTTGTCCCTTTAGAGCAGGGGTGTCAAACTCAATTTCGCTAAGGGCCACACTGGAAAAAGAGAATCGCATCAAGGGCCAGACATGTAGAGTTTATTGACATGCTTTTATTTAATTGAAAAAGTAAAATATCTTTGACTCAATTATTGCATGTCTCATATAGTCTTCTCACTTACAGTCTGGTCCACAAGCCATCCTAGAATTTAGCAAATCAAGCAAAACAATGATTATATTTTCTAAGTAGGCTACCACACAGCTGACTCACAACAACCTCTTTCACAGCGGGAATATGCAAACGCTCTGGTTCTGTGGGAATCTCTGAGTCTCAAAGTCGGCAAATTTGCCAAATTCAGCTTTGAGCGTTGCGTAATTGCAAGTTGAAAAACTGTTTCCCATGTTTTTGTTTTGCCGCACAACTATTGTTGTCAATAGTTGCGGGCCAAAATTGATTGTGAACCTAAATTGATATGCGGGCCGGATCAGAATTTGCGAGGGGCCGGATTTGGCCCGCGGGCCTTGAGTTTGACACATGTGCTCTAGAGCCTAAATGCTATCATGCTATCTTCCAATTTTCACAAAACTCATATACCACTAGTAGCCCACTTCCTGGTCTTCTGTCCTCGCCTGAGACCAAGAGGGCCCTGCGGCTCAGCTGAAGTGACTAATGTAGAATAAGATAACATTAATCAGTTGGGAACGTGACCTTACAACTGACAGATTAAGTGTCAAGAATAAAATTCTGTCTTGCAGCACAGAAAAAGACAAACTGAGTGGCTGCCTAAGAAGATTACTGGCCCTGACCTTTATTTGAAGCACTGTGGCTGGCTGTTCCCAGCCCAGACAAGTTTTATAAGTTTGGCTCACCTCGCTGTCCTTTCCACCCAGAAGCAAGTCTGAGTTTATCGAGCGGTGGCATACAAGGACAGGCGTTGTTTGTGTGTGTATGTGTGTGTGAGAGAAAGTGTGGTTTTTGTTTATTGGTTAAATAAGTGAGGCGGACAAAGTGCAGAGGGTAGAAAATGTGTACCCGAGGATCTGGAGAATGTCATGTACTTAGATTTATTATGTGACAAGCGTAATAAAAGCGCTGTCTGAATTGCTGTTTTTGTGAATGTCTTTGCCTTATTCTGGATTTCTATTCCTCTGCCCCTCTCTTTTCTCCATGCCTCTCTTTCGTCAACCCTCTTAGAAACCAGGCGATGAGGAAGAAGCTCATCTTATACTTCAAGAGGAGAAATCATGCTCGTAAGCAGTGGGTAAGTAGAGAACTCAACATTTTTGACTCTCTGCTGAGACTCTGCCCATGACGGATGACTAGTGTGAAACTGGGCC
Source organism: Sander vitreus (assembly GCF_031162955.1). NCBI lineage: Eukaryota > Metazoa > Chordata > Actinopteri > Perciformes > Percidae > Sander > Sander vitreus. Next base: position 5,954,942 of record NC_135859.1, read on the forward strand.
AGCTCCTCCATGAAGAAAGTAGCCATTTTAGGCAGACCAAAGAGGAATAGAGCTCTGGGCTTTTGGTACTCTTACAGTGCCCTGCCCACAGTCATCTGAAAAAACACAACAACCTAGATCTGTTTAATTCACTGTCAGCCAAGCACTTATAATGAGCATTGTACAGGGTTAATCTGTGCTCTTACCTGCCAGTGATTGAGGGAGACTGAGCCAAAGAGCATGACTATTAATAAAGCAAGGATCAATGGGGTGAGCGCTTATGCTACAGCCAGCAGACATCTTAAAACCAACTGGCTTGACAGAAAATTGTTATCATGTCCACAGTTTTACTACGAAATGATCCACAAGTCGGAAATGTGATGGGGAAAATAGTTTATTTAACTGCATCCAGCCTCTGAGATAGTGCCAGCAACAAACTTTCACAGCTCTGCACAAAAGTTCAACAGTTCAAAAGCAGCACCTGTATCAGAGCCTGAGTCGTGGGCGAGTGTCCAGCCTTCTCTCGTGTTGTCTGATTAAGGGGGAGGTAGCTGCTTGTGGGCGGAGTGGGGGGGAGACATCACCTTGGGGTTTATGAGCCCACTGAGGGGCCGTGTCTCCAGCGTGTTTAATGGTCCGCTTTACAGCATGCCTGTGAGGAAGCTGGGAGGAACGGCGGCCTGTCGTCTGGTAGAGACTGCCCATAGAATACCAACATATTTCTTTGCCCCTCTGAAACATGTAGATGTTCATGGTGAGACACAACAATCTCTGCGCTTTTGGCGATGTCTTGCTTTATCAGTAACTGTTAAATGTTCTGTAATTGTACTACCTTAAACAGTACGGTCCATTAATTTTGTGTCTTTAGATCAAAGGCAGACCTGCATCAAAGCCAGAAAGAGAGAGAGTTGGTATTTAAGCAGATCTGCAGTGGTTTGAGATCTTTCTTTCTGTGGTGCTTCAGGAACAGAAATTTTGCCAGCGCTATGACCAGCTGATGGAAGCCTGGGAGAAGAAGGTGGAGCGCATCGAAAGCAACCCGCGGCGCCGAGCCAAGGAGAGCAAGGTGCGGGAGTACTACGAGAAACAGTTCCCAGAGATTCGCAAGCAAAGAGAGCTGCAGGAGCGCATGCAGAGGTGAGGTCACAACAACAGGCAATCTGTGATTGTTCAACAGTGTAAAAAGCGGCCTTTGGTGTTTTTTGTCTCCTCCGTTGGAGGCAAAAAACACCATCGAGCGTAAAAAGCACTTCATTTCTGGAACGGTCTTAATCAATTTGATTTAGTGCCTAGTTACTAGTTTTGAGTGACATGTCTTTATTTCTCCTTTTGCAGCCGTGTTGGGCAGCGAGGAGGTGGGCTGACCTCTTCTGCAGCTCGCAGTGAACATGAGGTCTCCGAGATCATTGATGGAATATCAGAGCATGAGGTAAGCTCTTCTGTTAAAGATGGTTTGCCCCTCCACTTCCTCTTCCAGCAACATTTAGGGTGTATTCACACGATCACACTCTTGAAGTTCAAATTGCTATGGTCGCCAGACCATCTGGTTGTCTGATTGGGTTGAGTGTCCCACACGCCAAGGTTGGCACTGCTACCAGGGATGAAACCGGAAGTCTCTGAGCTAGTAGAACAGAACTTAATTAGAGATGCCCCCGAGTTTGTGCTGCCGATACCGATTGCTGATCACCAATGAACCAAATAGACAGATAAGCGGCCAATACAGATCATTTTGTTTTGTTATAGCTGAATTACAGTATAGGTCCGTTTGTCAGCTTTGTAGTGTATTGGGATCTCCACCAGGTGGCAGCGTAACCTGTGGCCATAGAGAATGTGAAGTTAACATAATTTATTAAATTGCGCTTTTGTGACTGACTGACGACAATCAGCTTGTTGTGCTAGCCTCAGCACGTGTTGCTAACGGTGTACAGCTAATATAAGTGTGGGCGGAACTCATGCTTGTGAAATTAAGAATACTGAAATCGGCGACTAGTAAGCATTTTTAAGCATTACTACCAATCTCCCGATTGAGTATTTTTACTAAATATTGAACCATAAACATCGGCGGCCGATCAATCGGAGCATCCCTAAACCTTAAAATGTAATATATATGCAAATGAATTGAGAACACACACAAACACACAAAATATATTTATGAATATTATATTTATGAATATTATTTAATTTCACTTGCAATACTTAGTATAGTAATAAAGACAATAGGAACAACATCATAAAAACACAGCCTGCATGAATGTGACTCAAGCCTTCTTAACGGCAACATAGTTTTGTTTCAGAGGCATATGCCACTCAATATTGGCATATAATACAGCTGTTATACAGATGCTATTGTATGCCACTGGAACATTTGTAGTAGCTAAGCTAGCAGGGCCAGCCAAAGCTAAATACTAGCTCTTTAAGGCCACCACAGCCCAGCAGTAAACACTGCAGCACAGCTGCTTTCAATTGAAATGCTGCCAAATCCTTGATAGTTTCTGGTGGTTTTCACGGCCGGTCACTTTTTTTTTTTACAGTCAAACCCCCATTTGTCTTTCCTCTGTTAATAACACGGGTGGTCGGCACATAGCATCAGCTGTTGGTGCAACCGTAATTATCGTCTGTGTACTCGTCCACTATATACTGTAATAGTTCTATGATGAAACTAAACTGTGAGGCAGATAATGGTAAACGTCAGCATAGGATACAAAATCACATCCATGTAATAGCCTGCAAATTTAGCAGCTTTTGGTGAAGTTTCAGTGTCAACACGTGTCAGTCTTGTCTAAGGAAAGATTTTTAGCAATTTTCCAAGCCCACTGAGGAAAATTGGCTTGGCTTGACTTCATACAAAAACTCACACATTTTACGCCCAATTGAAACCAAATATGGCTACCTGATTAACGTACACAGTTAAGCTACTTTCAATAAAAAAAACAAAAAACATTATACATCCAATTATACTTTTCATGAAAATTGCAAAGACGTTGACTGACCTCACCAGATAAATGTCTTGCTTATCATAGATAAGATAGATAGTTTTGCTAGGCTTGAGATGTCAGACTCTTACAATGTGAGCCACTGCTTTCAGTGTTAAGAATAAGTGGTAGAGGCCCAAGCTCTGAGCAGACATTGCCTTGACCTGTTCCTCTAATGTCAGCCTGGTCCCATTAAGCTGAGCAGTGTGTCCAGTTGGGTTGTCTTTTCTCATCTCAAGAAATGCTTTCTACCTTCCTACCTCCTCAAGACATCACAGCGAGATATGATCTTTTTTTATTAAAGATTTTGTAATGGTTGTAAATTGAAGAGCGACAGGAAAGTGAAAGTTTACATTTGACATGCCTTAGCCTGCTAAGCCAACGGGACACCCTGAACTTCGTCTCCTGTCTTCTAAATCTTGGGCAGGCTTCATATAGTGCATGTCAACATGAGCACCATGTTGTCAGACAGTTTCCCTCTCGAGACCAACCCACTCACTCCAGGATGTTGGTTTCTGTGTGTGTCTTGTGTGTGGCATTTGTGTTCGCCAGAACACAGAGAAGCAAATGCGGCAGCTGGCGGTCATCCCTCCTATGCTGTTTGATGCTGAGCAGCAACGCATCAAGTTCATCAACATGAATGGATTGATGGATGACCCCATGAAGGTGTACAAGGACCGGCAGGTTATGAACATGTGGAGCGAGCAGGAGAAGGACACTTTCAGAGAGAAGTAAGCACAACACTTCAGTAAAGTCACGATGGACATAATTTCTTCTTCTTTGAATAGAAAAACATCTCCTTTTATCCTTTCCTAGCAGCTAGATTGGCTTTCGTTGATCAAATATGCACCTAAAAATAGTTTTTGACAGTAACATTTTGGCATTTGGCTTTGGCATTTTGCACCTAGAATGCAATGTATGAGCAGTAATTTTTAGCAAATCCCATATTCTCCTCCAGCTCCATTCTCATTTTGCAAACAAAGTGATCGAGAGCTTCTTTTTAAGCAACAAGATTAATGGTATGTCTTGTACTCCCTGTAAAGTATGTGTGATGGATAAAGGGTCAGCCGGTTGTTGGTAAGGAAGTGACTCTTCCCCTTTCGTGAGAAACAAGAGGAGGCGTTTCAGGCTGCCAAATTGGATCAAACCCACACAGTGAAATCAGTGGCTTTAAAGTCTACCCTCATGCAATAGGAAGAGCGTCAGTTTCCTTTTCTAATAACTTTGATCCCAAACATTCATGAAGATTTGTGATTTAGTGATTGGCTGGTGTAATTTTTAAAATATTAGATGCCACGTTTTTCTTGATTTAGGATTAATGCAATAGATGTAGTATACCTCTAAGATAAAAAAAAAATGAATAAAAAAAATAAAATCATCAGCAAATGCCAATGATTTTGAGTCATTCCATTAGCAGGTTGCTAAATTGTCCTTGTTCTGCTCCCACAGGTTCATCCAGCACCCCAAAAACTTTGGTCTGATTGCGTCTTTTCTGGAGAGAAAGGTATTGATTAATTTTCTTTTTCATGTGTATTTCTGGGTGATCAGTCATGATTGTTAAAAAAACCCTCATCTCTTTCATGTTTCAGACGGTGGCGGAGTGTGTGCTCTTTTACTACCTGACCAAAAAGAATGAAAACTATAAGAACATAGTGCGGAGGAACTACAGACGCAGAGGAAGAAGCCAGGTATTCTCACCTTTCAAACTAATGGTTATAAAAGATCTCTACTTTACATCAAGACCCAACCACACAACAAGTTTTGTAAGCCTGAAAATCTTAGGGGCCTCACTACAGTTATTAAAAAAAAAAAAAAAGTCTCCTTTTGCTATTGCTAGGCAACCAAAAAGGCAGCTGCAATCACTTAGCTAAATACCACTCGCTAGTTGGCGAAAAACTTGTTTTCCATTTCAGCCATTACCCTTCAGCTCCAATGCCATTCTCTGTTGTCAAACAAGTTTGGCAGGAAAACCCTCTATTAACTCCCCCCTATTGTTCTTTTGTACAGTCAATGTAACATTAAAAAAGCCACTGATTTTATTCGGTTGGACACCAGAGACATTTTTTCTATGTGGAATATTGAATATGTTTTGACTTTGGGTGCACAGTGCGCTGTGCAAAGCATACGATGGAGATAAACGCGAGGTATCTGGCGCACTAAAAGGATTTAAACTCTTTGAAAACTACTGAAAACGGGGCATTGAATTGGTTATAATGTGTCCTGTATGCACAGCCCTAATCTCACTACCAACACTGGAGCTCTAGTGACTTCTTTACAACACAGTGAGGTAGTCTAAGCCAACGAACTCCCTTGATGAATAGTTCAGAAAAACGCCGAAGGTCATACAGTTCACTAATCAAGTGCCACAATTTGCTCAACCCCATCATGTCAGCACTATTTCCATACTGACTTTTTATTTATTTATTTTTTTAAACACAGGTCATTTCTATTGCTAAAGAGCTACCAGTTATTACTTAGCCTCAGATCAGGTGCTAGCTGTGAAACTTCATGGTGGCGGGCGCTAAGGAAATGGCACATTCATTTTCTGGCGACCTTTTCCTGTTGGTACAAGGAGGGTGTCTCTTCATCTTTCCTGAATGAACCTCCGTTCATTATCTGGCGCTTTGCTCCACATCTCTTGAGTAGCAGCTAGCATTAACAGCTTGCAGTCACAGAGGGAGGTAGCTACAGAGGATGAACAGAAAGTGCAGTGCTATATGTTAGAATGACTGCAAATGCAAATGGAGATTACATTTGGCGAGATGGAGGGGATAAGTAATGGTTTAAGGCAAATGTTAATGTGTTTCCAGCCTTACTGAGCCTTTTTTCCCTCACAGGGCTGTGGTGGGGTGGCTGCTCTGCTGTTTTCTTTAACTACACTTTCTGCAGCACTGGCCCTAGGTCAGCTTGAGGCATATGTAGACGCAGTGCTAACAGATCTTTATAGTTTCGCTGGATAGAGATTATTAGGCTGGGGGAAGGGGGAAAAAAATGAACTGCAAAGGGAGGGAAAGGACATTAGTGATATTTTGCAGGTAGCTCCTGTGAAGAAAAGGTGCATTTTGTTCTTGCTCAACTCCCTGCCATCTTGCTCTAATCTCGCTTTATTTTGTGGTCTCATTTCCTGCTCATTCTCTTGCTCTCTCTCTCTCCTAACTTTGTCTAAATTTGCATCCTTTTTATGTTCCCTTGCCAGAAACCACTTGTAATGTCTTTTTATAAAGCAGATATGTAGTAAAAAGATCAACAAAAGTTAATATTCTTTGGATGAGCATTAGCCCACAGACAGCAACTGCAAATACTGCAAATAATAAAATAAAGTAGAAGTTCTGATCAGTTTAATTAGGTTTGCTTGGTCAATATTAAGCCGTTTTGAAGTTTTTTGTGGTCGTACCGAATATCAGTACTAATCTGAACTCTAGCCCTAAAAGCCCAGACAGACAGGAAATTGGTAAGGAAGTGGTTCTGGGTGCTTAAAGAGCATATTTCGGAACTTTCGTATCCTGTTTTGTCGATGCAGAAAATGAATAGGAGTTTTGAGGTTCGTATCTATTCTGTACTTAAAACAAGTGAAACAAAGTTCTTCTCAAATGTCAAAGATTTGTTTTTTGCAAACATCATGGTGGTCTGTTGTGTTATCTCAGTCAGACATCATACCATCTGCAGCTGTGTGCCAAACGTACATTTGTCTGAATAATGTTTTTGTTAGTGCCTCCTCCCTCACTGTTGGCAAACAGGCAGAAAATGTACATGGTTGTGGCCGGGTTTGCTCAGTGGGTAGAGCAGGTGCACATATACTGCATGTCTTCCCCCTCTCTCTCCCCTTTCTCACCTAGCTGTCCTGTCAAATTAAAGGCAGAAAAGACCAAAAAATAATCTAAAAAAAGACTGCAGATGTGAAACTGTCACTTTCTATAGTGAACAACATTGCAAAATGATTCAGGTGGTCCTTTTTTATGTTTGTGTCCACTAGTGCTGTCAGTTAAACACGTTATTAACGGCGTTAATAACGTGTAATAAAAAAATTGACGGCGTTAAAATGGGTTTGTGTTAACGCCGTCAATTTTTTTATCGCAAGATTAACGTTCTTTTTGGCATAGCAAACTTTGTAGTTTTTTTCACATGCTGTTGCAAAAACTAGGAACGTTAGAAAAACTACAACACCACACCGGATCTAGCTAGACCGGAAGCAAAACAACAGACACACTTGTTTGGGCTTGTGAGCTGGCCAAAGAGTAGTACATACCTGCAAACTAGTCGGGGGTGGCGGGGTCCGAGATCCGGTGCTAATACGGCACGACCGTTATCTACCGGACCGAATAGCAACGCGGATTTCCGTGCCTTATTTAGGTGCCACTTAAATGCCTGCGCTTCTCTCTGATGCTCCGAAAACGGACGTTAGAGGGAACTGAAACATCGCCGCACAGGACGCTAGTCAACACTACACTTAGCAGCAGCTAACGTTAGCCTACCGTTAGCTAGCAGCTGGAGTAAACACGGTTAAAATGCTGACAGCTAAACGGTGTGACTGTATTTCACTGGAGAGGATTCTAACGCCAGACTGTAGCGGACTCAGCCTCGCCAGCCTCATGGTGCATTCAAAGTTATTGTAAAATACCCTTTTCCCATCCAGTGTTTTTTTTAGATCAACTTTTTATTGTTTTATATTTTTTAACATGAAGAACAGACAAATACAATTGAACAAGGTGCTCGGTTTATATATAATTATTATATATAATCTCTCTCTCTCTCTCTCTCTCTCTCTCTCTCTCTCTTTCGGTTCAGGCACCGTTTTAAAAGTAATGTTGTATCATGTTGATAAGAGCATTAAAATGAGAAAAAATAATGGGGCAAAAAGAAATCAAGGGACACAGGAAAAATGTGCAATTAATTGCGAGTTAACTCAGAATCAGAAAAGGGTTTTATTGCCATGTACGTTTTTTAACACATACAAGGAATTTGTTTTGGTGTCGTTGGTGCACGTCACACTATTTTAATTGTTTGACAGCACTAGTGTCCACACATTGAAGTGTATGTGTCTAAGGTACATTGGCGACAGGAGAGGTGAGGGTGTTTGTTGGTAAGTCTGTGTGTCCAGTTATGTGGGATTATCTTTGTAACCGAGTGCCTCGTTGTTTCCGTCTTCTTCGCCACAGCACGGCCAGCAGCAGCAGCAGCAGCAACAGCAGCAGCAGCAGCAGCAGCAGCAGCAGCAACAAGTGCACCGGGGCAGCCAGGAAGAGAAGGAGAAGGAGGAGAAAGAGAAGGAGGCAGAGAGGGATGAAGAAAAAAATGAAGCTGAAGACAAGGAAGATGGAATGAAGTGAGCCACTTTTTAATACTGACTAAACCTTCCTGCAGAAATCGTGTCATTTGCATCGAACACTTTCTCAAAGTCTAAACATTTCTGTGCGCTGCAAAGAAAAGTTAACCTGCTGATTCATTGGAAAAGCACTCTGACGGAGTGAGAGGAAAAGGTGCTGCAGAGTGAAAACATTTCCTCCACATTGTATGAGCCTGACCCAGTACAGCTGCAACAATCTTCTCACTTTCCCCATTTCGCCAACACACAATTTAGAATTGTCCCAGATCAGGCTTCTGCAAATGGAGTAGGAGTAAGTTTTGGCTAGGGGGAGCGGATCTGGAAATCCAATCATTCTGTAACCCTTGAGCTCTTGCTCCCTCACCTCCAGCCAGACTTTCCACGTACGGCAAATTCAAGTGTCCATTTGTTCCCGCTATTAAAACTGCTGTTTTCCTGTTTATCCGTCTCCCCTTCCCAATAGGATGCCAACTGTCGGTTTTAAAATTCTGTGCTTATTTTGCTAGTCTGGGTTGTTTTTGATGGGGAAAAGAAGCACTGTGATTAACCTCGCTGCAAATTTGAAATGTCAGTGTGTAAGGAGGAGTGTGTGTGGGTGGGCGGGTAGCAGCAGCGGTGGAGGAGGGGGATGTTTTCAGGCACAGTGCCAGCAAAGGATGCAAAACAAATGGAATATCACTGCTTTCTAGTGCCTGGAAATGAATCGAGGTCATATGAGGTCAGGCTGTACACTCCAGTACTTTTAAGTAATAGCATGTCATATTTATTAGCAGCCGTGTCAGATTAAAAGATGATGATGAGGCATTGCTTACTGCCCCCCTGCTCTGAGGCGAGGCCAGGGGACTCCGGGACTGCCAGCACACCCTGCTGCCTGCCTGTCCCTGCCACAGCTGACTCGCCTATATTTAGAGTGCCACCGGCTCCCCTCAGCAAGATTAATCGTGCTGGGTGAAGATGAATGGAGGTGCAGTTGGTTCAAACTCAGTGGCTGTCTCCTGGCATGCCATTGTGCTGACACTCGATACATTATCTTGGGGAAAAATAAGAAAAAGCAGTGTCTGTATACACGTTCGCATTTTGTCTTTCAAGTTTGTGTTTCAGTCTGCAGCATTCTATCGTCACCTGTCCTCATGCAGACGAACATGTCTGTACCTAGGTTTGTGATGGTGACGTGATGGCGATTGACGTCATTTGAATTTCGTTTTTGGGACTGACTGAACAGCAGCACGGCCCATTCTGCGTCTGAGAAAATATTGTCAGTTTTATTTCACTAGTGAGATCTCCCTGAGCATACAGACCTCTATAAACCTCCCACAGCTCAGTTATAACGTATAACTTGACTCAGCCACACATTTCTCTGTTCTTGGCCGAGATGGACAGCAAAGTGTTTCCACTGCATAAATTAGCGAGCGGCTAGCGGTGAATTTCAGCCTGCATGCACGTTTTTTTTTCATCGTAACATTGTTGAAACAGAGCTGCAACACGTGTCTTTCAGTTTAGTCAAAGGCATTTATTTTTAAGGATTCTGTTGTCTTACAGTATTGAAAAGCAAAAAATCCGAATCCCAAAATTAAAAGCCAATAGCTACCCAACAAACGAATAGTCAAATATTCAGGTCTAGCCCCAAATAAAAGCACTGTGTTTTTTTTGGTCTAAATTATTAATATCAGTGTCCTGCAATGCTGCCCAAAAACTGGCACTGGGGACTGTGTATAGGGCTTTGACTCGTATGTCAATGAGCCAGCATATGTACACCTTCGAACACACCGTGTTTTCCCTTGCTGACCGTGTTGACATTTCTCAAACACAGGGACGACACCTCTGGAGAAGATGCAGAGGACAAAGAGCCCACTGTGGCTTTCAAGGGTCGACGCACAGCCAACAGCCAGGGGCGCCGCAAGGGCCGCATCACCCGCTCGATGACCAGTGAAGTGGAGGAGACCACCACACCGCCACTCAACAATGAGCTTGGTTAGTCTCAGCTGCACTGCAAACTAGTGCTAATTTGCTCCTCTGTCCGGTGTTATTTTATCATTCAAATAAATTTAGCATGTGCAATTGGAGAGGGAGATGTGGGTCAAATCGCAATAATGCCATCGCAATATCAGACATGACAGCATTACGATAATAAAAAAAAGCTAAAAGCAATAATGTAGGACAACATATTTTACAGCTAAGGTTTACAGATAAGAATTTCACTACCATCACGCAGGATTGACTGTCACCTTTGATCTAGTTGTGGCCTCCTGTCTCACTCCACAAGAGGGCACCGTTGTTCCTTTTGTCTTCATTCATTAGGGCTTGCACTTACTTTTTTGCCCAAGTGACACTCATAAATGGCATAACGACAAATCAATACAGTAAAATGTGTGCCTGCATGAGTAATGTAGTTTTAAATCCCATCTGTTGGCAAAAGACAAAAGTTTTATTTAAGGACAAAATATTCAGTGTGTCAGCAGTGTCTCTCCCCCCCCCCGCTTAGCTCTTTGTTTCCTCGCAGATGGTAAGTCAACCATGCACACACTAACACTCTTGCTGCAGGCTCTCAGGGATTTTTTTTTAATGTTTCAGCAGTTGTGTGTGTATATGCGGCAGTCGCTCCCGCAGCGCAGGTTTAGTCACAAGGAATCCCCAGGTGACACCGTTTGTTTCCCTACTGCTAGCAGTGCTAGCTGGCCCACAGTGCCCTTCACAGGTTCATATATATAGAGAACACAGAAGCACCGGCTCCCACTCCGCTGTCTGACAGGCAGGGCCAGGGTCGGCCTGGCGTATGGGCTGCGCAGGGAAAGAAGCCAGTTGTTATGTCTATAATCATTAACTGACTTCTCTCCTTGGATTTCCTGCTTCCTCCATCTAAAACAAACAGTCCCTAGCGACCCACGCTGCAGTGCCTCACTGGCAAGCAGCACAAGCTACCCTGCCCCCTACCCGCTTATTCTAATTCTCTCTCTCTTTCCTTTCCTCTTGTCAGTCACTCCCTAACTGACTTTGTGACAACTGCCCACTCCCCCCTCCTCCCGCCCTCTCTAACTTGGTGGTTCTCTATTAAACAGCTAATCTGGAGATGAATGAGAGCTCTCGCTGGACTGAAGAAGAGATGGAAACTGCCAAAAAAGGTAATATAGAATAAACCTTTTTTTCTCCATGTGAAGTATAACTTAATTCCATTGCTGTGTATTATAATATGTAGAGTCTGCAAAGGAAAGAACACTAGCGGCAGCTCAAGCATTGTTTTTTTTTTTTAGGCATAGACAAGTGATTTCCTGTTAGTGAGGCAGCAACTGCCACGTGCTGCTAGGTTGTTTCTATGCGTGTATGTGTCAGTCAGTCTGGACTGGGTCTGTTGCTCTTTGGAGCTCTCTAGGTCAAGGCAATCCTGTCTTTTTATCAAGCGGGCTGTAAAGTCTGCCTCTTATCAGCCAGCCCCTGCAAATGCAGCAGTCATTAACTCAACCTGTTTATTGTCTCTGACTGAAGATTACCCAGAGGCCTATGGCTGAGTCACAGAGGTCACTGACATTGTGCCCATTTTCCTAGCACCAGCGCTGTGTGTGAGTGTGTTTGACAGTGTTTGTTGCGTGCAGTCCTTGAGTCTCACATCCTGATATGAGCCCCTCACCTTCCCACTAATCTGTTTGCACCAGATTCGATCTGGTTCTTTTCTGTAGATTATTTTTTAAAATCGTCTTCTTAGGTGGCTTAGTACTATCTTTGTCAAGTCCTGCTTTCTGTTCTTGACTCAACAATTTCATTGCAAGACGGCTGCATTGTGGCCATTCGTAGATGTGTTATCTTGCTTTGTGTAACTCTCAGTTCTGCTTCTGACTAACTTAACATGTCCTCCCTTGTAATCAACAGTGGATAAAGTGCCTCTTGCAAGCAGCTATCAGCAGCTTGAGCGTGGTATTGAAACCACATTTGGTCATCCTTTATCGCATCCGTCTCATGCTGTGTGTCTGTGTGTGCGGTGTCTCCTGCAATTTCGGGTTTGTGTTTTGCGATAACTGGCGCTGGACTGGTTTGAACACAGTTCCGTGTAGTAATCCTGGTTAATGTCTACAGTTCCATTCTCCTGCAGCGGGATTAGTAGGGCTCTCCATCCCAGAGGATTAGCCTGGCAGCTTGGTGGGAGCAGGGCTTCTATGAAGGGCTTATGTAACCACAACCACAGCACCCCAGCTTCAGTCCTGAGGGCCGAAGAGGAGGAGCTGCTCTTGCCGTTTTTCATCAGATCTAACAGCCACCCTCACACCTGCCAAAAGGGATTCCTCCCCCCCAAGTATTGAATACACCTGTCAAGGTGCTCTCCCTTGCAGGTGCTTGACATGTATATCTTTTAAAGAGGCTTAGGTGTCCTGATGCTAATGTGTTTACCCCCTTGAGCTAAACAGATCCGAATAATGGCATTTATAGTGCCTGGCAGGACATCGGCATTCCAGCAAGGCAACGCCAGCCAGCGCTGCCTTCGAGGATGGCATTGCCACACTCAGAGATAGATCACTCTTGTTTTCGATGCTCATACATGGGACAGCCAGTCTTTGTAAAGCCTCTCTTTTAAACCCACTATGTGTGTGTGTGTGTGTGTGTGCGTGTGTGTGTAAGATATGTGTAGAAAAAGGTTGTGTCTGTGTGCACTTGGTCCAAGCAGTGTGTGTGTGTTTGCATGTGCGCCCTTCTTGGCTGGCGTTTATGTAAGTGCACTAATCTGGCAGGCTTTGCTTGGGTGCAGGCAGTCAGGCAGCTGGATAATGGCCCCTGCTCTGCTTTGCTGAAAGAACCCATTTAAAGGAGCAGCAGGTAGAGAATGGCACATTATTTTTTTTTCTGTCTTTCTCCTCCACTGTTGCTCTATCTCCGTCTCTCGTTCTGTCCGTCTCCCTCGGATGGGAGATGGCAACGGCCCAGATTGGCAAGAGCTGTGGAAGATTTGGCAAGCGCCTCTTTCCCCCACTCACTTTGTCTCTCCCTTCACTCTGTGTTGTTATAGACTGGAGAGAGGTCACATTCAAGATGAAAAGCAGGTCAGTCAGGAAAAATGTGAAAGCCTTTATGCTTTCTCATGGTATCAACATCAACTCCCCCCTCCTGTCTCTCCCCTCTTCTCTCTTTGCTTACTCCCCACTTCTGTATCCTTTCCTTTTCTCCATTGTCTCTCTGGCTCAGTGGCTCTGCTCTCTCTCTATATCTTTCCTCTCTCTCCGGGCTGCTCTCTCTTTCTCTGCTCGCTGTTTACTCTTGGACTGCCTGAGTATGTGTTTGCGTCTGTGTGCTCGAGTATTAACAAGAGAGACAGAGAGAGAGAGGGTTCGAGTGAGTGTTTACTCACTCATGCGTTTGTGTGTGTGTGTGTGTGTGTGTGTGTGCGTGCCGCGGTGCCTGCTGGCAGACTGAGGTAGGGGGAGGGACGGACCGAGTGAGGGAGGGAGGGGAAAAAAAAAAGAGAGATAGAGGAGAGATCAGATGAGGGGAGAGAGAGGCTGAGCACATAGCACCGCCCCACAGTCCCACTTTCCTGTGGAAGTCTTCCCAGACAACCGCCATTGGGGAGAGACACGGCAAAGAAGAACAGACCAGCGCTCACCGAAGCACAGGGAGTACAGAGTGAGGGAAAAGCAGGGGAGAGGCCAGGAGCATGTGCTGTTTTAGAGCATGTCAACCTGACACCGGCTCAACTATCAAGCCAGCTGGCAGGAAGAGCGCAGAGTCTGAGCTGTTTTCATCTCCTCTGCTTTGGATCGGAAGGCCCAGCCCCGAAGAGCTTCCCGGCTGGCCCTGTGGAGATCAGATACTGTAATCTACTGCAGGGCCACGAGGCAACGGCTGGAGTGACAGGCATGTGACAGACAGGAACAACCACTTTCTGGCTGCACCAGGTGTTGATTGGACTTTCTCTGGGAGGAGCTAATGGAAATACAGTGTCCTGATTGGCTGTGAGGCTACCATCTGCTTCAGTATCGCTGCTGCTGATTGGATGTTTGTTCCATGTGTGTTGCTCCAGCAACTAAGGCCCCAAGTTAACCCGAGCTGCTTAGGGATTGTGCTTTGTGTGCTTGCATACATACGATGGAATAAACTGGATGTAGCTAGCGGTCATAACTAAGTGACCTTTGACTTTTCAGTAAATTACTTGCATTGTTATTGCTTCAGGTTCAGTGGATGCAGCAACGTGTTTGTCTTGCTTGTTTGAATGGGTGTGCAATATTATGGCACGGTTTGTGTCGTCGTTTGTCTGAGCATGTTTGTGTGGAGGGATTTTGACGTGAAGGGCAGTCTACCCAGTCCTCCCCACTCGTGAGACGGCTGTAAAAGGTTAATAGTTGTCGGCCATGTGTCTCAGTCCTCTTGGAGCAAGTCGGACTGGTCGGTCCTCTTTTCTTCCTTGGAGCAGCTGTCCTAGCAATGCCTTTTAGTAGCAGCGATGAATATTTCAACTGAAAAACCTCTTTACACTTGACAGGTTGTAGGTGTGCAGCAGCTTTTAGACACCAGCAGCTCAGACCTGAAGATCACCTCTGCTTGTTATGGCAGTTCTTTTTATACTGGCATTCATAAATTCTCAGCATGACAGTGAATATTATAGGTCTTCTCACATCTGCTGGATGAAACACAGCTTTAGCAAAAGTGTATTTTTTAATCAGTAGATAAGTGTGACAGAGACTTTTCTGGGTAGTTTATCATTTGTAGGTGACTTGTTGATATGTATCTTCATATCTTGGTTATGAGTTGTCCACATACATAAATATAGCCTTGTGAATAATACCCTAGAAGTTAAACTTGTCAACTAATAGACCAGCTTTTATTGCCGCTATTACTTATTAATAGCATTATGCAATAGAGCGCTGATTTCAGAGTCAGTCGCTCTGATTAATACGAAAGTTGAAATTACAGAGCTGTAAACAGCTGTCCCTTCCTCTCCTTTGGCTCAGACTTGTGCTTGTTGTCCTACTCCCTCCATTAAGCGATGAGATGCAGAGACCTCTGAACCCATGTCCAAGGTTATCCCAGGAGGTGTTGGCTCTGTGCCTGTTAATAGCACCCACCCCTCCTCACAACCCTTTAAGAGACCTGTCCTGTTGCCAGGGCCTGTCAGACTGGCACAGGAAACAAGTGGGTGGTGTAAGCTAAGCCTCTTACAACACACACTGTTAATGAGCTGCCTTTAGCTAACAGCAGACTCTGGGGGGGGGGGGGGAAACACCAGTGCAAATTCTATTCTTCACTGACTTGCACTTACACACTGACTTCACCCTAGTACATCTCCTCTTTTAGCACACATGCACTGAACGTGTGTGTGTGTGTGTGTGTGTGTGTGTGTGTGTGTGTGTGTTGACAGGTTGATCTATCACAGCTCTGGCCCAGCGGGTGCCTGTAGACTCTTGTGTAAGGACAATCATGTGGTTGACTGAGTAAAGGACCAGGGTTTCTTGGAACTGGGTCACATCAAAGTCAGTCAGAATATGGCACCCAGTGACCCCAGTTGAGAGAGTTGGTGATGTCATTGGTATGACTGACTATTCAGCCACCTCTCCCCTCTCTCTTACTCCTTCACTCTGTTTCTCTCTCTCTCTCTCTCTCTCTCTCTCTCTCTCTCTCTCTCTACTTAGGAATCAAATGGCATCAAGCCACGCTGCTGCTGGGAGAGTGGGACTGTCTATGTTGCATTGTGAACTAAACTCCCAGGCTGTGCTACAGTTTTGACAGCTGTATAGAGACAGATGTTTATGGCTATTGACTTACCATAGAGAGACTTCCATACTGTGCACTTGAAGAGATTGTGGTTGGAGATATTGATTATGGTACATAAACCAAAATGGCAATTACATTTACAATCTTTACAACAATTGCATTTTACGCAGCATAGCTTCCTTTTTTTTTTTTTAAACAACTGCATAGAGAATATCATTTGATATGGAGTAGTCGTGCAAGGCCACATGTGAACCATGTCTGGCTGTCTTTGTTCCTGTCCTATCCTAATCTCTCTGCCTGTCCATCTGTTAATTCCAGGCCTTCTCCAGTATGGTAGGAATTGGTCTGCCATCGCCAAGATGGTGGGATCAAAAACCGTGTCACAGTGCAAGAACTTCTACTTCAACTACAAGAAGAGGCAGAAACTGGATGAGATTCTGCAGCAGCATAAAATGAAATCGGTAAGCACAGGGACAGTTTTTGTAAATATTTGCTCCACGTGATGCTGACAAAGGAAAGTCATTCATGCTTTTTGTGCACAACCAAGCCATAACATTGTTTCTGTTTTATCTTCTGAAGATCTTATCTGAAGATGTTTGTGCCCCGGGCTGTTTTTATTTAGTGTGTTTGTTTTGACCCAGGAGAAGGAGCGAAAGGCCCGCCGTAGGGGCAAAGCCCTGCAGAATGAGGAGACCAGTGCCCCGTATACAGCAGAGGAGGAGGAGATGATGGAGGGTTCAGGAGCCAGTGGCAATGAAGAGGAGGCCCCTGAAGATGGAGAAGGTACATCAGTTTACTTCTCTATACGGTTTGATTTTACTTCCATTTATCAATTGAGGGGTTTATCTTTTTGAGCATTATAAATCTTTTACAGTTTAAAATAGACTGCCGTTTTATTTTGGTGTATACTAGTTGTTGCTGTGTATCTGGTTTATTTTGTTTATGTACTGAGTAAAGCAAAATGGATGCCTTTACAGGGCTAGATAATATGTACAATGCCTGTACACTATTAGGTTCAACTATACCATTACATGCAATCAAATATGACCGATCTACCACAAATACTACCTTTTTATGAAGCCTATAATGGCCAGTTGTTTAAACATTCCGAGCGGTGTTTATTATTGAGGTCGTAGTTGGTGGTATTGTAGTGGACTGCATTATATTGAGGATTTATAAAAATTTTAACCCCTCATATTTGAAAATGGGGTGGGTAAAACATTAGAGACACCTTTCGATGTAATGTAGTTGAGTTTATTTATGTTTATTTGTATAGGAATGTTGCATAGACCTATGCCACACACCACAGGAGTCATAGTGTGAGCTAATTTGCAATGCACATCCTTAGATTGACCTTTAGTTCAACACCACCGCAAACTACAGTCTTAATAATACACATATATTTAAATGAATACCTCTTTGACAGTGTCCGTCAAAACTCAACAGTATTATCTTTGTAATGCCAGAATCTATGGCTGAGCTGTTGTATTGGATTGCATTAGATTGTTCAGGTATAGCCAGTGTTGGCGACTTGGCGGCTAGATTTTGCGACTTTTCAGACCCTCATAGCGACTTTATTTCTAAAAAGCGACTAGGGACAAATTTAGCGACTTTAGACCACCAGGGAGAAAGCAAGCTATATTATATTGTAATTAATTTCCATTCATGACGCTCAGAGTAATCGCAGTCCACGGCTCTTCTGCCAACAGCACGGGGTCTCTCTCTCTCTTTCCTTCGGCCGTGAGCAGCAGGCAGTTAGCCAACGCAGCCACTAAGCTTTATGCAAATGAGACATGGTGACGTCAGTAATGTGCAAATGAGTATATGATGTAATTTAGCGACTTTTGGAGCTAGTGCTAGCTACTTTCATTGGGAAAGAGTTGGCAACACTGGGTATACCTAATAAAATGGCAGCTTATATAATGCAGTGTACCAGCGAAACTCTTTTAGCTCCCCGTTAGCTTGAAGAATCATGTTCAGCAATGACAAACAAAAGCATTCTGAAAATCCTGCTGTAGGTTGTTGATAGAAGTAGACTGTGTAGACTGCACTTTATCAATGTGCAGAAGCCTCGGGGGGCGGGGGGGAATTTCGTCCGTCATCCCAATTGGTTTTGTGTTCCTCCTTATTGTACAGTGAAACCTGATTAGGTAGAAGACTGGCACTGTGAGGAATCTGGTTTAGCAGAAAGAGGTGGGGAAAAGATGAAAGGGAAAAAAAGACAAGGAGATACATGATTTACAGTGTAAGCCCAGTCTTGTCTTCTGATCTGCGCTTCTTTTTGTCCTCTGTCCCTGCCAGGTGGAGCCAACAACAGCTCTGACACAGAGAGCTTGCCCTCGCCACACTCATCAGAGGACAGCAAGGCTAAGGAGGAAGGCTCAGGCAGGTCCAAGGCCAGCTCCAGCACCGGGGACAAGGAGGCGTCCGGGTCAGACATTGGCCAGGCAGGGGATGAGAAGCCTCCAGTCAAGGAAGATGGAGAATCGGCCATCAAGCAGGAGATAAAGACTGAGACAGGGGAGCCCAACAAAGAGCAGCTGCAGCCAACACCACCCAGCGATGCCATAGATAAAAAACCTTCTACAGCAGAGATGGAGGAAGTCAAAAGCTCCACCAAGAGCTCCAAGAAGCACCAAGGGTCCCGTGGGGACAGTGACTCTAGTGCCACTTGCAGTGCTGATGAAGTGGAGGAGACAGACACAGACAAAAACAGGTAAGAGCTTGTAGCAAGAGAAATAGTGGAAATAAGATTGTTTTTCTCAGGTATAAAAAAAGATAAGAACATGAATTTCCCTTCTTTTTAAATTAAAAATGATGTTATACTCTATATATATATATATATATATATATATATATATATATATATATATTATACAAATGACATCATTGGGCCTGCTTAAAATTCTTAGTGTCAAAGGGCTTCTGGTTTTTGAGTAGTGGTTTACTAGGTGTCCTACTCTGGTCTACCACAGCAGACATCAGAAAATAAAGCAGTGAGGGTTTTGAAGTGTTATTAGTTGCCTAGCTACACTGTACAGCAGGGAAGCCATATTTGGCAAGCCACTTGTGTGTATACAACAGGTTGCCATGTTGCTCTTTTCTACCAACCAGAGAGTTTATCTGTACTTTGTATGAATGAATATATATATAGTGCATATAGAGGGGTGTGTGTGTGTGTGTGAGAACTGGGTGTCAAAGTGCGTGGGAGGAGTGATTAGTCTTGTTTGCATGGTATTTGTTAAATTTTTTCCATGACAGCAGACTGCGTGTACTGGCAGAGCTGGGGGAAAAGCAGCTCTCTCTGCCAAAGCAAACAAAGGGAGGGTGTGTGTGGGGGTGTGTGTGTGTGTGTGTGCGCGCGCGCCGTGCATGTGTATACACACTTTTGTGTTGTTGTGCATTAAAGTGTGTGTCTGTCTGTGATTCAGAGTATAGTGTGTGCTTTCGACAGATGTGTGAGACATGGATATGGATTTTTATTTGCAATTTGTTTCCACAGTCTCAGGCTCTGTCAACACACATCCTACATACACCGAGCAGCCACAACATTAAAACCACTGACTGGTAAAGTAAATAACATTGATTATCTCTATTCAATGGCACCTGTCAAGGAGTGGGATATACGGGTCAGCAAGTGACCAGTTAGGTCTTGAAGCTGATGTGTTGGAAGCAGGAAAAAGTGTGAGGATCTGAGCAACTTTGACAATTGTGTCGGCCAGAAGGTTCAGAGCATCTCCAAAATGGCAGGTCTGAACCGGCAACAGGGCCATGGGCACCAAAGGCTCATTGATGTGCGTAGGGAGCGAAAGCTAGCCCGTCTTGTCTGATCCCTCAGAAGAGCTACTGTAGCACGAACTGCTGAAAAAGTTAATGCTGGCTATGATAGAAAGGAGTCAGAACAAACAACGCATCGCAGCTTGCTGAGTATGGGGCTGCATAGCCGCAGACTGGTCAGAGTGGACATGCTGTCCCCTGTCCACCGCCAAAGGCACCTACAATGGGTATGTGAGTGTCAACACTGGACTATGGAGCAACGGAAGATGGGGGGGCTGGTCTGATGAATCCCATTTCTTTTACATCATGTGGATGGCTGGGTGCGTGTGTGGTTTACCTGGGGGAGAGATGGCACCAGGATGCACTATGGGAAGAAGGCAAGCCGGCGAAGGCAGTGTGATGCACTGCTGGGAATCTTTGGGTCCTGGCATTTATGTCGATGTTACTTGACACGTACCACCTACCTAAACATTGCTAAACTGTTGCAGACCAGGTACACCCCTTCGTGGCAACGGTATTGCCTGATGGCAGTGGCCTTGTCCGATCCATGGAGGCCCCACCTTGCAACTCGCAGGACTTAAAGAATATGCTGCTGCTAATGTCTCGCTAATGACGGGTTAGAGCTGTTTTTGGGCGGCACAAGGGGGGACCTACACAATATTAGACAGGTGGATTTAATGTTGTGGCTTATCGGTGTATATCTCACACACACACACACACACACACACACACACACACACACACACATCCCATGTATTCCTTCTTTTCTCCATATTTTGAATACTTAAATAGTTTAGTGAGTGAGGATTTGTGACTGTGCCGGTCTCCTGCGGGAATGGGTAGGCAGGCATGTGGAAACACAATCAGGACGTCTGCCCTCGTTTTCAGAAGATTTCTAATGCAATGCTGTATTTGGGATCAAGCAGGCAAAGAGAAGGCAAGAGAAGGCACTAACTTATTTCTGTCTCTGTGTGTGTAGAATGACTTCTCCACGACCAAGTCTACTGAACTACGCTCATGACGGAGTCATATCCTCCACACTGCAGAAGCCCATGGACCTGAAACAGCTCAAACAGAGGGCTGCTGCTATACCACCTATTGTGAGTCACTAGTTGAACTTTATGTTTCTCATTGTGTGTATTTTTCCTTTTTTCCCCCCTTACACATCACACAGCAGTTAAGTGAAGAGCATATCAACTTTTCCAGCCTTGGGAAGTGTATTTGACCCTGGTAGTGTTTTGAAACAGAAAACTGATTTGCCCATCTCTCTCACTATTGTGCAGTGGTATCAATGCTATCCCTGCCTCTCTGCTTACAGAGATAACAGTATAGCATGTGGAATTGTCAAGTCATGTTTGTATAAAATAAGCCAGCCAGATGCTGGGTGATGGGATAGATTGCTTTGTGGAGAAGAAATTAGATCCCAGGCATTAGTGATATTTTAGCTCACGAGGAAACAAGATATGTTTATTAGCTATCATGTTTATCTGATACTGTATGTGGCTAACCATATGTCAAATGCCAGGTATAAGTGTGCTTGTGTTATGCGTGTGGTGTGATTGTAACCTTTTTCTTTCCCTTTCATCCTGTGTGTAGATGCCAGAAGCCTCAATGCAGGGCAGTCAGCGGAGTGGAGGTGGCAAGGCAGTGCTGCCCCCCCACGCCCTGGCATTGTACCAGCAACAGATCACCATGGCTCATGGGGAGTCCTCTCAGGAGGTCAAAATGCAGCAGCAGCATCAACAGCAGCAGCAGCATCAACAGCAGCTTTCAGGCCAGCCAGGCAAACAGCAGCCCTACACCTCACAGGCAGACAGAGACAGGGAGGCTCTTCACAGCAGCAGTCCTCATATTCGCCCGCACAGCCCCTCCACCAGCGACAAGGATGGTACGCACACCTCCATCATGACAAAGAAACTTTTGTTGCCTACAGACTCAAAGTAGCCGACAAATCTGTTAAGTCACCAGTCATATTAATACTTCACGAGTCATATATTATGTAGAGAAGTATAGGATGTAAGCTGCAAAACTTACATCAAATATAGGAACCTCCCAGGATTTGTGTTTTTCCCATCCTATCATTTCCTTTCTGTATGATCCCTAATATTACTCTTCTGCTGGCTGTAGGTATGCGTGTATAACCTGGTACATTGCTAAAGTTGTCCATTTTAAAATGGGTATATGGAATCATGAGAAGAAGATTAGCACTGTAAATGAGGAGTCGTGTTAAAAAGAAAATGGAGGTTAATGAAAGTGCTGCATATTCTGCAGTTTTAGCAGCATTTGATCTAGTTTTACTTAGTTGGTCCTTGCTACATGCTCTAACCTTGAGTCTGTGTTCTCTAGTGTTTAGGGTATTCAAGTGTTTCTGGGACACTCGTGTAGAGGGAACTGATAAATGATCTGGTATTGCTATTGACCCAGAAGGGAATATAGTCTAGTTCAGTGCACTTACTGTGAGCATGTGGAATGTGAATCTCTGAGAGCACAGTGTAAGACTTTTAGCAATAGTCCAGACAAAGACAGATCTTTTATAACCAACTGGGCACAGCAGCTGTGATCTGTGAAAAGTACAGCGACCACTTTTTTCATGCATTTAAAAAAAAATAAAAAGGTTGTAAACAGCTCTTTATACAGTGCCTGACACAGAGGCAGGTGTAGACATATTTGCAGGCTACATGGTAGCTACTATTGACTAGCATTTGGCTGTTGGCGAATACACAAGTCACCTCAAGTGGTAAATATAGTTAAGTGTTTATGTAGTTACTGCATGTTTTTGTGTGAGAGAGAAAAGTCTGTGAGGATGCGATGATCTGTGGTGTGTTTGTGTCCCTTCAGAGCTGGAAGGCAACGAGAGGTGGTTACTGACCCTCCTGCAGGGATTAAGTAGGTTCACCCCTTGCCACACCATTCCCTTTTTAATTACACCTTAACCACACCACAGGGTGATCACCTCCTGTGTTGGATTTTTACTGTGTGTACTTTACAATAATTATTAGCAGTGGCTTGTTGTGTATGTTGGCGTATTAATTCAGTGGTGATATCACCCTGGCTGGGAAGTATCGCAAAGGGGCTCTCTATGCTCAATAGACAACAATGACATTGGTGTTGATGTTGTTGACAACAGTGACTGGTGGCTGAGGGACAGATTCTTGGATTAGTGGAGGCCTAGCTGAGCGCAGTGCTCTGGCCCTGACTCTGTGCGTTGTTGTTGCAGAAAGGTCCCGGGCTTTCTCTCCGCAAGGTGAAGCCAAGAAGCAGGCACTGGGCCCTGATGACCTGAGGACCTCCAACTTGGGTCGACCAGTGCTGTCCCGCTACCCCATGTCCCCGCGAGACATGGCCAAGATCAGTCACGACCAGCATCTGCTCCACTTCAACTGTGAGTCTTTTCTGTCCTCCCCGGTCTTTATATTCTTAAAAGCCTCAGTTGTAAAATAGATTATATATTGTATTAGGGGAACTTTGAACAATGCCTCCACTTTTCCTTCTGCCAAAACTCAAATAGTCAAATCTCAATCTCATAATCTCTCCTGCCTTCCAGCGTTCCAGCAAACAGGCCACCCCTCACTCCCTAATCTGCCACAGGACAGTGGGAGGCTAGCGGCAGTGAGGCCCCTCACCATGCCAGAGCCTCCGCCACTCATTTCCTCCACCAAGCCAGGAGGCTCCATCACACAGGTATAGCACCACACAAATGAAAACTAGGGCTTTTACTAGTTGGCGCACAGAAACCATGGAATTGAAAATTATTATTATTTTTGGGACTAGTACACTTTAATTTTTCTTTCCTGCAAGTTGCCATTCACTTCTACCACGCCTATCACAACTAATATTAAAGTCTGTTGCATCACCATAGACATGTCTTCCTCATTACTGTCTCTCCAAACTCTTATGCACTAAACAGTGCATTTTTATATTTCACAGTAACAGTTTTTTGTCAGATCGTTAATTGAACACAACGTTTCCTACTGCACCTGAAGGCATCTTCATTTCACAGAGAAAGAGAGAAAGAAAAGAGACGAGCGAGAGATATTGACTGTCATTGTTTTTTGGCTAAACATTTAGCTGTTCCCCAAACTCCCGGGCAGTTCAGGGCTTGTGTTTGGTGTTTTAAAACTTTCCTGTGGAAGGGATAGCGGCAGTGATGTTACTGTTTACTGGACGGGAAAACTCAGCGCGATGCGGTGTTGCGTTTCTCCATGCGCTTTTTTCTGCCATTTACTTCATCAACAAAGGGCTCTCACTAACTTTCAAAGGTTGTAAACTTATTTCCATTCGGAAGTAAACCCTTCTGCTTTTACCCCTTGATAAGTGCCAACTTGTTTTCCGTCAGAACAATTTGCACAGAAACCATGGAATTGAAAATTATTATTATTTTCAATACAATCCTAGTAGCTCACTTAGATATCCACCAAATAAAAAAAAGTAAGGCATGAATAAGAAAACCAACAATAGAATCTGACAGTTATTTTTACACTTGAGCAATGATACTGTATATCACCATTATGACCAAATACTTGTTTCTTCAGGGCACCCCAGTGCAGTTGCACAGCCCAGCTCATGGGTTGGACCATGGGAAGATGACCCCTACACAGATGGGGTTGTCCTGGATGGATCAGAGGAAAGTGGGTGAGTAAAATTGTTTTTTTGGGACTAGTACACTTTAATTTTTCTTTCCTGCAAGTTGCCATTCACTTCTACCACGCCTATCACAACTAATATTAAAGTCTGTTGCATCACCATAGACATGTCTTCCTCATTACTGTCTCTCCAAACTCTTATGCACTAAACAGCAGGTCCTTTCCCCGTGATAAAGCAGGAACAGTTGTCACCTCGCAGCTTGTCCTCTCAAGCTGACAACATGTCAACCCAGGGCTCGCCTCATGATAGTGCTGCTGGACGTGGTGGGTGGCTCAGTTCTTATTCTCTTATATTTGATTTCCATATACAGTAAGCTGGTGCTTTGCTTCTGCGTCTTTCCTTGTCCTGTGTCGTGGGTAAATATCAATGCATCTTGAAAAACGCTCCGATAAATTTTTTTCCAGGTTTTATTATTATTATTAGATTTTTTTTTTGCCAACAATCAAGATGCCCTACACCCTCTAATAACAAAGTCAAATCATGGGTTTTCCCACGTTTTGTTCAGCGCTGTCATGCTGAAAAGATTAACCTCTTCGGCATGACAGTGACCTGAGGTACTCAGCAAGGACCACACTGGAGTGACTTTGGGACAAGTCGCTGAATGTACTTGAGTGGCACAGGCTAAACTTAAATTTTATCAATTGAAAATCTGTGGGAAGTTGAGTTCACTGAAGCTCATCTAATCTGACAGAACTTGAGAGGATGTAAAGAATGGGAGAAACTGCCCAGTCGATGTGTGCAATGCTAGTAGCACTAGCAAACTCACCAGTGGTGGTACTGCCAGTGGTGCTTCAACAAAGTTTTCCTTTTTAAAATAAGTCTGGAGAACTTAATAAAGCCATGCTTAAATACATTTTATACGGCAAGCAAAAAAAAGTGATCGAAACCTGTAGCATTTGCTTTGATTCAAGCCGTGCTCCCATGTTGCATAACTTTTTTTGCAAACCTTTATTCCCAATTATTGTTAACATTGTGTTCCACTTTAACTACTCTTAATACTGCTTTCCTTTCTTATTGTCTTTACATACTATCTTTGCAGGTTCTATTCCAGCTGTTCAGGGGGGAAGTATCACTAAAGGCATCCCAGGGACCAGAATGCATCCAGATTCCTCAATCTCCTACCGAGGGGGCTCCATTACTCAGGTGAGCTCAGACCAGCAAAGTACTGTGAGTCTATGTCCTTGGTCCTTCTTAAACCTAATCTCTGACGATCCCAGTAGAGATTTGCTGTGGATACTTTTTTTTTCTACATAACTAAGCTGCACGGTGTACGCTTGAATAAAATTCAAGTCAATCCAACTTTGATATGTTTCAGAGCTCAAGTAACTTAACATTCAGAAAAGGTATCTGTTGGTTTAGACATATTTGATAAATCACTTTTTGTATTTATTTGGTTTGGTTTGTTGACATTCTTAGGCTGTTAGTTTTATAATGGAAAACTGGTGTTTTTACTCGTTGTTTGCTATGTTGGGTGTGGCAATTTGAACGTGAGTGCGTTTTTTAATATTCTGCTGACAGTGTTCACATTTGAGTGGTGCATTACGACATAATACTGGCAACCAGTTCTGTTCCCCTTTATTTGGAGAACCCCTGAACAACCTCGGAAATTGATTTAAATAAGTCGGTTAAAAATGAACCACTGCAAGTGAGCCATTATGTAGATTTAGGAGAGACCTGTTATAATAAATAAGATGCTGCTTGGCCCAGTGTTTCCCCTCAGATCACTGTGCAGGAGTGGCACACTCAAGGTTAATGTGAATTTGTCCAGAGGCTGATGGATGTAAATAGTGAACTGAAACCGACTCTGTGTTAAACTGTGTTTAAGGTTCATGGTAGTAGCAGCTAATGTTTCTGGTACACAGACATCCCACACACTAATTTAACATACACACTGTACCGCGTCTGTTCCCTCTTGTATTTATCTATTCACTCTTGACTCTGGCTAAACCCAGTCATTGATATGCTCACTGTAATATCACATCCCACTGGCATACACCAGAAAGAGTGTTGAGGGGGCTGTTATCCACCATGATGGATTAGTAACAAGAAGGTGAAAGTGATGAAGCATAATCATTGCCGTTGTAGAGGGACAGCTCATTTTTTGTGATCAGTGTTTCTCAACGGGGGGGCGTTCAGAGGATGACAGGGGGTGCTGGAAGCAATATTTTGGAAAGGGGGGCGTTGAGGTGCCTTTGGGGGGTGTTTGTTTGAAAGCTAGTTTAAACCAAAGATTCACAATAACAATACGTTTATACTTTAAACTACTTGCAAAAAACAGTGGTCTGCAACATTAAAACCTGCCAGTTTACAGCACTGCAACTGGACGAGACGGTGGATCATTACTCGTCTTCTCTTCTGTACTTCTGTCAGCTTTGTTCGGCGCAGCGCCGCGCTGCCTTCATGGAAACGGGACGTCAAAGCATCATATTATATGAGCTCCGTACTTCAGTATGAAGCTGCGTTCAGATAAAAAAAGAAAAGCAATCGCCGCAGGGTGGTGCAACATCCTGTTGCGTTCTTTAGCCCCCACAAGTAGACTTTATATTTCACAGTAACAGTTTTTTGTCAGATCGTTAATTGAACACAACGTTTCCTACTGCACCTGAAGGCATCTTCATTTCACAGAGAAAGAGAGAAAGAAAAGAGACGAGCGAGAGATATTGACTGTCATTGTTTTTTGGCTAAACATTTAGCTGTTCCCCAAACTCCCGGGCAGTTCAGGGCTTGTGTTTGGTGTTTTAAAACTTTCCTGTGGAAGGGATAGCGGCAGTGATGTTACTGTTTACTGGACGGGAAAACTCAGCGCGATGCGGTGTTGCGTTTCTCCACGCGCTTTTTTCTGCCATTTACTTCATCAACAAAGGGCTCTCACTAACTTTCAAAGGTTGTAAACTTATTTCCATTCGGAAGTAAACCCTTCTGCTTTTACCCCTTGATAAGTGCCAACTTGTTTTCCGTCAGAACAATTTGATTATAGATCTAGATTTGAATGAAAAATAGATTTGACTGTGAAATTGCTAGCTGTTTCTGATTGGCTACTGTTAGTGTTTGTAATACCTAATTAAAGTTTGAATGTTACATATCTAGTCGTTCTGATTGGCTGCTGTTATTTAAATTGAATGTCAAATGGTTGCATGTTTTTAAACACCTGTAAATATAATTTCTATTCACATGGCTTTTTTGATACCTGGAAAACTAATAAATATGTTGTTTGTCATTCAATTATATGATTTTTGATTATTTTTTTATAACAAAAATAATAGGCCTAATATTAGGGCATAATCATTAATATTCAGGGCAATTAGCCTACATCTTATTTGATGGGGGACGGTAAGGGACCTGGAAAATGGATAGGGGGCCGCTGGCCCATAAACCACTGAGCTAGATTAACAACCAGATTTGGCACTTTCTTAGGGAGTAGATGAGGATTGCTTTGGTCAGTGCCATTCGATCCTGTAAACAAACCCCTCCATTACACGAAACCTTACAAGCTTGGCCTCCAACCTTTAGCAGTCTTCTTGGAAAGGCTGCAACCAATAGACAAGAAATGTGATCTCAGGCACTACTGTGTCTCCTACTCAACCGCCTACCCCCGCTCTCAAGCAGTGTAGAAATATGACTCATACTCAGGGTACGAGTGATGTAACTCAAGGTTTGAAGCCTGTTGTCATCTATTGTTACACCTCCGCTTCTTCACAGAGTACTTCTTTGCATTTCCCAGCTGTGTTTGTTATGTTTGTTTATTATTTATATATTTGTTTGGAACACTGTTATCTGTCACCATTGTAAGAAATACTCTTTCTGGGGAACAAACAATTCAAGAAACAGAATAATCTGTACCATTATAGTATTATTAAGGTTGTTTTTACCTGCACTGTGACTCATTAAAAGCTATTTTCTAAACTCATTTTGTGACGGGCTTTTATAACAGACATTAGTTAGTAGCTATATTTGAGTCTGTTTTCATAGCATTGGTTGTGTGTTTTAAAATGTCTATCTTATTCACTGTAAAGTTTCATGACGGAGCTTATCCCTAATAAAGGCTATATTGAGTGAATTTCACAGTATCCATCCAATAGCCTTAGCCTGACTTGTACGTGGGCATTGCTATTGGTAGCCGCTAGCCTGTGCAGTAAGCTAGCAAGGAGTAGCCTGTTAGGAGTGCTACATAGCCTGGTGCTGCCTGAGAAGACAAGTTTAAGTTGGTTTGCTGAGAAAGACTGACTTTGGAGTGTAGATGTGGTTCTGAAAACTGTCTAGCTTGACAGAATCGGGGCCTGTAAATAGCTGCTACTGATAGTCAAGGCTGTCTCTTGTAGGTCCTCGCTACAATTTGTCATATAAACTTAGACTTTCACTAAGGAACTGCCACTGCTGCAAACTGTGATGATAAAGTGCAGTTATGTCTCCTCTCTTGGCCACAGGGGACACCGGCTGATGTGCTTTATAAGGGAACCATAACCCGCCTGATCACAGAGGACAGCGCCAGCCGTGCTGAGAGGGAACGGGAGGAGGCCCTGTCTAAAGGCCATGTAGTCTATGAGGGCATAAGTGGGCACATTCTCACATATGACCGTGAGTACATCAGCTTGGCTGCAGTGTATTTTATGCCGTGGCCAACGATTATTTTTTATTTTGGGTTAGATCTGGCACAACACTGCACTTTGAGTCATTCATGCAAGTTATTAGATCTCATTTAGTACTCTCCCTAAACTAAGAGATATTATTTACCTAATTATAGTAACAATTCTGTCATTTGTAGGCCCGCCTTCTCAGCCCCCTAAAGATGAGGGCCGCGGCTCCGGGCAGTCTGGGGAAATTCTAGGCCTAAAGCGTCCTTATGACATTATGGAGGGAGGCATCTCTAGAGGACTGCCTATGAGGGATTCACTGTCTGCTGCCAACTGTGAAGGTAAGAGGCCCCCCCCCCTCCTTGTTTAATGACATTCAGCTCAAATTATTGATTAAATAATTTACCGTAGTCTTACATCTCACTACTCTTCCCCCCCCAGGTCTGATTGGTCGAGCCATGCCTCATGATAGGGACAGTCCGCACCACACACCTTACAAGGATGCTCATCACATCCGTGGTTCCATCTCACAAGGTAGGATGACGCCTCAATATAAAACATGAACGTGAATTTCTGTTCTTTTTCTAAATGTATTCATTTTAAATCTAACTCCCATACCCTTCTGCTGGGAAACATTTTTCCTTCAAGGTTTTTCCCTCTCTGCTCCGTTTACCATTTATGTTTTAAAATCTAATCTCCTCGGGCTGAATGTACATTAAAGAACAATCTAAATGTGTTTTTGGATGACACAAGAAGAGAAACATTGTTTTACCAATCACAGTTGAGGGGGTGAATAATGCATGGTTATATGCATAGCAGATCAAAGTCCATAAAAAAAGTCATAAAAATGTTGCAGCAGATTAAATCTTTGAACTGAATGTAAATGTCTGCTTGCAAGATAATGGTTTTTAATATCGTCTCTGTATGCATTCTGTGTGTACTCACTCATTGTGCTTAATCAGACAGTTTTGCTCATTCAGCAGAGCTGCAGCGAAAGATAGCTTTTTATTTTTTCAGTTTTTTCTTTCAAGATACAGATTGTTGCCAGAACTCTCCCGCTGGCAGGAGTACTTTCATGTTAAAGTGCTCATATTATGCTTTTTGGCTTTTTTCCCTTTCCTTTATTGTGATAAATATCTTTTTTTGTGCACGTTATAGGTTTACAAAGTGAAAAAGCCCAAAGTCCACCCCAAAGGGACTTACCATCTCCAACAGAAAACACTGTTCACAAACTACTCCAAACTGCTCTATTGTAGTCCAGCCTTTACTTCCGTGACGAACGTGCGTCACTTTGTAACACATGTTATAATGTTCGCCTAGCTGCTAGCGTGGCACGCCCTCATACTCTGCTTCTGACTGGCTAGTAGTCCTTACCTAGATACTGCGCATGTGCGACTCCCAACAAAAATGGGATAGAAGTGAGATGTCTCTCTCTGTAGCTAAAACAGAGAGCTCAACACTGTGAAAAGAGGAGCTGCAGCAATGTGCAGTACAACAAAAATATGGTGTTTTTTGAAAATTAAACCATGTAAACCTATTCTGATATAACCTCTAAATACAATTCTGAACCTGAAAATGAGCATAATATGAGCACTTTCATATTCATATCTATCTATCTGACAGCAGTAAAGTCACATAACCATCTTTTCTCATCTTCCTCAGAGATAGTAGTTGTTGATTAAGCTGCTCTCAGAGCCCCTGCTGGTTCAACTGAGCTGGTATAACCCTATCAGGACATTTCTTTTAGGGCTGGGCAATATATCTATATATGAGGCTAGATATCGTCTTAAATTTTAGATATCGTAATATTTTGATATGACACGTGATATGACACGTGATGTGATATGACAAGTGTTGACTTTTCCTAGTTTTAAAGGCTGCATTACAGTAAAATGATGTAATTTTCTGAACTTACCAGACTGTTCTACCCACTGAGTCATTATATCCACATTACTGATGATTCTTTTTAAATCTCATTATGTAAATATTTTGTTAAAGCACCAATAGTCAACCCGACAATATCGACATTTATGTATTTGTCAAAAATATAGTGATGTTTGATTTTCTCCGAATCACCCAGCTCTCATTTCTTGGTGTCTCTCTTGTTTGTTTCTCCATTTCTCAGTTCCATTCTGTCTATGTTATGGAGAAAAATATGAAATATGCCGCCTACTCTTGTTTGAAGAAAAAAAGGATTGACATAATTTTTTATGTGATTTCAGGTATACCTCGTCATCTGGACCCTCAGGATGGCTACCTGAGGAGAGAGGCTAAGCAGATGAAGAGAGAGGGCTCCCCACCCCGTGGCCCCGGTTCACTTTCCGACCCAATGAAGGGCAGAGAGGCCATGGTGCCTACAGTGAAGGAGGCTGGGCGCTCCATCCACCTCATTCCCAGAGAGGAGCTGAGACAGCCTACCAAGGAGGGCATCATAGCACAGGTATTAGATCCGCAGTTGAAGTACACCTGATGGATTGTGGGTAACTTTAGCTTCGGTTGTTGGTGTTAGCCATGCTGTTGTAAACACATGCTATTGGGCTAATAAACGGTTAATATTACGTCGTAGTCCGGGTTATCATTGTTATATCTAGTAACATGAAAGAGTGAAGAATATAACAGTACACACACGCTAACAACACATGCAGAGGCTATCCAACCCTTAATGTTTGGCCCTCTTTACACTTAACTGATTTATTCCTGTTGTGCTTCTCTTCAGGGAACACCCATGAAGCAGGAAGCAGCTGCTTCAGGGAAACGTCATGATGTCCGCTCCATCATAGCCAGTTCACCACGTTCCTACCACAGTGCACCCTCCCACCTGGAGATGCGTGCTGAGAGGTGCCGCTACGAAGAGGCACCGAAAGGGCGGCCCAGCGCAGTGGTCAGTACGGCTAGCACGATTGCCCGCTCTTCTCCACTTCCACTGGGGTCAGAGCAGGGAAGCAAGACCCATCATAGTCCAGTGGGCTACGAGGACAAGGGCGCCTTAAGGGCCCCTTACCCTGGGCCTTCGCACCGTGGCTCCCCTCTGTCCAGGGAGGCAAGCCAAAGGCAGCATGACGGTGGGTAAATCTCATACAGTCAAGACAGCTGAAATAATTGAGAACAAGATAGTTCACCCCACCAAGACGTGTGCATTAAATTCAGTTGTTTCCTTGTTTCGACTCCAGGTTCTAGTAAGAATCCGCCTCAGGAACGCAAAGCCACACCAACCCCCAGGGAAATGAGTGCCACCAAATCACCACTCCAAGGTGTTCCAGATCAACAGACCTATGAGCGTCTGCTGCAGGGTCTTGGGGCTGCAGACGTTTACCGTCAAATCCCCATAGCCTTTGATCCTGCGTCGCTGCCCCGTGGCATCCCCATTGACCCAGGTACAGCCACAGTCAAGTTAGATTAAAAAAAATAATAATAAAAAAAAAAATAATAAAAAAAAAAAGAAGTTCTTCTTATGTTATTCTGACCTGATCAGACCTCTGCTAAATTGAGGTTGGATTGAGCTTTGCTGACAGTTATGTGAGATCACCAAAATCCATGTCTCCAAAATCCATAATCATAAAGGCCTACTGTAAGTTATCCGTGCATCAGAAAATGCAGCCTTGCCTTTTACTGAGACCTATGTGTCGGTGCAGTGAGAGTGCCGTTGTACAGGACTCAGGTAAACAAAACAAAAAGGTGAAACAAACCGTAGAGAGAGGAAGATGTCAATCGAGCACAGTCTGTACATGTCCTCACAGTCCTGAGAAGACTTCTAATCAAGAACAATAAGTGAAAACATCTGTGTGGCCTATAATCATCATGGTTGGTAATTTAGTCCAATATGAATGACCTTTCCTGACAGATGTTTCTTACTCTTCATACACAGCGGCCTACTACTTGCCTCGTCACCTAGCGCCCAACCCGGCCTACCCTCATCCCTACCCCTACCTCATCCGAAGCTTTCCTGACACTGCAGCCCTGGAGAACCGCCAGACGCTGCTTAATGACTACATCACCTCCCAGCAGATGCATCAGTGGCCTGCAGCTGCTGCCATGGCCGCCCAGCGCTCAGACCTGCTGAGGGGCCTTGCTCCACGAGACCAGCCCCTTCCTCTGCCCTACTCTGCAGCCCCACGCGGTAAGGCTATCTGACTTGACAACACTCATATTTGTTTAGGGTTGTGTTCACATTGGCTTTTAAAGATGTTTGGCAAACTGAAAATCTATTTTCAGCGGAACAACTGTAAACTCAAAACAGAGTGGGCTGTACCTACAGATGGAGGTTGCTAAGAGCTCTTACCATTACTAAACAACAGCAGGGTTTATGTTTTCCTAAATGTCTTTTGATAATAGAATCACCTGTATGCTGAAACATGACGAAGGGCAGTGTTGTTCATGGCCTACTTAACCTTGTATCTCACACTGTATCTCTAACTCAGGTGCATAATGCATTTACAAGGATTTCTGTATCATTTTCTCTGAAAAGGTTGTAAACTTTGATGGATTCAGCTTTGGATATATTGAATACATTTTTCTGTAGCCATTGTCATAATCTCTTGGTATATTTGTGTTACTTGATTGTTACTGATTTTTATCTTAAGCTGCATGTTGCATGCCCAGCTTGGGTGGCATTTGTCTGGCACACGTTGTGGGCAATCAGCTGGTGTGATGCATCAAGCAGCAGTTAAGGTACAGGTTCGTCTTGACGGTTGGTTGTCGTCACTGTCTTGAGTTATTTTAATTTATATTGGCAAATAGAGCTGGGTAATAATGATAAAAACGCTATGATAATTCCGTTGTCCAAATTAACAACTCCATGCTAATTTTAATTTAAAACTAACAATTAGTTATTGAAGTTCAGTTTCATGTAAGGCATAACAGTGGACCACAGCTCTGCTTTGAATTTCAGTTTGCATACATTTGTCATATTGGAAGTTATTGTTATCGGAAACTATCATTCTTAATATTGTGATGATGATTTTATACATTGCCCAGCCCTATTGCAAAGCCTCAAATACATGGAACTTGCAACAGCAGTTATCATCCATTTGTCCTTATAAATCAAGGTAATTGAAATGCATGTAAGTTGCTGAAAAGTTGTTGAGTTGTAGAGTCAATGGGTAAGCAGTATGTTGAAATATACTGAATGAGATAGCAAACATTAACAAACCAGAACTGCAAGTATTTACAGGAAAACGTCTTGCATCATTCATTAGTGACCTAGAAAGAAGAATCTAATCAGATTTAAAGGTCCAATGTGTAGGAATTTGTCCCATCTAGCGTTGAGATCATATATCGCAATCAGCTCTCTCGCGCCACGCAGTTCAAAGTACGTATTACAGCTACGGTAGCCTTCACGCTTCAAAAAGCCGGTCTCTTGCTCTTTTCAATATCCTTTTTCTTTTTCTGGGCGAAGAAGAAGACTCCTGTTCTTGAAATTTGGATTTTGACAGCAAAAACGCGAAAGGCGGAGCAGTATGTCCTTTACCGGCTAACGTATTTCAAGATGGCGCATGAATACGGAGCGTCTACCCCAGTTCATGCGAATGCAAATGTAAAATTTCAAGCCAAACGGAATACTTGGAATTGATGGTGGTGGTAAATATTCATGAAAAAGGACAAGTTTGTGAACGGGCAACACAGATTTTGATAATGAACAACTAAACACATTACACACTGGACCTTTAATTGTATTCTCTCATTTTAGTGCTTTGTAATCATTTACTTATTGTTTCCCGATTTTGTGTTGATTTAACATTTTCCACATTTGAATGAGGTGGTAAAGATTTACCTGTTAGATTACCTATAAAAACCTCAACCCGATGACAAATCAGCAGATATCTGTTGGAGTTGAGAATGACATTTTGTCATGTGGACTAGTACTAGAACGCAGTGTTTTGCTTTATTTACCTGTTATCCCCTAAATCAAAACACATCTGGACCAGCTGTCAGGTTTCCTTTACCCTTCTCTTCTTTCTGTCCCCTAGGGATCATCGATCTTTCTCAGGTGCCACACTTACCTGTCCTGGTCCCTCCCTCTGCAGGGACAGCCGGCTCCCCAATGGATCGCATCACCTACATTCCCGGGGGGACCACCACCTTCCCTGGCAGGCCTTACACCACCTCCCCCATCTCACCTGGTACAGTTCA
The DNA here is from genome assembly GCF_031162955.1 of Sander vitreus. NCBI lineage: Eukaryota > Metazoa > Chordata > Actinopteri > Perciformes > Percidae > Sander > Sander vitreus. The sequence continues at coordinate 5,990,026 of NC_135859.1, forward strand.
ATTCACAACAGCAAACTCACCTACAGATTAAATATGTTGCACCCCATGTCGTTTTAATAAAATCTCTATACCTTTTTCTGTACAGTTGGGTCCTCGCACATAAACAAGATGCAAGGCGCATCTTCAGAGCGTGAAAGAGACCGGGAACGTGACAGAGAGAGGGAGAGGGACCGGGAGAGAGACAGAGAGCGAGAGAGGGAGCGTGAACGCGACCGGGAGAGAGACCGGGAGAGAGAGCGGGAGAGAGACCGTGAAAGGGACCGGGACAGAGAGAGAGACAGAGACCGAGAGCGTGACAGAGAAAAGGGCGGTTCTCTTGGAAATGTGGAGCACGCCCCAATCTGGCGACCAGGTGTGGAGAAAATGGGGGTTTTCATTTTTTATGTACAAGTTAAAAGTAACATACTGGCAGCACAAATGTAGTTTTATGAAAGACTAATGCATTTGTGTTTGTCCCTTCCAGGTACAGAGCACAGCTTGGCCAGCAGCAGCAGTGTGAGACCTTCCTCCCAAACGTATAGCCACCAGCACTCCCCAGTGTCTCCTCGCACCCAGGAGAACGTGCAGCAGAGGCCAAGTGTCCTGCACAACACTGGGGGCAAGAGTCTTCCTGTCAGCGAACACTCCAGCCCATCTATGTTTCGGTAAACTGCATTTTAGTTCTGTTTTTAAATTGACAACACAGGGGATATTTACCTGAGCAAATGTCACCGAAGCGTTCACAGCAGGGAGAACATTTTGATTGTGTTGTTTACTAAGCATGTTTTGTTTGACCTGCCAGATCCACCCACATGTCCTCTGGGTCGGCCCGCTACCAAGGTTACCCTGGCCACCTCCAAAGGACAGGTGTGCCCCCTGAGGCCTACCCATCTGCCATGGACTCAAGCGGAGCCAAAGAGCAGAGTCGCGATGGAGGCAAAGCCAGAGGTGGTCTACCTAAGCACGTGCAGGACCAGCACGGGCCCTCCAGTAAATCTGACCCCAAGCTGTCCTGCCCCAGCCCAGGAGGAATGTACCCAGGTTCCTATCCCTCGGCATCAGGCCGGCCCCACCTGCTGCCTCCCCAGTCGGATAACCCTCCTGGCCGTGGAGAAAGCGGTACACCTAGTAGGGAAAAGACTCAAAACAAACCGATGTCCATTCAGGAACAAGAGCTCCGAGCACTCGGTAAGACCACAATGACTGCGGCCAACTTCATAAACGCGATTATTATGCGTCAAATTTCTTGTGAAACGGGGATGGCAGAGACGGGCTCGCTTGTTGCCAGCTGCGCCACTGATGGTAAGACGCTCTGGATCCCAGGGTCCCCCTCATCACCCAGACCCTCCCCCGTCAGTCTGTGGCCTATTGCACGCTGTGGTGGTTGGCATTATCAAATCAGCCCAATTCATTTACATTTTTTTTCCTTCAATGCTATACTATTTTGCTTTTTTTTTTCCAATTTTATTATTAGTTTTTCTTTACATACTTAAAGACCACCAAGGGTGCCCTCTGGAAAACTAGGCCTCTAGCCTGTCCAAATTGGACCTGACTGGCTGAGATTAAATGAGAACAGGCAGTTTACAACCCTGATAGCGCATTGATAAAATAGTAACAACTCAACACGTCATTTTCCATGAAGAAGATCCTAGGTGTCCTTTAAGGTATAATTGTAAGACAGCTAAAGATGGTGGGATATTAAGGCAGAACATCCTTTGCTGCTTATTTTCATGTGACTTTATCATGTGGCACCCCTCCTCCCTCCCATTCGGCTGCTTACTTTAAACCGAATATTTCACCACATGCAAGCGGGCATGACAAGAATATTTTAGACACTGGAAAAGGTATTTCACTTTGTACATGCAGTGGCTCTACTTCACTACTGCATGTCTTTCCTGTAGATACTCATAGACCTATTAGAAACACAGTGTGCTGGGCACTGTTTCGGACAATGACCACATGTAACCCAGATGACTAAAGGGGAATAGAGAATTGGTGTGACAGTCCCTTTCATTAAACCTCATTGACAGCCTTACCAACCACCAAACTGACTCCCTGGGGTCCCAAGAGAGCACCGGTGTTGCACAGGAGGAGGGTGGGAAAGGGGAGAGACGTGGAAGACGTTCAGCCATCCAGAGGGAGGGGGGTACTGCAGCTTCTGCCCCCCAAATCTCTGCATGTTCCTATTTATGGCTCACTGTAATTTATGCTGATGGTTTTTTGTCAATTTTTTTTTCCACACATGCCAAACGCTCAACACATCTCTCTCAATCAAGCCTCTGGGAGTTTGTCCGTCATTTGGAATGTGATTTTTGTTTTGTTATTTTCTGCGTGTGCGTGTGTATATATTACAAGCCTGTAGGGCAAGTGACAACTGCATGCTTCAAATGAGGGTTAACAAAAAAACTCTTGTATGTAGAGAAGTCAACAGGAATCATGCCTTTTTAAAACAGACAAGACTGCCAGGCAGACTTATTGATAGGAGAGCATCACCTTGATGTTGGCATGCATTCACAAACTAGTGGACAGGGCCACGTGGGAAATGAAGTAGTATGAAAATATGAAACAGAAGTAGGCTCATAGGCTCCCACAATGGTTCAACAATAATTTCATATATTCATGGCTAACTATGAATGGGTCTATCTTGGGGTAAAATAGTATTCATTACAGTAATGCATTGGATTCATCTAGTCTCTAAGGCATTATTTTTTTGTAATCCAGTGCGGAAACATGGTCTTGAGTACGTTTTTTATAACGTGACTTCTTCATTTATGAGTCACTGATGCAAAACCAGTAATTTTTAGCATCATTTCTGGTCAAAGCTAGGCTTGCTTGGTCTGTATGCAAAGAGTTCATCTGAAGTAGCTTGAGACACGCACGCACGCACGCACGCACGCACGCACGCACACACACACACACACACAGTCAAAAAGTATTGTTGTAAGAAAGCTTGTCCTTTGAGCTTTCATATGCAGATGCTACATGAAATGTTCAAACTGCACATCCACGCTATACGTTCTGATGGATGGAAAGACATTTATAAATTCTGCATGTTCTCATTAGCACACTTGAGAGATCTTGAATTGTGCCTCCATGGACTAACTTTTACTCATGTGTGGATGTGATTTTTGCCTTTTGGTGTGTGTGTGCGCGTGCATGGGTGTACATTTGTGTCTGGTCAACAGCTCAGCAGAAGATGGAGCCACACGGTCTGTACCGTCCTCCGTCTGAGGAGAGACTGTCTCCAGGCCAACAGCCCCCGTCCCCCTGTGTTAAAGGCAGCCAGAGGGTGGTCACCCTGGCACAGCACATCAGTGTAAGTTCGCTCAACCACTGCATTACAAATGGCAACAAAAGGCACAATAACATAAACAATTTTCATATCTTAAAGGCAGGGTCACTAACTATTTCCAATATGCACTTTTTATATATTGTTTGAAATGGTCTTTACACCCCGACAGCAATGAATAACATGGGTTCTGAAAAATGAGCGAAAAAGATCATCTGTAGCTGCTGTAATTCTGTAAAAACACACACCAATCACTGCCTCGTGGTCTGCTTGGAAAGAACCAATGAAACGCCTCCTTGCCCTGCTAGGCCTACTCTACCCCTCCCGTGTACATGCCTAAGCTCAATGTGCGTCGTCGCTGCATTGCTAACAGTAGCCATGTTTGTTTTAAACATTGGGTATGATAATATTAGGTGTTTGCTTACCGGTGAATGGGACATTAAGTAAAATTGTGGTCCTTTCTCCGCTCTGCTCTAAAGCAGCGATGCATGCCTGTGTATGGGTCGGAGCCCTGAGGGCAGGGGGAGGGGTTAGACGGAGCCCAGAGGAGATGCTACTTTCGAATCTTGCTTGCTTTTCAGCCAACCCTGCCTTTAATATTTCTGTAGCACAATCCCTACGTGGTTTTAAAGTGCTGAACAGTATAGGTATTTGAAGGGATGTTAATGCCAAATGTATGCCAGACAATGTCCCATTCTTGACGTGGATATGTCTTCACGTAAACAGGAGGTGATAACTAAAGACTACACCAGGCAGAGCCAGCAGCAGCAGCAGCAGCAACAGCAGCAGCAAAGCTACCACGGCTCGCCTGTCCTGGATTTGACCCGTCCACCCAGTGCCTCCAAGCCCCCACCCACCTCACAGGACTCTGCCCAAGGGTCCCGATATCCAGAGGGCCTTGGTGGAGAACGCAACAGAGACCGGTATGAATCATTGTCAAACGTGCTCACTCTGGAACAACAAAAATATCTGTTAAATAATTTGGGTGGGCACTGTCTGCCTATGCCTTAACCCTGTGTTACTAATAATTATAATTTAAACATTTCACCAAGGATTAATTGATTTGAATCAATGTAATTCATGCTGTAATTGTATTGTCCTTTGTATGTTTTGCAGGTCTCCTCCTCAGCCCAAGACATCACCTGTTAGTGTTTCAAATGATGGCATTGAACCAGTGTCTCCTGCTGGAGCCAGCTCTGAGCCTGAGGTCCAGGGAGGGGCCTCCTACTCCAACGAACAGGGAGAGCAAGGGTAACCGCTCACATTGCTGTGGATCTCCACACAAACGGCTAACGAACTGTGTTGTATATGTTCAGTTTATGATGGACATAGCTTGTATGACATTTAGAGTAGCAGGGCTGCAAGTCGTTATTTTTTTCCGTGGTTGCATGTTTGAATAGTTGTTCAATGAAACAAGGCAGGCAAACATCTGTCGACAACAAGCAAGCTATTATATACAGACATAAATGGCAGCTCCACCTTTAGATCAGATTCATGGTCAGATGACACATGGTCCCCTCTGTGTTGCATGGAGGTTGGAAATGAAGCTAATGGGCTTTTAGAGAAAGGTGCTGGTTCCCAGGATGCTTAACAAAAGACTACAGCTAATTGTCACATTCACGACACAGCTGAGGAGTGAAGTGTCCAGTTTAGTTCCTTCTCTGCTTTGTGTCAAAGTGGCATATTACCCCCTCGAGGATGAGAGTTAAATGCAATCATGAAATTATTATTCATGATTGAGGGGTCTTAATGTACCAGCAAATCGAGGCTCCAACCCTCATCTGTGGTGGTCATGAGCCTTGGATGGTCACCAAAAGAATTAAAATTGCAAATATAAGCGGCTACAATTAGACAGTTCTATCTACAATCTTATTTTGAGAGTGACGTTGTTCACTCTAAGGGACAGGGTGGGGAAGAGTATCTGATGCCGCCATGTAGAGGAAAACCCAAGGTTGTACTTTCATGATTCTTGCCATTTTTGGGTTGTACCCACATGGTTGAATGCACTTATTGTAAGCCTCAGCTAAATAAATGTAATATAATGTAATTGAGGTATTGCTCTGCAAGGAAGGGAGGTATTGCAGCTGGTGGGCCTGCTGCCACCACCACCATCAGCAGAAAGTAGTTGGATGAGTGGATGATTTATATTTTTATTATAACATTTGTAGCCCTGCAAATCATTTTAGCAGAATTGTTGATAGTTACTTGAAAATGCTGCTCGGACATAGCAATTACTGAAATTAAACGCGTACAAAAATACATTGTCTACAGATATTTACATATCAGTATTTTGCATCTAAACATTCAAACTACACTAAGTATATTATAGGAATATCACAGGGCTTGGTTAGTGTGTGTGTGTGTGTTAACCTGGCTCTCCTTTCCCTCCTGCAGAATGGGCTCCCGTTCCCCTCCCAATACCTCCCAGCCTCCAGCTTTCTTCAGCAAGTTGACCGAGAGCACCTCAGCTATCGTGAAGTCAAAGAAACAGGAGATGATCAAGAAGATGACTGTGGTGGGAAATGAGGTTGATTTCAGTAAGTCTGACCTCAGCACAAGTTCTGTCCTGCTGGCAGTTTGTGATGTCCCTCCCCTCTCGCTACCTATCTCCACTGTCGGGGCGTAGCACCGCCCAGGGCTGTTGTGATTGATGTGAAGAAAAATTACAGACAAGCCAGAGCCTTTTTTCTCCCCCCTATCCCAGAATAGATAGGCGATGTAGCCAGATCATACTCCACCGCTGACGCAGCACTTAGAAGATAGGTCAGGCAATGTGAGACTACGGCAGTATTAACAGGCAACAGGAAGTAGGGCCACATGTTTCAGTCGAGATCTCAGCAGATCGACGTGGTGTTCTAGCATCTGTTGTAATTCTTTGATTTGGCCCATCGTAAGCATTGCCTGTATGAATGTTTTATTATCTTTCAGTGTTGAAGAATATTTCTCATCGCTGGGATGTTTTTATGAGATTAATGCTAGATGCTGGCTGACAGGTGGTCTACATGACATGTTCAGTACATCATGCCTCAGTAGCATATAGTTTACATTTAGTATATAAGTAACTCGATGTCTCTTTCTATTGTTTTTAGTTTGACTTCTTTACTGTATCAACATGTTCTACAAGTGTCTGCCTTAAATCTGAAGCTAGAAAGCTATGTCCTGACTCTTGTCTTGCTTATTAGGAAGTTTGGCTGGCTGTCTACTTTTGGTTAGAAAACGCCATTAGGAGGACAGTACAGCACCTGCAGGAGTGCACAATTAAGAATAGTTTTCCGAAGAAAACCTTATGTGTGATTTTAAAAAGAGAGAATGGACTTTTAAAAAGAAACCCTGTTCCCACTTTCAGATGCTGGTCAGCCAGGAACCGAGATCTTCAATATGCCGGCGTCTACAAATGCAGGTAATGTCTTTAAACCTCATCAATTATTAAATTGATTTACAATGAGAAGATTGCCTTTCATAGTGGATGTACTGTATGTTGAGGCTCAACGCATGCATACTGCCTACTGTGGTAATGGAGCAGCATTGTGATAGTGGCTTCATGGAAGGATTGTTAAGCCTGAATCATTTTCAATAATTAGATTCAAGTATAATGCTGTCCAAAGCCCCAGCATAACAAGTTGGACTATACATGTTGAATTGTTGCAGAGCATTACATACTGGAATGAACAGTGTTTTGTACTACACAAGTACTTTGGAATCCGCAAAATTGCAGGGTTTTGAAATACCAAGGCAAGGTAGCAGTTTTCCATATCCTAAACATGGGTTTCTCTTAGCTACTAACCTTTTTTGTTCTCTACCTGACTGCGTGTGCTCACACTAGAGCTGTTGTAAAAGGTCGTAAGGTGGTGTGAAAGGTGGCATTGACACAGGAAATTACCTTGACCTTTGTTCCCAGATGACACAGGCACGCAAAATTACTAGGGCACTTATGACATAGGATGCTTGCAAGAACTGGAAGAGGCCTTAATAGAAATGCATCTCCTACCAAACCCCATCCTCTGGGCAGCCTTCAGGCACAGTATGTGGTGCACATGGATAGACTTAATATGAATGCAGCACAAGGCTTCCTACTCTTCTGACAATACTGAATCCTTTGGTTTTGTCATCATTTGTGTTGTTTCTACTCTTTTTGCCTTGGTTTTGTCTCTTCATTGCTTATGTTCCTTCTGATACAATTCAATGCTGTTTCTGTGACTATCATTACTTTATTTGTATTCCCCCTCTTTTTACTTGTTGTATCATTAGCTTCATGCCATTTCTTCCAGCTTCCGATTGCACTCTCTGTACTTGCGCTCCATTTCTCCTTCTAACTTGTTTAACACGCCTTCCTCTCACAGTACCTATGAATGTCCGCTGCCACCCAGCTCCAGAGACACCTGGTAACTCAATAGGCCTGGAGGCCATTATAAGAAAGGCCTTAATGGGCAAATACGATGATCAGTCGGAGGAACGCTCTCCATCCAACGCTGCTAACCAGATGGGCTCCGGTGTGTCCGTTGGTATGCCTGTAGCCGACGGACGTGTTGAAGACTTTTTCTCACAAGGTGCAACATCCTCAGACACATTTGTATTTTATTCAGTTTTCTTTACTCCAAATCGGTTCTTGCATGTTCTGTTCCCTAAGGTGACATTTAAGGCTGTCAGTTTTACCTTCAAGGCACTGTCTGGGTTTGCATCAAGCTTTTTATCGAATCTTTTAGTTTCCCACAACTAAACTGAGATCATCAGGCACGGACGTCTTGGCTGTTAAGGACTCAAACACAACTGTGCCCTTTTCTCTTCGAGCACCATCATCTGCCTGAGGAAATCTTTTTTTACTTGAATCCGCTATACTCAATGGGCCACATTAGGGCCGCAACCCCCTTACGAGAGCAGCGTAAGTTAGAGCCAGAATGGCAGGAGGCCTTAAGTGAGTAACGTCAGTGCCCGTGTGGTCGCGCAAGGAGAGCTAGCGGTAACGGAGAGTAGAGTGCCGCCTTGAGGAAAAGAGAGAGGAAAAAGAGATAGCAAAGATGATGTAAAGTGAGTTAAAAGTAAACAAGAAAACAACAAGCTAGAGCTTCTCAAGACACCGTGGCTTTATCTATTGTCAATACTGCCGGTAAAGTGAATGGAGTTACCCCCGAAAAAACATCGGCTTAAACCTTACAACATGTTGCAGCCCGTCTAGACAGAGAGCCGAGAGGGCGACTCGGTCACTCGTCAGTCCGCTAACTTGTTGTTCTCTCTACCAATATAAGCCGCTCTGTTTTAGGCTACGAAACGTGCATGCAGGCTGAAATTCAACGTGCTGTTTTATCAGGATTTATGAAGCTATAAACAGAAGGAAACTCCGTTAGCTGCTAGACTAATGTGCAATGGTAAACATGGCAGCTGTAACGTTAAGTGTCTACCTCAGCTGAGAACGGAGAAATGTCTTTGCCTTTCCTACCGTAATACACGGTATGGAACATTGTGCTCCCCAACTCGCGAAAAGTCGGATATGCTCCATCTTTTGATGATAAGTTTTGTTTAGAAAACCTTGAATCCATGTAAGACGCAATGTCATCAGACACAATCTATGTCATTAGACACAATGAATCCATGTCATTAGACACAACGTGCAGGCCGATGTTTTTTTTTTTTTGCGGTGATGACGGTGACGAGCTTAGACCCGCGGTAGGCGTCACGTGACCGCGGTAATGCGGTAACCGTCCCAGCCCTAGGCCTCGTTCACTAATATCTTCCTAAGTTTTCTCTTAAATATGTCCTCAAGAAAGTCCATAAGAAAGGTCTACGTCTGATTCATGACGTGTTCTCAAACAGCAGAATTGTTCGCAGGTGTGTTCTTAGAATGATGAATCCCAATGTCTTCGTAATTTGAACGCTCGTGCCCGTTGCTCCTATTTAGCGCAGGTAAACGCCCCGTTAATTCCCACAAAAGGGCTTGAGATGGCAGGGCCGTGTGCACACTCAGAGAAATGTCGAAAAAGACGCGGCAAAGACGGTGGATGCCTCGACTCCAAAAGAAAGACAAACTTTAGTAATTCTGAAGTGGAGGCACTGCTGCAAGAAGTTGGCGAAAAACGAGACATCATATTTAGTAGCGTCAGCAGAGCATACTAAGCAGCGAATAAAACCGATGCATGGAATGCAATTACCATAGACCGTTAACAGTCAATGGCATTTACTACATGCAGTGAACGCTGTATCCGGAGAACCGATGAAGTAATAGGCCGATCACAATTCATACACAATGCAATTCAAAGTGCTTTACGAATGAGCAGAAGTGTAAGTGTAGTGTGTATTCATTAAAACAAACAAACGAACACATAATTATGTGTAAAATAATGAAAATAATTAGTTACAAAATTATAAAGAAATATTAATATTTTAAATTAGAACGGATGAAACGGTATAACTTCTTATTTTGAGTGTGCGTAGATTCTGTTCTTACCTAAGAACAAATCCCAAATAAGAAAACGTGAAAACTGAGCAAGTGGGGTTTAAGAACGATTGGTGAATGAGGCCCATTGAGTCTCATTACCAGTACATTCAAATTCAAAATGTAGGTCATTTATGAAGCCTTTTGTAAAATGTATTGTCGAACAATAATTTATTAGGGTAGTTCAAGAGTACGGAGAAGGATTAGGGCCACATGTGAAAAAAATGTATTGAGTTCTGAGTTTAAAGTCAGAATTCTGAGGAAAAAAAGAGAAATACTGAAGGATTGAAAAATCCATTTTTGTTATGCGTTTTCATTTACCCTATGCACATAAAATACTAAATAATACTAATATACTCTTCAGCCAAACTGTTGCAGTTGCAGACAGGGTAGAAATGTTTAGTTTGACTAGGTTTAAGGCTCTGCCTCCTCTGTTTGCAGGTGGGGGAAAGTCCTCAAAGGGCAGCGGGCGTTCTAATGGGCGCAAGGCCAAATCTCCAGGACCAGGCCTGTCAGGGGGGGAGAGACCATCCTCTGTGTCCTCAGTCCACTCTGAGGGAGACTGCAACAGACGAACTCCTCTTACCAACCGCGTCTGGGAGGATCGGCCTTCATCCACAGGTATAAAACCCCCATGTTGGATTGATTTTCTGTTATCGTTTAGTGGTTGGTTGAAAAACTCATAACAATTCGGTCACTCTGCTTTCTGTAGGTTCAACTCCGACTCCCTTCCCGTGTAACCCGTTGATAATGCGTTTCCCTAGCGGGACGGTGTCCGCTCCCTCACCCTCCTCCGGCCAGCCGGGGGGTCAGGGCACTGGGCCGGCGCCTGGACAGGGCCGGTCCTGGGAGGAGGAGCCCAAGCCTCTGCTCATGTCTCAGTACGAGACCCTGTCTGACAGCGAGTGACTCGGAAATCTATCGCACCACCAGACCTGCTAACCGTTGCAACTCTGTGCTGCTGCAGCCACCCACGCATACACACACACACACACACACACACACACACACACACACACCTGCAAACCTACCCCACACCATTCCGCTCTGCATTTCCTCCATCAGTCGTCAATGCAAGGATCGTGTTCTTCTCCTTTCACACACCTGAGAAGCCAAGCAGCGACGAGCTGAGACACTGCTGCTCAGTGTGTGTGTGTGTGTGTGTGTGTGTGTGTGTGTGTGTGTGTGTGTGTGTGTGTTTGCACTTAACGTGTTATGCATTCACTCCAGGACTACTCTAAAGGACAAATCACTTTTTCGTTTTTTACTTTACTACTTTTCCCTCACTGGCCTTATCAATATAGAAACATTGACCTGCACCTTTTGGGTGCACCGCTCTAATGTGCTGATACTTGTGTGGAAGGGACTCGGAGGTGGTGGTGATGGTGGTGTTGGTCTGGTCAGGGGCCTGACGACGGCTGCTCTAGTGACAGATTTCGACCGCAGATCTGACCTGAGAGCGCGGCGGCCCACACAGCGAGGACCCTCTCACGTTTATTCATGGTGAACTCCAGGTGCAGACGGCCTGTGCACTGCTACCACTACAAGAAGACGTGCGAGGCGACGGGAGGAGAATCAATGTTTAGTTTTTCTTGTTTTGGTTCTTTCTTTTGCTCCTTTTTTAAATTCAGTCAGTCCAGTCCTGTGTTTGGAACGTGAGCTGAGACCTTTAGTACATTTTGATGGTGAACTTTTGATGGTGTCATTTGTTGTCTATTATCTGCAATGATGTATCTTTTTGGGGGAAGGTGGGGGGGGGGCAGAGATCGTTATGCGGGGAGGGTCATATCATTGGTTTACAGGGTAAACATGCTGTTCATTGCTGATGTCATATATTCGGGGGTGGTATGGGTCCTGAGGAACGGCGAAGGCCTGTTGACTTCAGGGGGAGAGATGATTTGCCAGATGGATGGCACTGAAACAAGTGACACTTTCTCACTGTTTTTATATTAATCATGTCCGTGTTTGTTGAAACAGTTTTTGGATATTAAGCACTTAGTTGTCAGTCTGTTCACAATGGCGTTTTTAAGAATCTGTGTTTCCTGGGGCAGGTGAAAAATGGACTCAAGAACAGCATAGAAATCCCACTGTGGAGGTATCCTTTCACACCTATCTGTTTATTCTGGTCTTGCCACCGATATTCTTTATCGCTCCAACACTCAAAGCGACAATCACATTTTAGTGAACCAGTACTAAGCCGCTTCGAGCAGGTGCAGACCAACCTTAAAGCTGCTTGAAGGCAAACTCCTCAGCATCACTTGGAGTTTGCTCGCATTAAAGAGGTGACAAAAAAAGAAGAAGCCATCTTTCTATGACCCTTGGTCCATGGCGGTGTCAGCTTCAGCTGGCCTGCTAGAATCCCGTCTAGGAGCTGTTGTGACGGTCTGACCTCTGACCTTTTACTGCCTAGAGGAGGATCTGAGACCCAACTCCTTATCCAGGCAGATTTTGTACAGTTATGAGATATTCCTAGTGTTAAGTGCCATTTATTTTACATAAACAGTACAGTACTGAAGTTACCAAGTGACGCACAATTTTTTCTTTTAGCCCCCCATGTCAGGGTTTATACTGTCCACGCAGGGAAATTTGAAAACAAGACAGCACATTAAACGTCCTTTTTTTTTTTTTTCTTTTCTTTTTTTTTAAAAAGCAATTTTTCTGTGAATTTTTTCTTTGCTTCCAAATCCATCACAGCCTCCGCTTTGAACGGTTTCACTCATTAAATGTATCTTCAAAACAAGACAACGCTGTATTACAGGACAGCTTACCTGGGCCTGCATCAAATGTTTTTCTCCATGAGACCTAGGACATACTTCAAGTGTTCTTCATCGCACCCCCTGTACTTGTACCGGTCAGAGGAAGTCGAGTGGAAGGCATTCAAAAGCATTCTGGTAGTTTATGTAACATCAGTTGACATGTACTCACACTTTACGGCAGTATTTTAAAGGTCACCCTCTGTGTAAATGATGTGAAATGTTTCCGGCTTGTGGCTTTGTGCAACCAGTTACGAATTCTGTCCCCAGACTGAACACTTTGAAGCGATGGCATTGTGAGCTTGTTTAGTGGTTTGCTTACCTCTCTATCTCTAGTTCATTTTGTCACAGTGGATTTTCACAAACATGACTGTTATAGGACTACCTCCTCTCCCTCCTTCATCCTACCTGTCAACGGTGAAGCATCCAGCATGCCGCACCTGCAGAAAGCTTAGCCATGTTTTAGGTGATTTTTTTATTTTATTTTTTTTTATTTTTTTTTTTATTTTATCAAGACTGATGGAGGGTTTGTAATTTCATCAGACATGGCAAAAATACAGCCAGGCTTTGTACATTGGTCTCTTTGCGTGTATATCATTTATCCACTGATGAAATTTAAGAATGTGACCGTAAACAGACTAAGCCATATCCAGCTGTTCTCTCAACCGATGACGGACTAAAATGTTGTTTTTAAAAGTATACTGAACTTTTTAACATGCATCCATTTGTTTTTTGTTCTTACAGTTTGCTTGATTTCAATCATGTCACAATTCTAAAATAATCATTTGAAACGTCAAAAGACAAAAGTTGATTGCTGATGTGTTCCCTGGACTCTCAAAACGGGGGGTGGGGGTATTGACAAACAGTACATTGTTCAACCATTTTGTGCATAATGATTTTTTTTTATTATTATTATAACCCACTGTATAATAGCAAGGATTGTATATAAAACTGAAGAGATGTAAATATTTATGTGGCTTGCTTCAAGGTTGGTATTACAAAAAAAATAAAAAATATTCACATGGTTAAATTCTACATGCCCACCAGCAAGCTTTGTGGATAGCAGTGTAAAAATGGAAAACAAAAAAGACACTGCCTTAATGTTTAAATAAAAAGCTTATTGCCATTCATGGTCTCAGCGTCATGTTATTTATTGCTGTGTGTTTGTATTGGATTTCTGCATTCTCCCACTTTATTTTATTCAGTTTGCCCTGCTGCAGCACCAGAGGCTGCACTTTCAGGACCGCATACTCAGGATTCTAATTCTATGACCCTAACTAGAGCTAGTCTTGCAAAGAAAGCGAGTGGGATTCATTTTCCACTAAAAATGGAAGAAGAGCTCGTCAAGCCAAGTGTGAGTAACATTACTGATTATAAATAACGTTCTTTTTATTTGTTTAATGCTAACTGTGAAAACAGTTGGTGTTTTGAGTTGGACAGTAAAGTAATGTTAGCTGTCTAGCTGAAGTTAACTAGCTAACATTACAATCATAGCTTATGATAGCTTGCAACTATTAGCCTAAAGTATTTTAATGAAACGTAATGTTTTAGCTATCTTTGGTGAGGCCAACTAGGTGTATTATATTAGCTACTCGGGGGGTGGAAAGGGGACCGAGTACCAAAAAGATGCTAGAATGAATAGCTGTGGATGTGGGAAGGGGGCCATAGAGAATGCCTTTCTCCAGGGCCCAGAATGTTGTGCTACGCCCCTGTAGCTACTTGTTACTTGTTAGTTTATGACTATAATAATTAATTATAGCCAGCACAAAAGCCTGTCTTTATGGTTGGTCTTCAATGTAAGTGAAATGTTTAATGTTCATTGTTATACCTGGGACACTTTATCATCACAGATATTTCAGTTTGTTTTTTTTTACACAATGCTATGAAATCTTTATCAACTATTTACTTATACTAGGTAATACCTTAATTAAGAAGTAGTAATGAATGCATATTTTTTTAAGTTTTACCAATATTTTCATATATAGCGATTATGTTGTCCACTTACTATTTCAGTGAAGTGGAGGAATTCTGCAGATAATTGGAAAAACAAATGAGAAAAGGTCGACCACTCAATTAAAAGGTAGTGCTGTTACCTCCTTCATAATGTGGGTTTCAAAATTGAAGGGTCAGGAAAAGTCAAAATCTCTCTCTCTCTCGCAGGAATCATTACTTAATGATTAATTATTATATTATTAATTATGTGAAGAACAGAAACGACGGACAAGAAATAATTAAAACTGTCATTCTGTTTGTATTTCATGTGGAAATGACAAAATAAAAAAACTTTTTGACCTATTTACTTGCTTTTGTTTTTCTTTGTTGGGTGGGTTGAGAAATGTGTTTTAATATATTGTTTTCAATTTAAATACATTTAAAAAGTACCTGTTTATTTGACCTGTTAATATGCATAAATTTCCCAACATGCAACTCTTGTATTGCAAGACAGAAAGTAGTATCTATTTATTTTTTAAAACGTAATATTTGGTCAGAAAGTAGCTTTTTGGTGGAATGAACCTTTTAAACCTTGAAAAACTAGGGTACTAGAAATGCGGTCCTGAAAACGCAGCCTCCGGTACAGCAAGAACATAGTATTGTGCATGGACATTTGACAGGCCCAAAGTAAAGAAGCTCAAGCACCACTAGGGGGCAGTATTAGCATACTGAGAGAGAATGCTTCGCCTGTGATCGTCTACTCATATGAAGGGCAAACTGCATGTCTGTTATGATCCCCTCCTTACATAACTCTACAAAGTGACCATGTTATGAAATTAAGACTGTAGTTCGCCTTCCTTTCTTAATTTACAACATACATTTCTAATATATGGAAGTATACATGACAGTATTTTATTCTGTTGCCTCCAAAAGTGTCTTTGTTTGCTGTCTATGGACAGGAGAGAGCAGTGCTGAATAGGAACAACTGTTTCCTGACATAAATTTGCTGGCCGGGTCTGGATTTAGTCACAGGAACCGAATCAACGTGTGTGTGTGTGTGTGTGTGTGTGTGTGACCCGTCCCTTTCTGTGTCTGGAGAACTAACTCTTTCTTTCAGACCTGCAACGTGAAGCCTGTGCTAAGCAGGCAAATACTGTACATTGTCCTCTGACCAAAATGAAGCAACAAATGTACACAACAGAAAGGTTTGGAAATTGCTTTTTTTTTTATTCACTTAGGATATACATCTTTTTAAATTATTTTCTTTAATCAGAACAAGAACGATGATTGACGTACAAAAATATAAAGAGAATTATGAAGTGCCTCGATGCCACATATACAAGAGGAAACTATTTTACAGTAACAAAATCAAGTGTAAGGAAACAAAAGTTTCTCACGTAAAACCACCAACATATTAAACTTGACACCGACCAACTTTCTCAGACCATCTACACATACCAAAAACTCTCATCTTTTCAAGAACTTTATTGTTGAGTATAAAAAGCCATCTTCAGAACAATTTCCTCATCTATAATGTTTCTTTTGTAAAGGACAGGGTTTTGACTTTTCTCCTCTTGTCGTGCTCTTTGTATTGTTACTTACTGTTCCCTCATTTAAACCAAGTACCCATGATGCACCACCTCAGCTTCGTGCACTCCCCTACCCTTAACTAAGGGTAACTATAAAAAGAATATAGAGACCGCAAGTTCAAAACAGAAACTGAAAGTCGGCTAAACGCATTTGTAATGAAGTAAAACTGATACCTATGAAAATTTGAGGTAAAGTCTGAATTTCAATATTTGCCATGTTCAATAATCTAAATATATATATATATATATATATATATATATATATATATATATAGACACAAAAAGAAGTCATAAAAACACTCAATAAAAATCTATTTTACATCTTCAAAAGGGAAATGATGTGTTTTCACTGCTCCGCTTTTTACATGCTGGTAATTACAGAGGGGTTTGATGCTTTTAAGCTACCTTGGATCGGAAACTGCCCAATATGACAATGTTTTGATATCTGAAAACAACATAAAACACTGTTGCACCAGCTATTTGTAAGTTCAAGCCTAGTTGTTACTTGGTGAAGATTTTCACGTAACTAAATTAAAAGGGGTTGCATCACACAAAGTTGTTCTTATAAAGAGATTGGTTGTTATTTCTCCCAGTAACTGCCAGGTGTAACTGAACGTTGTACATAACGTTGGCTAACGGAACCAACTAACAAAGCTAACGTTAGCTTGCAAATATATGATACGTTCAGAATGAAGAGTAAAAGCGGTAAAATGTAATATGGTTGAAACATCTCACCTGACACATGGGAACATTTTTAATCTAATTTCGCAAGTAACAACATGACTAAAATTACTTAACCAGATGTCAGACTAATACCGTTAGCTAGGTTAGCATAATCGGATATTGCATGAATACTAACATTGAAAAACACTTATTTTAACATAAACAAATAAAACAAAGTATTGCCTACATTTACAAAAGATTACTAGTTTAGTTTAATATATCGTTTTCCCACGTAAAACTATAATTTTGTGACACTACAGGGACTTGATGTTTACATTGTTGATTTTCTTTAGCTTGGACCGAGCTGCAGATGCTTCCTAGAAAGTCGTTACTAAGACATTCATTAACTTTTAACAAGTTACTTCATGCACAAACTTATAGATGGATTTACGAATAGCTGGTGCCACCTAATCCAGAACAGTGTTAGCCTTTTTTTGAAAGGCTGTTGAAAAGTTGATTCCTTGTATCAGTAAACTATTCAGAAAATTGCAGTTGGAAATACCTCATGTATTTGTTGTTTGACTCTCATGGAAAAGTAGACAAGTGAATGCCACAGCATCAGTACACTATGTTCATTGCAGGGGTTGTGATGGAGAAGTGTTTCTCTGTCAAACACTTTCCCCTGATTGTCTAATTTCTTAGCACAAGTTCCACCATTTGACACCAAAGCAGGTTCAAAACAAAGTAAAAAAAAATAAAATAAAATTAAATCATACAATAATTGCCACCCGTCTTAAAGGCCTTGAAAATATGCAGTTTGTTCTCAATCATCTTGTAACTGTAAGATGATGATGACTGACTGGCATGGATGTATTATAAGAACTGCATCCAGCGTTCGAGGCAGCACCCAGTTCATTCCTATGACAGTTGCTCAGTGGTGCATGAAGCCATCATTCAACCAAAACTGCGTATAATATTACCCGGATGATCGCCACTGCTTCCGCACTGTGCAGCCCATAGAGAAGGTACACTTGAGACTTCCGCTGGCCAAGCCGGCTACTTCTGGTTTGGCCCTCCGCTAACTTGAATGGGGGTTAAAGTATTTAATCGTGTGGCTATCTAGACTTTCCAAATGTTATCGGACTGAATGGATCAAATTCTGATAGAGAAACAAATCATTATACAGGGGTTGTGGCGCTTACAAAAAAATATCCATTTACAGACCTCTTTTGCCATGTAAGTCTATGGGAACTGGACGTAACTTGGATACTCTGTCCAGCGCAATGCACCAAGGCAAACGAAACTCAGATCAAACTGTCAAAGTAGGCGATGCTGATGAATTATGAATTAAGATTTTGTTACTGTGACCTGGCCGCTGTTTTTTTCCTGCTTCAAAACGGACCAAGCACCACCCCAACTTGCTTGTTTCGTTGCTCTGATTGATTGTAGGTCAATTCAGTTGCGTGCAGAGGCATTTTGGTCTGCATCGTTGATAACAGCTCAATACATCCATGATAATGCCTCCTTGAAACTCTAAAATGAACTGAGAGGTTCCAGACTGCCAGAATAGATTAACTGAACTTTTAAGTGTTCAACTCTTAATAAATAATAATTAAGTTTTTGTTAAACTTCATTGATGCCAAACAAGCTAACAAGAACCTGTTAGGAAACCTGTAAACACCCTTAACTCCTATATTATCTTAACCAAAGTATTCAAATTAAGTTCAACAGACATTAGGTTTAACAGGTGTTTAACTGCAGTGATCCAACACGGCTGAATATTTATTATCTCCCTTTTTCAAATATTCTCTGTCTGTTTTTGTTGTGCTGTGAGCTGTAATTCTACAGACACCTGGCAATGTTGGCAGTTGAGTTTAATTAAATGCTTGATCAAACTACACAAGCTGCTGTTTGAATGTGTGTTAATTAAAACTGTACAACAAAACCAAGTGTTATGTCTGTGTGTGGAGTTATTACAAAGAGATAAACTGTTCAAACTATCTTTGGTCCAATTTTTCATGCAGTTCTGAAATCCCCCCCATCTAGCCAAGTCCACTGGGAAGACTATAATATATAGAAAACAAGTGCAACAGAGCCATATTAGAAAGCTTTGCATTGGTGTGAATGGGTTTGTGCAGGCTCGGCTGAAATCCACCACACGTGTCATCTTGACGTTTCTCTACATACACAGATGTCTACAGTCCGTTACCTTCACTGAGGTTACAATCCAACCTGAAGGAACGCAAAGGCCACCAATTTGTCAGCTCTTGTATTAAATAAGACATTAACCATTGAAGTGCAGCTTTAATCTGCCAGAGGACAGACTCCCTTTTTTAAAGACTGCATCAGTAGAAAGTCTAAAAACACTCAGGGGAAATGTCACTAAAGGGTTCCCAGAGTTTCCTCCATGGCGAGTATAGATGAACAGAGTAGGATTTTTAGGGGCTCCGGGTATTACTTGAAGTATTTCCCTTTCAATGCAGGCCTTCCCAAGTTCCTTGTCCTCCAAAACAAATAGGATGATCACCAGGTAGCCCTCTCCCTGTGTGGTCTGGGCCCTACAGGTCCTCTGTGTAGATGATACAGGGACTAGTATCCTCACTCGATTCCAGCTGCACTGTGGACACAAACCAGCGGCGGGAGCCTGTGGCGTTGTAGTTGAGCGTGGTACGGTAAGTGTTCTTGGCGTGTTTCGGGTAGATAATGGTGGTGCTCTGGTAGCTGATAGGTTTCTGCCGCGGCTCCAGATACACCTGGGACTTATAGCTCTTCCAAGTGCAGTTTCGCACAGCCACCACTGTCTCGCTAAAGGAAGTGGGCGTGGGAACAGGGGCGCAGTAGACCCGGTCCCGGTAGTGCTTGTCGGAGTCGTACTTGACCTGGGAGTTGCACCTGGAAAGGAGAAGTTGACAACTTTTTAGAAACACATCTAAAATTGATCACTAGGTGGCAGTGTTGACAAGAGAATATTGATAAAAATAAGTGAACTGAGCTCCATGTTGCAACCAATACTCTGTCGTTATGTGTCAAAGTTCCCTTACTTGATTTCCTGCTCTGGTTTGGGGTTGACCTCGATGCTTTCTCCGAAGAACACGGGGTGCATGCGAGTCTTTGGGTCTGTGCCGGTGGAGTTCAGCAGCAGGTAGGGCAGCTGTGCAGAGGAAACACAAGAGTCACAATCTCACAAACACCTCCATGAACTACTGAACTGTTTGTAACCAGCCTGCCAACGTGTCCATTCAAGTAAAAACAAACAAAAGCATGGTTGGGGGTTTCGGCAGAGCGAGCAACCCAAAGTTAAAACACTGCAGTCCCCACCCTCTCCAGGAAAACACGCTCCTTGATCCGCCCTTATTGGAACTTGCCTTGCCCGTGGCACGACTATTACTACAACAACAATTAGACAAGAAGCACAGCAGTCAGGGCAGCATTTAAATTCAGATAATAACACTATGTGTGCGTCCAGCCAAATTAAGTGTTGGTGGTAAATCTCATTCTGGCCACAGCCTATGATTGCGTATGGAGTGAATGTGGGCGTACAGATGTTGGGCCTACAGTAGTAACAGAAATGCAAAACTAATATTAATATGAGTTTGTGGAGCAGCTGGGAGCCGGGCTGAGTGCCAGAATGATGCTGTTAGAACATGATAATCTCTTTTTGGTCTGCCAGCCTCCACAGGGAGATCTCATGGGAACAAGTTATCTAACGGAAAGACGGTCTCTAATCACAGACACATTCTGTGCCTTTGTCATATTTCTTCATTCTTATGTAAATTATGATTTTTATGGCTTCAAGTGATCCAGCATGCATGTGTGAGGGTGTCTCTCTTTCTCAGGTCTTAATCTGGCCATTGTCACTACTCCACCTGCTTCACCCTTTAGAACTGTTTCACACAGCTCACCAACATTCACATGCACAGATAGAGAGGTAATTTCTGAGGCATAAATCATTTTTAAAACCAAAATATTAAGTTATAGGCCTGCAACTAATCCTTGTGTTCCCTCAATTTTCTTTCCATTGACTAATGGATTCATCTAATCAAATGTGTTTGCAGTGCACAACACCAGATGGGATACAAATGTACTGTACTCAACTAACTGTAGGAACCAGGTCTGTTTTAGTACTGACCTTTGACTCTGAGTGGAGCCATAAGGGGACAAACAGAGCTGCACCAATCAGAAACACAGATCCTGTCACACACTGTGGAGCAAGGTTGTAATTGACTATTTTCTTTGCATGTGTGTCTCTGGCCAATCTGAATGACCAAATGGCACCCCAACCACAACTCTGACACCTCTCACATTACACAGGAGAGGCTGTCACATGCTGTGGTTTGGCCGCAGTTAAGCACACATGCCACAACAGGGGACGAGCAGGAACAGGCCAAGGACACAGCAGATCGCTGTGTGAAGCTCGTCTTACCTACAGCCTACGATCATCACCACACACACGGTGGAGCTGAACTTGCACACCTGCTAGTTTTGCCACGCCTGCTGGTGGAACTTCATGACCTAAAAAAACGGTATGAGTTTGTGACTGTCTTTACCTCCGCTGCTCCGGCATGGAGAGCATCCCAGGTGTTTCTCTACGGTGTGTTCTGGCAACTTCTGCAAAGCAAACACTGGTGAATGGAGGGTAGGTCACCTCCAGGCAGTGGATCCCCCAATATGCTCGCAAAGCATAAGCCCCCCCCCCCCGGAAGCATTTCTGCCCAGGAAAAATAGTCTGCAGCTGAGCAACCCACACAATGTACAATGCACAATGCAGAGCTGCTAAGGGAAACGACAACTCAAACACACTTTTCCAACTGCTGGCTGTTTGGTGGAGTGAACTGACTTTACTTCCTGTGTTTTCAAGGCCATTAATGTAAGAGCATCAGTATCGCACAGTAAGGCAGATTTAGAAAAAGTCATCAGAGTCTGTCTCCTGTCTGTCTTCCTGTCTAGTCCTTGAACAGGACACAACCTTATACGGCTCTGAAACGCCCAAGATTACAAGACCACACTCATATTGTTCATGCATCTAGTCCATCTTGTTAACTTTCATATGGTAAGACATGCAAGTATTTATTATCCCACATCTGCATAAATTTGACCCAGGTTCGAAAACAGAGGGTTACTTCACGTTTAATTTAGAAGTGAGAGGTCATCAAACTCTTATGCAATGACCTGCAGCCGCTCTAACAAGCCCCTGCACCCCCCCCCCCAAAATAGAACTTTAGGATTGTTCTTAGGTGGCATAGAAAAACAACACATAAATAGATTTGGAAAAAGAAAAAGAAAAATCGAGCATGTGTGCCTCCCCTCGTCCTGCTAACAGACATGTAAATTGAAAACTTTTGAGATTTGATCCATACACACAGGCCCACAGACAGAATTAGAAATCTCAAAGCAGGATCCGCTCCTATCAGGACTGATCTTTAAAAGGGAAACCACAAAGCAGAGCAGTCCTACTAATCTCAACCTCCAGAGGATTAGAGGATATCTCTTCTTCTCTGTTTCAGGCTTCAGCAAACCAATGTCACGCAACTCCCAGGATGCAGCACTGCATTTCTGAGGCCTCCTTTAAAAGCCACCCCGACCTGCGCAGACATGTTCTTAAGGCTTTCGAAACTGGGAGTGACCTGGAAATGATTTTCAATCATATCAGCCTTGTCATGTGTGACAAAAATCACTCCTCATTTCAATTATTGTAAATCTTAGTTCCCATGAATATAATCGACTATGTAGTATCATGTCTGTCCTCAGCTGATTAAGTACTCATAATGCCTTAGGGTGCACTGACTGTTTAAATGGTGCAATCAAAGTACAGTTGTTAAGTACATATTGCTGGAAATATTATGTAATTTCACCTTTTAAGTTTAAATTATGATAGATTCCTAATGCCCAAGAGCTATTTGAAGACTTCAGGAACTAATTCAAGAAAATTAAAAAAGACATTAATAAAAGTTAATTTAAACAACTTTTGTTTGGCTTTTCTCGGTCTATTGTTAGACTATTGTGTTTTTCTAAATATTTTCAGTTCTCTCTTTATGGACTTGCTGGTGTCCACGGTGGTTTGATGTGAGCTGAGACTCAGACAGATATCTAATAGTGTTATTATGAACAGAGACTGTTTTTTCAACGACCATTACTGACATCAAACAGCTCCTGTTTCTACTTTGGTTCTACTGCTACCACATCCCCAGACATGGTGAATTGAACATTAATAAATCCAGCAGGACCCTGGCTTCCAGATGCTGATGTACGTTTTTCGCTTTAAGCAATCATTCATTTCTCATTCATTTTGAGACTCAGATTAATCAACTTTACAGTATTCTCTCTGTTTCCTCTAACTTTAACTTCTATTCTATCTCAGCTTTACATTTAGTGACTTTGGTGTCAATGTTCACAGATTTTTTCAAATGTCTAAACTCAAGTTAATATTAAGAAACCAGAGTCACAATTATGAAATACAAATACTGAAGCTTCTATACATAAGACACCTATCTTGTATATACAGTAGGTTCCCAACTTGGGGGCAGGGACAGTCCTCAAGGGGATATAAGAAAAACCATGATGATTACCCAGGAAGGACAGTGAAAACTATTCAAAAGAAACAATCTGAGAATAAAATATCACTCTTTGTTTAAATAGCCCGCCAGTCAAAAACTAGTGCAACATGTGAAGAAGGGCTGTGGACATTGCTTCACTTTAAAGGGTCACAAGCCAAATAGGTTTAGAAATGCCGATCTAATAAACAACCAATTTGCCTTTTTGTTCCGTTAAAGTGGTTCCAACAGAGGACGCAGACCTGCTGCTGGAGGCTTATAGAGCTAAAACTGACTTACTGTATTATGTGTTTCATTAAGATTCTTCAGCCTTCTAATCGATATGGCTGACATGACAGACCCTGAAGAAGAAGAAGCCTAACGCAAACTTTTTCATGACAATTACCTTTATGATTTTTGCCGGCTATCTTGAAGGTTGTGAGACAGAAACCTGATCACACTAGTCATGCTTAAAGTGTACACATCTTCACTCTGATACACGCTACTGAGTGAAGTAACTAAGTGTTATAACGCTTTCTGACATCTTGCTGGGAGCCCCTGGAATCCTGGCAAGGACCCCTGGGAGTCCCTGGACCCCAGTTTGGAAACCCAAGTGGGCCTAATCAACTCACTGACCCTTATGACACCATGTAGTCAGGGGCAGGGCCCAGCTGAAGCACTAAACATTTTTACTAACTTATTAAGGGCCAGTGACATCTTCAGCACAAGTGCAACATCAAGTTTGCAACTAAGGAATTTCTGACAGAGAGAGAGAGAGAGAGAGAGAGAGAGAGAGAGAGAGAGAGAGAGAGAGAGAGAGAGCTTCCAGATGTGTGAGTGTAACTGAAGTGAAATCTGTTTCTGGCCAAACACTAAAATGCTCTCAGATTTTCAGTTTCTCCCACAGCAGCGTCATTATTTAGCCATTAGGTATTTGTATCCTTTAATTCAGTGTGTCAATGAAGTGACTGACTGCACAATAACTCTGGACATAAAACAGAGCCGAGTCGCTGCTTTCAGATTACAAATTTGTTTCAAATCATAAGTAGATCATAAGTAAATCCAGCGATGTGTTTCTTACCAGTTTGCCTTCTCTGCTTTCCTTTTTATAATATCCATGATGACTTTCGACGGGCGTCGTGCAGCTGCCGGAGCGCGACTCGATCAGACCCGGAGAGAGTGAGCAGAAGGGCGGACTGGGACTGGGAGGCAACCCCGAATCCGGACTGTCGAGCAGCCCTTCCCGGTTCTTTCCTTTCAGGCTATCATCCATCGCTTGTAAATGTAGGTGCCCCACCATTTCTGGGACGACTCAAGTCAAAGAAACACCCCAGACGAAGTCGCACTGACAAGTTGCGCGCTCCTGCGTTGAAAAGAAACAATCCTCCTGGGCGAAATTTTTCAAGCAGCGAAGAGGAGAGAAAAATTAGGAGATATTCATTTAGTCATTGCCCATACACTGTGGACAAAGTGATATGAATTCAGCATTTATTTCTACCAGCCTTTAACTTTACTGTACCTGCGCGTCGTGAAGTATCCACCTTTAATCCCGAAATATATTCCAAAGAGTCGTGACAAATCAACCACAAATTTAAAGAAAATCCAAACTTGACACCAAAGTGAAGTATTATTCTTAATAAAAAATAAAAAATAAAAAACTTAACTAAAACGTAGTAAAACTCGCGCAAAAACAAAAAGTCGACCGTGCGTCTGGCACCGATCAGGAGGAGAGCTCCTCTACTCGGCTCTGACTGTGTGTGTGTGACTGAGTGACTGAGTGTGTGAGAGTATGTGTGTGTGCGTTCTCCAGTGGAGAGCTCCTTCTTAATGACCCAGCCAGGCTTTTTTTTGCACCTGGATCCAGTCCAGCCCTCATGATCTGGATAACTTCCATGTACAACCAACAGGGGCGAGCACGTCCTCCTCGCTCTGCTGTAACTGTGTGTTTATGATCTGTTGAAGTGCCCTTGAGCAAGTTACCCAAATCCTAGTCTTGCATTGCCAGACATATATCCACACCTGCTGGAGCTGTTGGTTTGGTTAAGTCAATATTTATAATTAGCACTTAGTTATGAATTAGTTAATAATTGGAAATTAAGCTTTAGTGCGGAACTTATGATATTAATGGACGTCCGTTACATTCAATCCATTGCCAAATGAGTTGCTACAAAGCTAATTAAGACTATCAGCTCCACACAACTCTCTCCGTATCTTTAGCACGCAGCAGAAGCCTTGCTTCATGTGGATGCCATGACAGTTTTGTTTGACAGAATTCCTCATGGGGGAGACAAAAACGATGCACTATAGCTTTAATAAGATACCACTTCTCATAACAGCAAGTTATTACATACTGTAATAATTAGGACTGGGACTCTGTGCTTTTGTCCCGATTTGATTCTTTCATGATACATGGGTGCTGATTCGATTTGTATTGCGATTTTTATTTATTTATTGCGCTTCTAGAAGTATTGCGATTCGATAGTATTGAGTATTGCTTTTTTCTTTTCCTTCTTCAACAAAAACAAAGGTTGACTAATACACTTCTAGAGACAAATATATCATGAGACATTTATAAAAACTTATTGTTCTTTAAAAAGAATGCACATCATGTCAGTCAGTCTGATATTTATTTCATTCGTAAAGAAATACAGATTTTCTGCATTTTTTGCTTTCAGTCTGTTTTGCTGGAAACAAATTAATGTAGTCGCCGTCAGCGGTACCGTATAAACAGAAAATATGTAGGTGAATCATTGGTTTAAAAAAAAAAATCGTCGCAAGAAAATCACGATACTTACGATTTTTGATTCACCCCCCCACCGCAAGTAATAATAGTAATACAACTATTCATAATTAACAGTAATTCATTTTAGTCACTTGGCACAGTTCATAATTAGCGGTTGTTAATTATAATGACTGATTAGTAGTTAGAAGTGATAAAACTATTCATAATTAGCAGTGAATTAGTATTAGAAATGAATTAGTAATTAAGAGTTAATAACATTTCACTTCATCAGAACAATCAGATATTAATTACATATTTGTCACTATTTAGCAGTTAGTTATCACCTTTCCTATGAACTAGTTAATTATTATCAGTCAATATTCCATCCATCACTATTCATAATTTAGTCAAGTTAATTTGATTACTTAATTATCAGTTGGTATTACTGTTCATAATTAGCAGTTAGTTTCTGATTTGTTCCTCCTTTATTCCTTATACCTCTTTTGTGTATTTTGTGGACCTCTTTGTTGTTTCCTATTTCCTCATAATCTACTTTGTTGGCCATAAAACATGGCCTTTTCTCCAGCACCACCCATGGGACAAACATTATGTTTTCAGACTTTAAGAATTGGAAACGTGTTGTTCTGTCCAACATTATGGTGTCCTGGGTGAACTTCTAGCATCATTTGTAAATATATATATATTTTTAAATTCAAC
The DNA here is from genome assembly GCF_031162955.1 of Sander vitreus. NCBI lineage: Eukaryota > Metazoa > Chordata > Actinopteri > Perciformes > Percidae > Sander > Sander vitreus. Next base: position 6,016,627 of record NC_135859.1, read on the forward strand.
TTTTATGCAGGTCCCATTGAGGTTAGAAATCTTTCTTGAAAGCAGACGTGGTCCAGACTACAGCATAACAAGTTGCAGACCAATCGATAAAAAGTCAGACAATGGATAAAACAATACTTAAAACTGATGACAATACTCAAAACAGACAATACTAAAATCAGGCCAAAAAGGTTTTTAAAATGTTGCCTAAAACAACGACATTCATCATATCAAATGACAACTTGTCTTCCTGAATATCCACAATGTCTGCATATTGCATTAGAAAAGCTTAAGTTGAAAGAGCTTGGACTGCAAAATATTACAGACGGACTGTTTATGAAGTGCATTTGAGAGAGAAGCTCCACAGCTATACAAAACGGTATCATCTGCATAATGCTTAATATTAGTTCCACGCGCATCAACACGTACATTATTTGTTAAAATGTTTTCATTCAGGCCTGGAGCTCATCTAATGACTACAAAAGTGTTTTAAATTAGCTGGATAACTGCCCTTAGTAAAACCCAGAACCTGTTGTAATCTGTCGAGAACAAGTTATCCAGAAATTATCCAGAAGTTATTTAACTTTAATAAGATGTAATCCTGCTGTGAGAAAAAACCAACCTGATGAAAACCGTTGTTTAGTTTCAGTCATTTAAGAAATCATTATGTGGAGCAGTTTGTTTTGGTTCAGAAAATGTCATCACTGAAAGGATTATTAAAGGATTACTACAGTTATTTTTCACAAGGCCTATGTGTACACAGTATGTGTGTGTGTGCGTGTGTGTGTGTGGTGCGTGTGCGTGCGTGTGTGTGTGTGTGTGTGTGTGTGTGTGTGTGTGTGTGTGTGTGTGTGTGTGTGTCTGCAACCATCCTGCCTGGTATATTTCAGGACTGGGTGGAGATGGGTGGGAATGCTGTGCATCCACCGGTTACTAACTGTGTGCATGGTACACACACACACACACACACACACACACACACACGCACACACACACACACACACACACACACACACACACACACACACACACACACACACACACACACACACACACACACACACACACACACACACACACACACACACACATAGCAGACAAAACAGACCTGAGTGAATACATGAGCAGACAGCAGTCATTACAGCATGCAGAGGAGAAATATGTGAATCCTTGTTGATGGTTCCCTTCATGTAATGTCTGCGCTCTCTGTTCATACGGTTAGTCTTACCAACAGCAGCTATGCCAAAAGGAAAATCAGAGCATATATAGGAGCCAGTGCAAAGCAGCACAGAGCTGAATGTGTGTGTGGTTGATTGTATCTTTGATGGTCCACCAGCTCTCCATGGTGATTACCACAGATTGCTAGGAAATCATGCGTGATGTTTTTTGTCTTTTTTCAGTCCTCATAAAAACTAAGATAACTCTCTGTTTGCCTTTGTTGTCTGGAATATATACTTAATTGCATGCCTGTTAAGCTTGTGGAGCTGTAATGTTGTTTGCTGAGAATTGTTTTCCCTCCTCTGTGTTATTTATTTGAAGCCGCAGCAGTAGGCCGTGGAGCGGCACTGGGAGTTTCACTGGAGTTCCCCGTGTCAGGTGTGTTTTTGTGTCATCATGTCCACCTTAAAGAGTCCATCATGTTGATCCTCAGGCATTCAAGGGATTAGTGTTGAGATCTGGTACGGATTAGCCATAAAATACTGGGACACAGATGATGAGTGTTTGTGGGTGTAGGCATGTCTGTGAGCATGCCAACACAGCAAGAGTTGCTCAATTGCAGCCTCACTGAGGGCGAACCCAGAAAGCTCTGAAAATGACCAGAGTGACTATGCTGCCATTTTAATTTGGTATTTTACACATAGGTTGGTTTGGTCACACGTTTACTCTGCTGTACATGCACACCAGGGGTGTGCATCCATCACCTTGGTTTCACTCAATTAGCCATAGACTCACTGTAGCTCCGAGTTTTTACAAACAAACGGAATTTTTGACCAGGCTCACTTAATGTTTCCTCCATGTGCTCTAATCCATCACAAGTTCAGGGAGATGAATTATTATTTGAAAAACTGTGATGGCTGTCTGCATACCGTTTTTTATCCTTTTCATTCATTCAGCGAAGATGCTCTGACACTGTATATTAAACCTATGACCTTTCCATTATGGATGGTAGATTCGGGACATTACAGAACAGACACCTTTACCATTAGCCCAACCGTCCCCATTATGTGGGAGTTGATTAAAGAGTTCTGCAATCAGGATTCTGTTCCTGAGAGCTTTGAGATTTCAGGGCTTTGAGGCAGACACAGAGGGGGGAGGACAGCCAAGCCGTCTGCTGATGATTCATTTTTAGTGCTCCATCATCCTTCCCCCTCACTCCTGCCACACACACACACACACACACACACACACACACACACACACACACACACACACACACACACACACACACACACACACACACAAAAACACAAAGACACAAACATGTTTGTGTGCATCGATGCAGAAATTCACACACATACACAGAGACATGGAGACAGTCACACACAAACACACACATTCCTGATCTGCAGAACTCTCTGGCTCAGTCTCACTGCATTCACATAATGTTGCCAAGCCAGCTGTGCGAACTGGGTCTGGAAAAGAGGGTGTGTGTGTGTGTGTGTGTGTGTGGGGGGGGGGGGTAATACAGGTGTGTGTGCGTGTGTGTGTTTGTTTGCATGCAAGAGAGCGAGTGAGACAAACAGACACACAGAAAGTACACTTATATCGGCCACAAGAACTATTTTTCAAGTCTGTGTTTTCAGTGTGAGGTACACATATATACATTTTCTCGAGGTGTGCAGTGTGCCGTGCACGTTGGCGTGTGCATGTGCCGTCTGGAATAGCTCTCAATGTAAACAAACCACAGAGAGGCCAACCCTGGCAAGGAGCTTGTTTTGAGTCGATGGGGACGTCACTGTGGTTTTCACACACACAGCGCTCTTCTTCAGACTCCCAGCCATGAATCGTCTCCATCTCGCAGATAGGTGACCATTCTCCACTTTGCTTTTCACACAATGTACACATAAACACTAGCCGCTTGTTCAGCATGCTCACGTGACCCGCACACCTCTGCTCTGTTCGTCTTGGCCTGCTTTGAAAAGAGTTGTGAACATGCTTTGACTTGATGATAGATGAGCCTGGCAGATTCAAAATATGCCATCCAGACTTTAGTGTTCAATCCATAATGCACCTCACTTCTCTGGAGCCTGGCTGCATCTGGTTTTAATGTGTGGAGACCCCTGCCTGGATGAAGGAGACTCCTTCTCAATCACCACCAAACCTTTTCTCCTCCCTCCCTTCTCTCCCAATCTCCTTTTCTATGGAGATAGATGGTCCAATGCTGCCACCAATCACAACATCACCAGACCATGTTAGATCTGAAAAGAACTCTAAATGGCTGACTATAAAATCGCTCACTGGGTTATTATGATGATATTACTCTTGACATGTTTGCAAAGTATATTGAGTCACTCAAGACCATGCTCATTAGATAAATGTATTTACTGCCTCCTTACTTCGGGTCAAGCCTAACATTGCTTTAAGAGTGACATGCAAAATCATGGAGTAATAATTTATAACATTTTGTTTAAAAAATTACTATTTGCTGAACTGATACAGTATTTCAAACTAGTATCTAGTGGGTGGAAATGAAATATCTTCTGACTGACATATACAAATGGCTAGTCAATTAAAGAAAAACCCCTGCATTAAGTTCAAGTAACAAAGCTTGAGGACCAAATACGTGGGCCACACTAGCTAACTAACTGGAATCTTAAAAATAAGTACTTGTAGCCTACTAAAACTAAAAAAACTTTCCCATCAGGTGTACTGTGTTTAATGCTAATTAACAAATGTTAGCATGCTAACATGCTAAACTAAGATGGTGCATGGTAAACATTATAGGCCTACCTTCTTAACATCAGCATGTTAGCATTGTCATTGTGAGCGTGTTAGCATGCTAGCATTAGCCGTGCCAAAGCACAGTCTGACAGAGCTCCTATCATGCCTGTAGTCTTGCTTCCCTGTTTGTAGGAAATAATGCTACATTTCATGGAGTAAAAGAAGAATTGGTTGGAGTCTTGGATCTTGCAAATTAATTATCCTAAAATCAAGGCTTTAAACGCCACAGAAAATCAGGGAAGAGTATATTTTCTCCTCTGTCTGTTACTACATTTCACTGCATTCCAGTTTAATTTGTACCAGTTTAAGTCGCCTGCATTTTCATGAGCTGCACATGAATAAGCGTGAGCGTCTTGGGGTGACAAAGTTGTTGTTTGCATGTTTTCCACAGTTTTAACAGTTGCCAAACCATTGCCACAGATCACCTGCCTGCCCAGCACACTCTGTGACCTCCTTACTGAGACCTCCCCGAGGCTCCACAGCTGTTGGCCTTGCATGCTAGCAGCTCATCCACTCTCAGCTGTAATCAGTGATTCACCTGCACGCAGCTTCCTCTGACATTTTCACTTCCTCACAGCTTTGTGTGAACTGTGAATAGGTTAACACAAGAATGGGTTTTGTTTAATGTGTAACAGCCAGTTATGTGGCCTGTATTTACTGACATACTCAGATTCAGTGTGTGGATCTATATATGAATCTACTCTGCTTGGGTAAATATGCAGAGATCATGTAAGCACATAAAACTTTGTCAAAGACATCAACTTTGTGCGCAGACAGTTGCTGGTTTAGGTACGGTTGGTGCACATGAGTCACAGATCTGTCAGACAAATACCAGGGAGTGGGAGTGTCAACAGTATCCACCCTAAGAAAAAAAGAAATGTTGACTGAGATACAATCTGGGCTTTGTCAGTTTGTCGATTCTCTGTGTTATTTATTGACTAAACAAGGTGTACAGTGGTCACAGGAAGAGCCAGGCTCAGCAGGGGAGCAAACACAGCCATGTGAGCGAGTCAAAGAAGACAAGAAAGGTCACGGCAGGGGTAGAGGACGAAGAGATAAGAGCTGTTTATGTTTCTTGTCCCATTTATCTCCATTGAGAGGCATTCATCACCACACGTAGAGAGAAAAGGCCCTGCCCTTTGCCCTGCTCTCTGTGCTTTTAAAGCGTAAACAAGACCCACTCTCGGGTCCTGACAACAGCCCTGCCTGTTTGCTCAGTGTGTTTGCTCAGGACTGTGGTTTGGGTTTGCGTGTTCACATGTAGTTGAAAGAACAAAATCAAATGCAACAATTTGAGATCAGAGCAACTGTGACAGCAGCTCACCACAGTAACATAATATTTAATACCCTACAATTAGACCAAAGTAATTTAGTCCCCGTTAAACAAACAAGCTGTGACTTTCTCTTCAGTGTCAGAGGGATTTATTCTGGACAATATGTTTTCACTGTGAAGCTTCCTCTCTTCCTCTGCCCTGGGGAATAGTTTGATCTTTGGCTGGTTGGTACTGCAAACGTCCATCTCCAAGTGATTTGTGCTTCACTCAGAGTTCACGACTTGTCTTCTGCCAGACTCAGAGCAGCGCTAGTGCTCTGCCATCAGAGAAGGTTGTGTTTCCCATGGTGCTTTGTGTTTGCCTTCTTGCCTGCAGGGATGTAATGACAAGTGTGGACCACCCATGTCTGCTTTGGCCTGAATGTTATTTAAGGAATTCCCCCAGCTTCAGTGTTTGTGTGTGTGTGTGTGTGTGTGTGTGTGTGTGTGTGTGTGTGTGTGTGTGTGTGTGTGTGTGTGTGTGTGTGTGTGTGTGTGTGTGTGTGTGTGTGTGTGTGTGTGTGTGAAAAACCATAAGCTCTAGTTTATGTTTGCATGCATGCTTAAGCCAATGTGATGAACCTTTATTTTGAAAGGTTGACATAAAGTCTTAAAGTGCTTACACTGTAATAGCTGATGAT